>NW_027272319.1:270000-747502 GCF_040938485.1 Diadema antillarum | reverse complement strand
ATCCTTAACCATGATGATCTTCACTTTCCGACCAGAGCTTGATCTTATAAGTGAGGGTGTTTTACCCCTTATGGAACAGAAGGTAATTATAATCTGACTTGTCAGCGTAATTTGTTTAGAGTGTAGCTTGTTGCTGAACCCTTTTTCATCAATCAGTGAAATTTCTTGTGTCTTGTTTATGTCAGTTATATTGCCGTGGTAATTTGTTCGGTTGTATATGGTGTAAGATAATGGATGAATACATGCAGATTCAATAGCCTGAACTTTCCCCTCACTTGGTGAGGTAGAGCTAATATGGACGTAAATGATATAGATGTCACTGGCTTGATACATTCTTCTCTTTGTGTGTCTGCTGTTATAAATCATTCCAGTGTGCATTTTGCAATGAGATTTGTATTGTATAATTGATATTGAAAGGTATATTCAGTAAAAACAGTCAAGCATGGCAATTGCATCATGATCAGCTGATTACCACATATGTACTTCAATAAGCTTTGTTATCATATTTTAAGAGACATGAAATTAATATTTAATCTTTAATATGCAGCTTCAATTTGTTGCCCTCAGTATAGAATGAGAGGAGTTGACATGTCTAAAATGGCCATCATATTCTAATGGCAGTTTAAGCTTTTATGGCGATTACAAAGTGTTGGATTAATTTAGTGGCGATTCTTAACATCAGAAGTAGGTACTCGTAAATGTTTTCATTGACTTTATCTTGGCTACTGTACATGATGCCTCCATCAGCTTTTAAAAAAGAAAAGATTTTGAATGTTTTAAGGATAGGAGATTTCAAGAAATTATGATGAATGATGATGAGATCCATGATTTCTCATAAATTTGATCTCTCTTTCTTTGTCTCTTTAAAAAAAAAAAATGTGATTTGCAGTCAGCCGATCCAGCTCAGATTCAGACCCATCTAGAGAACTGGTACGACAAAGCCACCCAGTATGTCTGCCGATGTGTGTCGACACTCAGGGAGGACGTGGCGTACCTCATCAATGCAGTGAGTTCTCTGTTGCCATGGCGACCTAACTTAGCCATCTTCCATTAATTTACCCATCCCAGACTTTTATGGGGTGTGGATGAAGTGTGCATGTTGTGGCGGGAATATGCATTTGTATGATTAATGTCTTCCATGTGTTGACTTTCACTGGGTAACATCAAGAGTGAAATTCTATTAATTCATATTTCAAAACAGTCAATTTTAGTAAAGTTAAGAAGGGAGGGCAATCTATGCAAGTAAAGTGTTTGGTCACTTTGTGTGTTGGTACCAAAGATGGTAGATAACAAGATACGAAGGCGTGCGATAAAAATGGACACAAAATGGCTACCCTACATGACGATACAAAAGAGAGCTAAGTACAAACTCAGTACACCTAGAAACATCATTCATTTCCAAAGGTAGTGTTATTTTTATCATCTTAAAAAGATTTAAAGATTATAGTCGTAGCTTTTTTACGATTAAGGGGATGATTTTGAAGAACGAGATTTTAGAGTAATAAGGATTATTTCGTGGAGGTAAAAATTTGGCAACAACGTGATCTCACAATCAAAACGCTTGATAAACAACAACAACAACATCTTCAAAGACAGCAGCACACATCACCTGAGACGCGCTGTCCCTGAAGCTGCTGCTGCTGTTTATCAATCGTCAAGGCAGTGCGTCTCAGTTGATGTGTGTAATACGCTTGAGGACCGCGCGCTGTCCATTTTGTTTTGTACAGGATTAGCGCGCACTTTCCTGTCTTATGAGTTAAGCGTCTTTGGTTTGTACAAAGCAAATAAGGTGTGGTATTTTCTTTCAGAGATATCATAGTGAGATGAGTATTGCAACTATTTTGATGTTCCCAAGGAGGCTGTACTCAATTAATTAACTTACTGGTACTGAAGGTCAAACAGCCTTAAGTTAACACAAATAAATACCTATCTGTTTCATGAGTTTCTTTTTTTTTTCTTTAAATGAAACAACTGTACTATGAGATGAATTTTTTTGATATACTGTATACCCAGTACATATTTGTGTTACAGGTATATTTCGCAAATTTGGGACTTATGAGATAATTTTGTTAAGTGTTTTAATTTATGATGCAGAACCACATTCACAAAGAAAGAAGAAGTATCATTTGTAGAGGGACTTGTTAGCAATTTCCCATCTTGGAGGTGGTGTACTTCATATGCAATACAATATATGGGAGGCAATACTTGTTAAATTCTTGACTGTTGGTCAACTCATAGAATTCATGAAAATAGAAATATACTGCAAGTATACCTCTTATACTATACTATATATATAGTATTAGATATGATTCTGTATGAGGTTTGTGGCTGTTGAAATTGGAAGGGTGTAAAATTTAGATACTTGGGTGACTCTTGCTTTTCACAGATAAATGAATAATCGAGAATATATGAATCTTCCTTGTCTTCTGTTTCACCTACAGGCACTTCTTGAAATTCATATCGAGATCGTGGGTGCAGAACAGTCATTCAAGACTGATATTGAAAAGTAAGTAAATGTCAGTGGGAACATTTTCCATTGCAAGTAGCACCATGCAGATGGAGACTTGTGACATACTTTATTACACTTCAGATCAAGTCAAAGTGACAGACAGTGCACATTTTTCTCTCTTTTTTAGCTCACCTGAGCCGAAGGCTCAAGTGAGCTATTGCGATCGCTCTTCGTCCGGCGTCCGGTGTGCGTCGTCCGTCGTCCGTCGTGCGTTGTGCGTCGTGCGTAAACTTTTTACATTTTCATCTTCTTCGTGAGAACCCCATGACCGATTTTCACCAAACTTGGCAGGTAGCATCCCTAGGGGGAAAGGATCTCAATTTGTTCAAATGGGCACCATGGCCCACCTGGGGGGTCCCAGGGGAGCCAAAACCCCCTAAAATTAAGGAATCTTTAAAAATCTTCTTCTCTAGAACCAGAAGTGATAGGGCTTAGTTAATACTATGAGTTAGTACATTGATGACTGTAGTTTCAAGTTTGTTCATGGGGGAATCAGGGGTGCCCTCCTTGGGACCCAGGGGAGGGGGGGTGGGGAGGGGTGCTCATGGGGCCTAAATTGTACATTTTCATCTTCACTTTGAGATCCCCATGTCTGATTTTCACCTAACTTGGTAGGTAGCATCCCGAGGGGGATAGGATCTCAATTTGTTCAAATGGGCACCATGGCCCACCTGGGGGCCCCCAGGGGGGCCCAAACCCCCTAAAATTAAGGAATCTTCAAAAATCTTCTCTAGAACCAGAAGTGATAGGGCTTAGATAATACTATGAGTTAGTACATTGATGACTGTAGTTTCAAGTTTGTTCATGGGATTGGCGGAATCAGGGATGCCCCCCACCCCAGGACCCAGGAGAGGGGATGGGGATGGGTCCTAATGGGGCCTGAATTGTACATGTTCATCTTCTTTTTGAAAACGTCATGATGAATTTTGACCAAACTTAGCAGGTAGCATCCCTAGGGGTATAGAATCTCAATTCTTTCAAATGGCCACATGTCCCTCTTGGGGGGCCCCTAGGCCCCCCCCCCCCCCCCCCCCCCAATTAAGGAATATTTAAAATCTTCTACTCTAGAACCAGAACTGATAAAGCAAAGTTAATACCATGAGTTTGTGCATTGATGAATTTAGTTCCAAGTTTGTTCAGTGCAGATCCAGGGCTGCCTGCCCCCCCCCCCCCCCACCCTGGAGTTGAGGGGGGGGGGGGGGGGGAATCCATATATGCAGACCTAAGTTTCCAATGTTCTCAGGTAAGAGTGTGCAAGAATGCATGGAAGGTGAAATTGCGATACTCAGGTGAGCGTGTGACCCCCGGGTCTCTTTTTTTTTCTCATGGCTTTTGTTTTTAAAATCAAATGTGACCCTGCACCTCAAAACAAACAAAAAGTCGCCAGACATGAATTTTTAGTTAAGACCATATTCTAAAAGGGCAGACTTTAAGCTTTAAAATGATGTATAACTCAAATCAAATGGACTCTCCTAATCAATCTAATATTGGAAAGAAAGCACAAACTCAGGAAAAGTGTGAACTGAGAAAAGAGGCTCTGAAGTACAGTGTCTATTCAAGCGCTTAATCTTTACCAAACAGTGTTGGCTGTGCGATGAATGGGACAAAAAACAGGAAGTAAACCACCAGAGTAACAACAATGAAGGGATTATCAAATTAAACTGATATTAAGCATGCCTCACTAACACATTCTGTCCATAATTAATGCCAACTTTCAAAGCAGTAGTGCTATCCTTTCAAAAGTTATTAGAGTTGAAAGTGAAGAGTGTGGACAAGGTTTTTCAGAAATGAAAAAGGGATTCTAAAGACACACCTAATCACACTATTCTACCAAAAATGTTCGAGATAAACTGCTAAAAAAACACACTTTCCTGCCCGTTTTATGATACCAAATTTTAGCATAATGTAAAAGAAGACCCGCTCTTTCAGAAAATATGAAAAAATCAAGTTCGGCTAGGTTGACCCATTTCACTTATTTTCAGTCCTCACGCAAAATCAGTGTGTGCGACTTTATGTTCGTTTTGAGGTGCACGGTCACAAATGCACTGTTTATGTCTTGTGAAATTTAGACATCATACTGTGATTCCTGATGCTAACATCAGTTGAGAAGCAGAAGGACATTGAAGAGATGTTGTTTTGAAGCTATTCTTTCCTGCTTTAGCACATGTTTGCATGTTTTCATCTGTCATGTAGAGCATTTAAAAGCAATATGTTTGCATACTTAATATATTGTAGTGAGACATTCTGTGCCAGGGAGTACAGACACTGTACATATTGCTGTGGGTTTTTTGCACTAGTTTACACTCGAAGCACACAAAGGGGTTAAAAGAATAGGTACTCAGAAAGGTTATATTGATAATGAATTTGATTGATATTTTCATTTTCCCCCTCAATGTTCCCTAGCATACTTTTGAAGATAATTAGTGTGTTTTTGATCATTTGTTCCGTGCAGTCTTCAAGCTTTGTGGTAAATGTAGCACAAAAAAAAAAAGCTACTGAAAACTGCTTATCCAATAGTAGCAAGCCAATGGAGTAAAATGAAGTCAAAAGGGGCCTGAGCTTTCGATCCTAGCAGGTCTTCGTCAGAGGCAAAATGACAAACGGGCAGGGAAAGCAATCACATATAAGGACTTCACTGTGACTGTTTCTGTTGTGTGAAGTCCTTATATGATATTGCTTTCCCTGCCTGTTTGTCAATTTGCCTCTGACGAAAGATTCTGCCAGGATCGAAAGCTCAGGCCCCTTTTGACTCCACTTTTTGATAAGTAATACTTCATGAAATTTGGTACTGGTAGAGCAGGGAATGAGTATGTGGGAGTGAACGGTGCCTTAGTCGCACTTGTGAGATACACTGGTCTCCTCCAACCCCACCCTGCTCATCCTCTCCTCGTAGATTCATGAAGGCCTGTAGCCTGTCCGACCTGCTTCAGCAATCCTGCGATGCCGCCTCCCAGGCCACGTCTGGAGCATCGGACCCGATCCTCATCGACATCGACGAAGCGGGCAACGCGCAGGCCAACATCAGGTCACCCACAAGGGCCGCCCACAGGAGCAGGCTGGTGTTTGAGAATGACCTTCACCGCTTCGAAAATGCAGGTGAGGCGCCGGACTGCTTGTCTGATTGGTTCTACAGTGTATCGATATGTGTGCAGGGTGAACAAGTGGGTGTATGTGTATGTGTTTGTGTATAGTATGTGTGCATGTTTTAAGGTGTATGTGTATATTGGAGAAACACTGTCTAGCGTTGAGACAATCACACAGTTATCATAACTATGGTCAATCTCACCTATTTCAGCTTACCTTGCACAAGTTGAAGAAAAATCATTCCCCGGATTAGTATAAACATGTCAATTCTATTGTGAAAGTTGAATTCTTAAAAGTCAAAGGATTTTTTACGGTCCCTTTGCATTTGACTAGATATCAGATCTGCCCAAGTGAATAAGTATGTAAAGCCAAGTGATTACATTTTCTTACAGTCTGTAATAGGAAAGAAATGTAACAATGTATTCTCTGACTTTATTCTACAGTGCTGTAAGTTTTTTTTTTTTTTCTGAAACCTCTGTTCAATAAGCATATTTTACAAAAAGATAAAATGTCAAAAGTCAATTTCTTTCTGTCGTACTACTTTTTATAGCTGTGTGTTGTATCCAAGAGATACACACCCATAACTGGAGGAGGTAGTAATACTCTTGGTATCTTTTAGGCCTGATAGATAACCATTGTGTGTGTCATGCTACGTCCATTCCCCCAGAGAAGTCCTGGTTCTGTGAGGAGTGGTCCAAGACCCTTCTGAAAGGGGGCGACACGCTGAACCCCGCCTTCCTCCGCCAGGTCATCGAGGACTACAAGCTCCACACCATCCAGGATCTCAACACACTGAAGCGGCTCATCAGGCAGGCCGAGACCGACCACTACGCCCTCTACAGGTCAGTATAGAATATGCATCGCCAGGAGGTGACTGTGCAGGCTATAGTTTCAAACTTGAAGGTTTGTGGTTCTAGCCCCACCTTAGCACCAGTGTCCTTGAGTAAAGCCCGTGATAATTGAATTTCTGAGGTGTGTAGATGGGTGCTCAGTAGGATGGTGAAAGTTGATGTAGTTAGAGTTAGTATGTGTGCATCATAAGATGTGGTCAGACTGGCAAAAGATCAAGAAGTTTAAGATCATGAAGTTTTCACGATCTTTTGTTGTGTGGTCACACTGGCAGCCAAACTTCTCGATCAAGATGGAGAGGGTTGGATCACTAAGCACACTTGCGCAAGGAAGAAGAAAGAGCGCGCCCTGTGATGGCTAGTGATTGTGACATAACGAACACCTGTACATCATAATAGTAGTGCGGTTCTGAGGCGCCGCCGGAAAACAGGTGGTTGACCGATCACATGACAAAGATCGCAAAGTTTCAGTTTTTAGTAGTCACACTTGCAAAAGATCAAGAAGTTTTGGGAAATTTCCCTGGTTTGAGTGAGAAGTTTCACAAGAAGTTTTATAGGAAGTTTATGGCCACACTGGCAAAACTTTGAAATCTTAAAGATCTCAATCTTAAACTTCTCAATCTTTTGCCAGTCTGATCATTTTCAAAAACAGGGTAGAGTATTGCCTTCCAAAGCAAAACTGCACTTTATGCTACTTCCAAGGTTGAGAATGGATAATTTTGCTATTGAAAAAAGGAAACAGTATATGGTGATACCTATTTGTCAGTCTGTCATTGTGATTTTACAATTTGGAATTCAATTACTCACAATATTGTCTTCTAATTTTTGAGAATTGTTTGCTTGTGAAATAGACAGTATGTCTAGTGTTTTCCCTCTTCCTTTTCAAATCTCATATAGAATATAACATGGTACAGTCATGATTGTGATAGTTCTTTTTTTTTTTTTTTTTTTTTACTCGCCAACCCAGAGCCTACGCTTTCCTGCGTGACTGTGGTTGCGGCGCCATCCTCTTGCGCCACATCTGGAAGGACGAGAACACGGTGTCGGCCAAGGACACGCAGAACGTCCTGAACGTCCTAGAGGAATTCATCTCAGAGACGGACAGTTCGACGTTGGCTGCATGAATGGCGAGGAATGGATATATGATTAACAGAATGAATAACTTACATCATTAGTGCACAACTTGTCTCATGAAGTTCATGCAAGTGTACCAAGTATATAGAAATTAAGTGAGGACAGAAATGAGTTGGAAATGTTCCAGCGAAGCGTAGAATCAGTAGCTGCTGAGCGTGCTCCACATAGAGCAACTAGTAAATTGTGCAGGAACATCTTCTTGTCTGCGATTGTTTATTACACTTCCAAAATGATGCGTGCTACAGCGGCAAGGAGGAAGTGATTTTTTGTTGTTGCATATGAACCCCTCTATATCAACCTGTTTATGTGCATTAATGAAGCCAAAGGAGTATTGGAAGTGGTTCAAATTGTCGCAGTCTAGAAATCTTTGCAACATGAAAAAATACACCGACTGTCAGCATATCTTGCCACAGGTTAGCTGTACTCTTGTACCTGTACTGAAGGTCTTTTAACCATTTTACTTTTGATTTGTTTTGAATAAGCAACCATTCTTTGTATAGAAAGAGGCCAAATGCGCAGTAACAGTATTTATATCAAGTAGATGACTCGGGCATTTAATGAAATATCTTGGTTGCTTTCCTGTATGGATGGAGATAAGACATTGATAATTGTGTGTCTTTGTGAGGATACAAGGTGTGTGTAACTGCTGCATGTGGTTCTTATCTATCTGTACTTTTTACGTTTTTCACCCCGAAACTCTTATATCTGTAGTACAAAAATGTACATACATACCATCTACCTGTATATAGATATAGAAAAATGATTTCTGTAAACGTACTCAGTGAGTCAGTTGTTTACACACTAAACCAGCATAGATGTGCTGTCAGCTTGGAGCAGTTAGAATTTGTGATTTATCATGAATCCAGTGTTTTTAGACCCATTGTAGTGTGATATTTTATGAAGTGTACCACGAAGCGTGCTATTCAAATGCAGTGGACCCTGTCTTTAAACTCTTTCAATATCTACCAGCCTGTATCACCCACCCACACACACAAATGATTTTGTTTTGTATTGTTTTGTTTTGTTTTAGTCATAGAAGTGAACTTTTTTCTTGTCAGTATTGATGTCAGACTTGGCATCACTTACAGTATGCAGATCTTTTGATTGTGTTGTCCATACTGACACTGGGAAATCACAAAAGGGTTCTTAGTCATATCCTGAACACTAGTAATCTGGCATGTGTCAACCTCACACAAATTACTGTGAAACATCACAACAAAAATGTACAACACTGGGAAATTTGAGTTGGACAAGTTGGACAAATGCTGAAGTAATTTAACCTTTTGCGTTCAATTTGATATTGATGCCACTGCCTATAAAGTTGCCGTCTTACTTAACTAAACTTTCCTTTTATAGATTATTATCAAGTTTAAAAATGTTTAACAATTCATAGGTTTGTGCTTAATATATTTCCAGTGTGACAAATAGAAAACAAACACACACACACACACACACACACACACACACACATTAATGTGCATATTTTCATTAAATTGCCCCATTAATCAACCAGAGAGATATGTGATGATTCTTTTGAAAGTATATCAGTCAGTATCAGGTTAGACAGTGGATCAAACCAGAAAGATTCATCTCAAAATCCTGAATTGTGTGTATCATTTTTCCCCTGGGTGTTCTGCACATCTGCTGTGAGGAGGAGAGACCCACAACAGCACCTAAAAAATGTGCCAAGAATATTCAGTTTCAAGTCAACTAGCGTGGACTTGAAAGTTTTTTTATTTCAACTGTGACTTCTTCTACTCATCGTAGTCACTGGGCGAGCTGAAGACAGGGAACAACAACAAACAGAAGTGTGATAAGATCCAACCTAAAATGAATTTCAGTCAGTTGGACCGAAAGCAGTTCAAGTTTTGGCTATCATAGAATTCAAAATATATGTGATTCATACAAATTGAAGACAGTGAAACCATGTTGTAAAGAGTTTGAATATGAAAGAAATCCTCTTATAGCAAGGTAATTTTGCTGGTCCTAGCTCTTTTTATATACATACATTGTATTTGCACTTGTACCCCGATATAACAAGCTAGTTTTTGTGGCTTTTTGGTCCCTATTAAAATGAGGTTGCCCATACTACATTCTCCTAACTTTGTCCCATTATTTTATTGACCTAGATTTTTCTCATTATATGGAGGAAGAATATGATTTGCTTTGATATGGAGGTCTCTAAGTGTATTGTGCTCATTGCAAGTGATAAGTTAGGTATTTTTATCACAAAGTATATTTATGACATTCCATATAATATACATGTACTATTAGTTTTTAAAATCAGAATGATCTGAATGCAACCTTCTATAGCCCATGGAGACATTCATACAGATGTACATTTGGTATGTAATTCAACTCATATTGTGCAATGGAATAAAAAAAAAAATGTGTACTATTGTTGTCATATTTAAAATGTGTACATGTATATGATCACGTGTTGTTGCAAATGTAAATAAAATCTTAAACTTTCCATAGACATGTGTTTCTGAACCCTCATTTACTTTTTGTGTTGTCTTTACATGCTCACACAGAAAGTTGAGGAATGAGTCTTTTTGTGTATTACAATGAGTGACACGTTTGTCGTCTAGATATTAGATATGTTGTATTTCTCTCCATAGGACTGCAGTGTTTGCATGTGCATTCTTTTTTTCGTCATGACGCAAATGACCATACCGCGTACTGTAAAACGAGGAATGTTCGCATGCATTTTAATTTCGCGAATTTGGCGAACGCCAAGATTCGCGAAATTAAAATGCACGCGAAGGTTCTTGTCTACACTATATGCATTGAATGCCAGTGGCAGTTCGCGAAAATTTCATGCCGCAAAAAAGGCCGTCGGCTCCAATTCGCGAAAAATTCATGCCGCGAATATATCATGTTTTACAGTATTGTGATGCACATATTTCATAGAGACATGACAAAGACCAGGATTCTTTGGACATTTAGAAGGTTAGGAATATGTTACGGGTAAAATAATGGAAATTATGCAATCTAGTGGTTACTGCTGAATTTATCAGTGGATTGTGTCGTGGCAGTCCGTACATACTACTCTAGGGCTATGTGAACAGAGTAGGTTTTCTAGAGAAACTGAAGGTTGTGAGGAATTGTTCAATGATAAACAGTGAGTAAAGCTTTAATGTATTTTGCTTCTTGTGATGAGAGAATCCCACACAGTTCAAAGAGACATTCTCCAGTCTGCATGAGCCAAATATTAGCAATGCACATTTTGGTAAGTGGGACGAGAAGTCTGTTAGAGTGATTATTTTTCCAGTAGATGGACAATTTGTCAGTTGGGAAGTGTGTCTTTTTGGTCACAATGTACTTTACATATGAACCTTTGATTCTCCTCTGGTGGGACATGCTTCTTCAATTCCCAATAACCTCCTGGATCTGTTCACATCACTGCTTAGTAACTATAGTGGGTAATTGATACACATGTATGCAGATACAGTATTAAGGGAAAAGCACTGACATATATGAATGCCTACCCTTTAAGAAATACCCTCCCCTTGTTTACACTGCATCTCAAATTTACATTTCATTGATAGTGATGGTGCCCCGAAAGAAATATTCTTGGAAGAGTACATTAACGTTGACCAAGTGAATTAAATTACCACATAGGACCTACAATAATTGTACGGGTAATTTTTCTGAGAGTCTGCTAAAAAACATGGAGAAACATGCATATGATAATAATTACAAAATAAGTGGAATAGGTTGCACTTAATCCATATTTATTTGAACAACTGTACAAATACATATTTTCATATTCAGGGACAAGAAGAGTTTTCTTGTACCAGTTCAGGTAAGTAGTACACACAAAGTTAAATTGTACAGCAGGAGTACAGTTGTACACTGCACACACAGTAAACAACTTCCTCATCGATAATATTATTTACACTTTGCCGAAAGTTTTGTCAAAATCTAGCAAATTTGACAGACTCGCACTTATTTTTCCACCCAGTCTTATGGGGTGGTCAGATATTTACACTGGTTCTTCAATGCTGTAAATATATATATATATTTTTTTCCTTGACAAATTCTTCAAATAAACCTTCGAATGTAAATGACGTCTACTTTCAAGGTGCTAACAGGTGTAGATGTGGATGTGGTTGTGGTGCAACTGTTTCCAACACTTTTTGTCTTTGCATGACTAATTTTGTCTTTGTGCATCTGTGATGTACACGCTGTAACTTAATTGACTTGCATCTAGAATACAACAAACAATTAGCGGTAGTGAGCCTGATATTTCAACTGCACTGAATGTCCATTGCAGCGATAAAACTGCATTCAATTTTGCTGCATGACTTTCATACAATCATATGCTGCATGAGTTACAAATAATGCTGTAGATGCGGTTCACAGACTCCTGCTATGGTGTACACATACAAGATTTTCATCCTTCAATTTGGTTGCATGCCATGAGGGTGTTATGGCTGTCTAGGTGCTTATTGTACAATGAGCTACGGAACTCTTACAATGAGTGCACAAAACAAGATTACATTAAGATCTACACATTCTCCACTATATTGGCATGCATGTTTTGTATGTGTATTATAGGCAACAGGCAACACAAGATAGGTATCATACTTCAGTCTACTGGTATGAAGACACTCATGCTGGCTTTGTTATCAATGTGTAGGGCCCTATATTTGTTAACAAGAAGCTGAAATTTGGTTGGGAGATTTTGATTTTAAAAAATCCTAAGACTTAACACAATGTCCATCTTAGTTTCTCCATTCCCACACTGATGGAGCAATGCCATGAAATGGACTGTAGTTGTAATGTCAATTTGTACAAGGCAATGAGTTTTTAAAAGATTTAACCCCAGAGACATCATCACATAGTTAAAATCTGGAATTGGTAATTTAGCAATACACACTGCAAAAGCAATTGTTTCACTCATTTAGAATTGTAATACAATCAAACTGTGGGTGTCTGTAACTGACTAAATCACAAGGGAAGGGTTTTACATCAGCATGTATGAGTCCAACCCTCAAAACCCTGTATCCTTGGTATTATATCTACTATGCTCACCAACATGGATTCTGGCTTTACACATTGTCACTGAACCAGAATGAGAGGGCACGGAGTCTGCAGTTTTAAGAGCTAGGAGGACACTAAGTCTGGAAAGGGTTCTTTTAATCCCAGTGTTAACATCCTTCTAGCTCTCAGCAGAAGGCACAAATGTTATGTTGTGTAGGTAATGCACTGATATGAACGTGTGTCTTGTCCATTCATTAAGATATCCACACCACAGAGGAGAAGAATGAGAATGTGCAGCAAGAATGAGAAGACTGTGGTCAACTCTGGGACGTCATATCCTGGAAGAGAAAGTAACAAATATATCATGAGCCATCCAGTAGTGAGATATATCCTCTACATGCAATTCTAGGTGTACAATCATCATATGAGGAATAATACAGTGCACTCCTGTTATAACAAACGAGGTTAAACCCAATTCCGGGTACAACAAAGTAAAAATTCAGGCCGCAACATTACTGTAAAACATGATATATTCGCGGCATGAATTTTTCGCGAAGTGGAGCCGACGGCCTTTTTTGCGGCATGAAATTTTCGCAAACTGCCACTGGCATTCAATGCATATAGTGTAGACAAGAACTTTTGCGCGCATTTTAATTTCGCGAATCTTGGCGCTCGCGAAATTCGCGAAATGAAAATGCACGCGAAAATTCCTTGTTTCACAGTATTCATTCTATGTTTTTTATTGTTTATTTGTTCGGTTTTCACGAAATTTTGACATAACGAAAGAAAACTGCCGGTCCCGAGCACTTCATTTTAACGAGAGTCCACTGTATTGCAAAATACTTGAATTATTGGAGCTGCTCCTTGACTGGGTGAATTCAATTACAAGCTATGGCACGCTACATGTATATCAAGTCATAACCTATCATGGAAGTTTTAAACACCCCATTTTTTTACTTTTTACATCAAGTGCTTGAAAACAAAAAAATTCTGATGGAACACATTTGTTGTTTTTTACTTGATGTAGGAGTGTTTGTACTTCAAAACAAACTACCCCCAAAGAAAGTCAACTGACATGAACATTCAAATGGTCATGGCATATTTTTCATCGAATCTTTAATGCACTCTTGCCTTGTCTTCATTACCTTCATGCATAAATATCATCTCCTTTGAAAATATTCTCCTTTGATATAAAATCAGATTCACTCACAAGACACAACATCAGAATTCATGCACTTTTCCTAAAGAAACATATTTTTCTCACCAGACTTACCTTCCCATCTTATTTGTCCTCCTTTTCACCATTTTCTGTGTCCTTCTTTTCACTGCCATTCTGAAGAAAAAAACCATAAAGTTTCTCGTTTACAAAAATGTCATCATACTCAAATTACAGTACTATCCCGTTTCTTTGTCCTCGCTCTGTGCCAGAGCAACACTGCCTCCTTTAGATTGGTCAACAATTTTTGCACAGTATTAACTGCCTAAAATCAACTGTTGCAGAGGCATTATCAAAACATTTACGTAAATGCAAACAGATACTGTAACCGACATTGTGTTATGGCATTACCTTAAAAAAACAAACAAACAACAAACAAACAACAAACAAATATCTGGCATTGGAGGAGGGTTTTAGTTTACTGAGTCACGACTCATATGATAACTTTCATATTTTTAACGGTCTTCCTGATGTTTTTGCCTTTCAGCTTTGCCTTTTGCACTGATTTCAACTTTGTGCTTAAACACAGCTGAATGAATCATTCTATTGTGTTCACTCAATACAATACTACCACTTCATATTTCCTTCAGCAGGAACTATTATGGCAACAAGCAATCAAATGCGAGTAATGGTCTGCTGATGTGACAGCTAAATCAAACATTTTGTGCGACAATTTGTGTTAGCAATCAGATAATGAGATGTGGCACAAGATTAATTCAGGGTTTGCAGTAGCATTTGACAACGCAGAATAAAATTTGGAATCTTTACAAGGACTGTTTTGGTCATTCTTTTGTGAAAGAATGTTGTCTCCATCCTCTTCTAAATCATTTGTTTGTTTGTTTTATTTTTCAATGTTTGTCCAAGCGCGTTAGACTCTCACGCATCACCATTAGCCCTCTTCCCGTCTCCATAACCATGGCAACCAGCTCACCTGCTCTGCAGCCTCTTCAATGGTCTTGTTGTCCTGCTCACTCAGCTTGGCCTGCTTGGCCTCAAACTTCTTCTTGTCCGCCTGCACCATCTTGAAGAAGTCCTCCTCAGCGTTGGCGACGAGGTCTTCCTCCTCCTCTGGTCCTCCTTCCTCATCCTCCTGCATCATTCCAAGAAAGTAGATGTTACATAACTATCACTTTCAGACCCACGTGTCCACAAAGTACTAAATTTCCGTAATTGGCCCTTTGATACTGGTCCACACTGAACAGCACTTCAAATAATTTTCATTATTATATCATACACAGAGACAAAACAAATATTTCCATGCCCATCTTCATGACTTTTTTTGTGGTATATATGTTCTTGTGCTTTTCAGGAGCACTGTCTTTTTGGTGACTTTCAATAAATCTCACCAGCTTCATAGTAGACCATTTTCTCCTTCAGCCCCTGCATGGGACAAAGGTGATAAGTCTGATATATATTGCAAATCTTAGCTGTAAGTTTAATTAAGGTCAAGTACTAGGAAGCGTCACAGCCTACATTGCCTGCTTAATATACAGGATGTAATTATCATGCGGTGAAAATAGACCAATTTGCATTCCTATTTTGTCTGTGCAGCACATGTTATAAAGTTTAAATCGAATGTTCAGTCTTACTGCTTCAGTCTGCAAAGCAGCACTAACATGACGTAAAAAAGAACATGACTTAGCCATGATCCAGGTAACCATCTGATATTACAGATTTATTAGATATTGACTAATGACTTGAGGGATTGTTTTTTTTTTTCACAATTCCTCTTTCATGGTCTAATTGAATATTGAAAGACATTTATGATAAATCATTAGAATTAAATTCATCTGATCTCTTGCAACCATTGAATCAATGAATGATTCTATTTCAGATAACCAGTTCATGATAAAAAGATGAGGCTTTTGAAAGGAAATATGATATAGGAGAAATACAGAGAAGGATTAGAGTGATGTCCCCTACCTCATTGCCTTGTCCACTGGCTGTCTGCCTCTTGAGTCTAAGTTCCCTCTGGCGGGATTCCAGGATCTTCTCACGCTTGGTCTCCCTCTCAAACATGGCCGTCACCAGGGCCTTCTCATTGCGCTGCATGGTGCAGAGACCGCTGGACAGCTCCAGCAGGGTGGTGGTGCCCGAGTGGGAACCCGTGGCGATGAGGCGGCCCTGGTCCTGGACACGCAAGCTGTGCAGGGCATCGTCGCTGACCTGTGAATTTCCACAGAAGAAGACATATTAAAATCATATCAATTATATAGACCAAAGTTGTATTTGTCAAAATGAATGTGGTACATTGTCTGCCTGATAATGTCTGCACTACAAAGATAGGAGAGTCGAAACAAAACTCATATTGAGTGAAAGAAAGTTAAAGGACAAATTCACCTTCATAGACATGTGGATTGAGAGAATGCATCAATATCAATAGAACACATCAGCAAGAGTTTGAGGAAAATCAGACAATCCGTTTAAAAGTTATGAATTTTTGAAGTTTCTGCTTAGTCACTGCTAGATGAGAAGACTACTACAGCTTGTGATGTCACATATGTGCTAACGACATAAAGAAAATATAAAGAAAATTCAAGATATTTTCACTTTTCTCGCATAATAAAAGAACATTTGACCTTCCTCTTTCAGAAGTCAAGGAGGAATAATATTACCCTTAACATATGTCAGTGAAGAGTCAAGGAAAAGTGCACTTTTTTTCAAAAAGTTAAATTTTGTTAAATTCTCTTTATATTTTTCTTATATCATTGTACACATGTCACATCACATACTGTAGTAGTCTTCTCTTCCAGTAGTGACTTAGCAGATACTTTAAAAATTCACAACTTTTAAACGGATTGTCCAATTTTCCTCAATCTTTCACTGAAGTGTTCTACTAATATTGCTGCATTCACTCAATCCACATTATATAATTTATGGTGGACTTGTCCTTTAAAGAAAGAGATTATTTTCCAGTGAAGGAATTGGTGTGACAGAACATTGGGTGGCAATATAAGTGCCAAACAAGGATAATCTCATCCTCCTACAAAAGAAGACTATTTCCTACTTTGGTCATCACCAAACATTCTCTTTCAAAAGCCCCTTTCTAACCATCATCAGCTAATAGGACTAACTGTAAAAAGCTTAATCACCCATTATTACACTTATCTAGCTCCCAGTCCCATTTTTGCAACCCATCAAATGAGAATACAAACATGATAAAGATGATAATGCCTGGACTTGAAGTGACCGTACCTGCAGGCTGAGGGTCGGGTCTTTCTGCTTGAAGAGGTAATCCCACACGTCGAGGGAGCCGTCCATCTTGGTCGTGAAGAAGACAGCCGGCCTTACAGGACTCCAGCAGCCATCAGTCAGGTAAGACATGTGGTATCTGCAACAGATGGGAATCAGAGGGTTAATAGCCATCACTGGTTTTCAAGATAGGTCTATGCAAGTGTTGAGTTGTGGGCTGCAAGTCACTAGGCACTGAACTGTTTGATTCCTTAGTTCTAGGCTTTACTCTAATTCATTGATATGCTGGATTTTTCAACAGTATATCAGTCCATCAGGGTTCCTGCATCTTTTACAAAAATAAATTCCATGACTTCGATGACTTTTCCATGTTATTTGATAAAATGTTTTCCTTAGAAACAAAATTACATTGCAAACAAAAAAGAGGATCATTAAAAGGCAAAAAAAGAAAAAAAAATTACATTCCCATGACTTTTCCATGATATAAATCTAATTCTACATTTTCCATGACATTTCTAGGTATAGAAAAACATTTTCAAAATTCCATGACTCTTCCAGATTTACATGACCGTGGGAACCCTGGTCCATAATGAGTTAAGAAGTACCATCATACTTACTTTGTCCACATGATAGATGAGTCCCTGATATCTTCAGACCAGATCTAAGCAAGAGCAAACAACAAAATGAGAGAGTCAGTCTGGGAAAAGCTCATGTTCTATCATGTCAAATCAGTCAAAATTTGACCAAAACAGAGATGAAATGTGTCAAAATTTTGTCAATTCTTTGCTCATTGAAGACCAAAAGCACCAACATCATATTGCACCATCAACAACCAAGAATGAAACCATTTTCATGAGGCAACCCCCCCCCCAAAAAAAAACAAACAAACAAACAAAAACAAAACCCAAACATTTAAAGATCAAGGATACAGTTTTAACTTCAGCAGCAATTGATACTGTAATATCTTCTTAATCTTTCTTGTAACTTTCAGGTCTCAATACCTGTTCATTCATTTCATCAATTAGCAATAAGGACCTGCCAATCAATCCCATTCACCACCATTACCGTCATTTAATCATAAATGCATGCTAATCACCTTATGTAACACAGAATTCACCTGAATGGAAGTGAACTGATACATCAGAACACCACAGAGAATACAAATTTTGGTGAAGTACTTGACCCTGATCGTATTTATTACATGGGTATAACTCCAATGAAGAGTCACACTAGTATTTTCTTTCAAGCGGCATAAAATCAAAGTCTCCGCACATTGATCCTGACAGACTGATTGTGAAACATGAACCTGATTCCACTGTTTTATGCAATCCCTAAAGCATTCTAATTCTATATTTTTGCATGTTCAAGAAGTCAATTGCTGGCAGCAATCAGTGTCACTCATTTTGAAACCCCAAATAAGTCTTCAGAATTACAACCATGGCACTTGTCTTAAAACTTAAAGGGTATATTCAAAGGATTTTATTAAAGTTAGAGCCACATTCTGTTCACGATTCCAACATATATTTGCAATAATGACTAGGCACTGGTTCTTACCCTCGCCGTCCAATCACCAACAGTCAGGAAGTTCTTGGGGAAGAAAGGATTTCTCTGCAGTGAGTAGACAGGGCCGATGTGCTCCCTGTACATGGCTACAATCTTCTCAGCCGGTGTTTTGGCTTTCCTGTTACATGAGATGATGGTGCCTTGCTCAGTACCAACCATGAACTTTGTGGGCTGTGGGTTTAGGAGAGAGAGAGAAATATTATATCAGATGGGACAAATGCAATTCTTGAATTCTTTTCATCATCAAGACATATTTTCTATGGATATCTAAATAAAAACAAAAGATGCCTAATCATTTGAATGGGCACATTTTACTTAATAAGGGTTTACTGTTGCTTCACATAATCATGAAAAGCCAGCAGAACTTTTTTTTTAAATTCTAGGACCTGGTACACTAGTAATTTTGCATGATATCAGAAAAGCAAGAAAAGAGAACCAAGATGTCAATACAATTCAGCAAAATGTGATATTCATTGAGAAGAAT
Organism: Diadema antillarum; assembly: GCF_040938485.1. Taxonomy (NCBI): domain Eukaryota; kingdom Metazoa; phylum Echinodermata; class Echinoidea; order Diadematoida; family Diadematidae; genus Diadema; species Diadema antillarum. The sequence continues at coordinate 728,483 of NW_027272319.1, read as the reverse complement.
CAAACATTTTTTCCAGAAGAAACTGAAGACATATGGTAAAAAAACAGTTGAAGGAAATAGGAAAAGAAACTAAACATTCTTTTGCTGGGCAGGAAAATTTGATAGTATCATGAAATTTGGGCATTGCTTTCCAGTAGCAAAATATATCTACCACCATAATCAGACAAGATTCCTTAAAATGCATTCTTTCATAGTTTGAGAACAGCGAGATAAAAGACATCAGACTTAGGATACATTCTACTGTTTGACTCTAGAGTAGAAATTGGCTTACAATTGTGGGTTCATATTCCAGGGCAATGACTCCTTGTGCATTTTCCATTTTGCCTTTCTTGGTTGGGTCCATGACCAGCTTCTCCGTTGGCTCTCCCAGCTTGCGTGTGTCCCACCATAAGACCTGTGTGTCACAGAAAGAAATGTACATTCAGGTGACTGATAGCTAGGAAGACATCCTATAATAACACATCCATGCTTGATGAAGACTTTCCCCACTTTAGTGTCACCTATCAATGACAGTTTATGTGAACGTAGCTATTGTGGGAAAGGAAAATGAACTACTACACAGTGTGTGTCCCCCAACACGATGCAACTGAGCACACTGAATAGTCTGAACATTGGAAGGTGAGGTATCTTGATAAAATTCATGTACGCTGTCTAACTGTTCATAGGAATGTACGAAAATTGGAGATTGCTTGGGACAATGGAAAGTGAAACACATTCTTGTACATCACACTGAGTTGTTGTTTCATATCTTAGAGTTTGTTATCATCTGAACAAAGGCTCCATCAACTGATATTCTGTATAAATTGCATTATTTCAGCTGAAAGTCCTACACTTAGTTGAGGTTGTCTCTCCTCACATAACAGGTTATTTGGTGTCCAGAGCAAATGTCTGCCATGAAGATAGATTAATAGATAAATGGCATAGACGGGCATGCTGTGTGCCGTACCTGTCCATCTGTGGATGCAGAGAAACACTCCGTGCCCGTCTTGGATTGCAGCCAGATGGTCTTATAGACGGGGTCGTGGTGACTGTGCTCTACCGGTGACATCTCCACTGCCTGAGATCCTTTCCTTGTGTCCCAAAACGCTGTAGGTGACCACAAGAGTATGAGAGATAGAGATTGCAGATTGTTACATGTACTGCTGGCCAAGATATAGTCTTACCGTCAGAAATCTTAATCAATCTTATTATTTTAATTATACAAACAAGCGTAGCCACAAACAAAATATAACCCTAATTTCCCACGCACTTCTTATGGAGTCTAGCATGATTCACTACTGTAAAAGTGGATATTTTTGGCGACTAATTTTTCGCCCTCAGCCGGGTAAGAAGAGTTTTGCATGATTTTAATTTTGCGGAATCAAGATATCAACTATTGGAACACATGTCAAGCACAAATATTCGTGTGCTTTTATTTTTGTGCTAGTTTCGAGTGGTGCGAAAATTTCAACACCGTGAAAATGTCCACTTTTAGCAGTTTTATTAGAATAAACGAGCAACTGCATACATTGTGCATGCATTCCCGACAACAGAGCTTATTACATAAAATCTCTTCATCTATGTACATAGAATTTTCTCGTCAATATTAATGGAGTTACTGTCCCTCGTAAATTAAAACAAAAAGCGACCTGATGTTCACAAATTGCAATTTCTAATTCCCATCATTTGATACAGTGTGAATGACAACATCATGCGAATGTAAATTTATCAAAGCTTGTCTCCTAATAACATAACTCCTTGTTATAGCAAGAAATGACGTAATCAACAATCGGCATGGCAGGAACCATTCCCTCTTCCACTTACCGACTTGTCCATTGTAGCATCCTCCGATCAAGACGTGGACATCTTTTGGGTTGTATTCCAGGCAGACAAGGGGTGATACTGGCTTTAGTACAAACTCTGGCTTGTTAGGGTTTTCTGGTGGCAAAACGATGAAATACACAGAAACACAGGGTGAAACATTCATCTAAGTTCTGAAATTGGCACATTGATAGTACCATTTACAGGGTTTCCAGTGTATGAACCAGAAATGGTTTTAGGCAATTCACACGAAGAGAATCCAAGACGTGATTCACATCACATACTGACCATCATTTCATACTCCTGGTACAGACATGGAGAAAACTTTGTACCATGATTGGCAGTAATATGCAGAAAAACAAATGAAAGTTAACGAAACGAAAGGAAATGCACTTCAATATAAAAATGCTTTAATCAGTAGGACTACTGTCAATGAAAAAGAAAAAAAAAACACTCTTGTTTCTACATATAGATCTCTCTTTTCATATCAGATGATGACCTGAAGTGACATGGCCAACATACCAATGTCCCAGATGTATGAGTCGAGGCTGGTATCTGGCGATGACCTCTGGAACTCGAGACTGGAGTAGGCTACGGCTAGTTTCTTTGGTCCATCTGGATACCAGGATAGGTGAGTGGCTGGCCTCTTGATTTCATTTGGATCTCTGCAGCAGAAAGCAAAAAGAAACGTGTACAATACACATGAAAAACGGGACTGTGATGGCAGATCATCAATTTCATTCAAACGAAGAGATGTTATGCACTAACAGAAGATAAAAAGGACATAAACGTTATGTATCCATCACTAGTACAGCTGTGGTAACTCAGTACTTTGAGTAACATGATTTGATATGCTCAATATTGTTTTTTGAAAAAGGTTAAAATAGGGCAAGGCAAAGTTTGCAGATACAATTCAATTCACTTTATTGATAATCACAAGAACAGAAATATATACACAGTGTACAATGTGCCAAGGAGTTCACAAAGAAAGCCAAAGGCTTAAAACAAATGTGATCCCCTTGTGACAAATGAGGCAATAATCAACCTTCTCATGGAATGTGTATACACCTAATCAGTAGATAGCTTTCATCTTCACGATCAATGAGAAAAGAAAAAAAAAAGTGATTCCGGAAAAAAATCCACAGCAAGTTAAATCTTCTCCACCACTCACTGACCTGAAAACATTGATGGTTTTGGCAGATGGCGTCTCTTCTACCTCCTCAATCTCCAGGTCTGCAAAGTAGTCTTCATAGATGTCTATTGCATTGTTTTGTTGAATACAGTGTTCCATAACCTGTGTCAAAGAGAGAGAGAGAGAGAGAGGCATTGTTAATTTGTTTACACAACTTCTACACTAGTCATAGGTAACATGTGATTATACTGCAACTAATGCCATGGGGACTGAAGATCCCATATCATTTTCCCTTTATTTTAAAACTGTCTGGTTCCAAAGTGAAGTTAATTATTATAAACAATCAAGGCAACGCTTGAAAGCTCTGTATTTATGGCCTTATTGTGTTGATAACATGATTATAATATCATGCAAGATACAGATGGAAGAATATTACTACCTATTAAATATAAAAACAGCAACAAACTATGAAAATGCCCACACGAAACAAAGGAAGGAAACAGAAAATTACAAGTTTTTTTGCCAAGACATGCATAAACATGCCTGGGCTTCACTTCTGCAATGAATTGTAATTCTGAATCACCCTCAAGCCACTTTGACTGGCTTGATTTTTCCTCGAAATGGAGCTAAACTCGACATGTACTGTGAATATGGAAAATAGAAATATGTTGAGAGGAAATTTGCATCATTCCTTCGCATATTGTGATGAGAAAAACTTATAACCAATACTCTGATTCCCATCTACAGTCCAAGTATACTCAGGCCTACTACTTTACAACCAAAGAGGGCAAAACTTACACTGGCCAAATTCAGGATGGTGTTGATGTAGTGCTCATCCTTCTCCACCTTCTTTCTGAACCTGATGACCTGCTCCACCTCCTGTGGGTTGATGTCCTTTGGCCAGCCACCCTCGGAATGGTTGATCCCTCGACTGTCCGTTTCAAATCGCTCTGTGTTCACCTGCATGGGCAATTTACATGGAAAGCAGTGCATTATGAAGAGACATCGAGACATTTTTTTTCTCTCTCTCTGTCTCTTGAATCTGAAATATCAGTACTGCATGCGAGAGGCTTTTATTGTAGATGAAATCTGTCCCACTTTGAAGAACTCATTGACCTCTTCCACAAAATCAATTCTTACCCTGTTTATGGAAATCTAAACATTGTGCTATTTGAGAACAAAATGTTCAAATGTTTATATACACAGTGAACAGTGGACTACAAAAGGTTAACAATCTCATTAGCTCAGTTGTGCCTTTAGGTCTGGTGAGCTGGAGATAACAATAATATTTCACATTCACATCCCCTGAGATGGGTCTAAAGCCTGACATGCTAACAACTAAAACATCAGACACAGCAACAGAGAGCATTATCAGCATAACAATGTCAAGAACCCTTGCTACAACACAATCCTAAGTCTCTGAAAGAGTATTTGGCGACCTTATACACATGGAATTTTGTTATATGATTGATAAACAAATGTCAGTAAAGTTTACCAAAGTATGATGTTAAATGCACTCACATCATGCTCTGACATTTCCTGCACACATTGTATCCCCCTGTCCACTGGATTCTTCTCTATGAAGTTTGTCAAGAGGCTTTCATCTGGAAGGATGTCCACATGAAGCTCAGCTGGGCGATCAGAGAAGTTGCACTGCCGCCCAAACTCATTTCTCTTTTTCGTGTACACGTACACGATCTCCATGGTGCTACCTTAGTTCGCTGCAAAAAGACATCAAGGGTTGAAACATGAAATAAAAATATACTCAATCCAACTACAACAACCTCTAACATTCACAATTCATGAGACTTTAACTAACATTGTATAAAATACCGGACAGCATGGTAATTCAGGACATGCACATTTTGCATAATGACATTCAAATAATGCGCACAAGACTTTGCAGATGAGCCTCACAGAACGTTGTATGGACCAAAATCGCAAAAAAAAAAGAAAAAAAAAATAAGAATGTGACATAAACCTGTAAAAACGCGAAGAAATTCACATTACACCTCAGATTTGGAAGGAGTTATCAATTTTTCACAAGGTTTTATCATGTGAACTGTTAGAAATGTTCAAGTAAGACATTTTTTTACCGTAAGATACGGAATTTGAGCCTCATTTGCTGATTTTTTGTCTTTATCGTCCACTCAGTAAGAATGTGTACAGTGAATGGAGGGTATGAATTGTGAATCTGGTGCAAGAACAAGGTGCGAAAGATGTTGATTATTCCATTACAAGAATTGTGCCCGGAAATATTATGAGATTTCACAAAAGAAAAGACTTTTTAGTTTTTCTTTTGCAAAAGACGAAAAAAGAACAACTTTTTGGAAAGGGGTGTATTTGAAGTCTTTTTTCCCAAAAATTGGAGTGAATAATTTTCATAATTTTGCCAAATTCGTAATTTTCAGGACTTTGTGAATAGCTGGTGCCATTTTTGGCCGAAATGTCATCCTCAGAGTCCTAGCCAAGAAAAAAAAAGCGTCCAGTGATACGATCAACTCTCCTAGACCTTAGATTCTTAGAACTCGAGAAGCCTCCTGACTTGTTGTCGTAGGGATCTGGCATTTTCTTTTTAGATAAACTAAGCATAATCATATATACTGAAAATCAAGGACACATAGGAATTTAGAAAAACATTTTTTTAGACCTAATGTTATAGCTATGCATTAAGTTAGCATTCTCTTCGTGACTGAGTGACTCCATACCAGCATTATTGTCGCATTTGATTGAGCATCGCCGCCATCAGCATCAATAGACCCTATTCATCAGCCATGGGGCCGTGGCTGTGCTGTGCACAGTGCCAGCGACCACAAACAGAACTTAAATATGTGAGTCTTTTAACTAAAATGCTACTTCGATACTGTCTACGAATGTTATGAATTACCAACTTATTCCCCGGATAGGTGATAGTGAAAAGATATACAGATGACAACAATTTACCTTTGTGTAATTGGTAGTAGAATTAGTATCTCCCGTCAAAATCTGCATCAAAGCTTCGCTGAAGCTGTTGCCAGGGTACAGCGGCAGTCTGAAGAGCGCATGCGCACATGACCTTTGCTAAAACTAAAAAATGATAAAATACTTATATGCAATGAAAAGAAGAAATATGGCATTAAAATAATTGTTTTGATTAAAAAAATTATTTAAAAATTCTATACTTACTTAAATTTATAATACCGTCCATAATTTTAAAAGTAATATGAAAAGCTTAAAAGAAAATGGCAGCGCCCATGCAGAGAGTAGAGAGAGTCCAGTCACTGCTCTTAAGAGAACGGTGAGACATTAATTTCTAATATCTGTGTATGTTATATGTGTGATCACTTAATTAAGTAATTTTAACAATCGATTAGCTATCATTATTGGCGATATATTGGTAATAAGATTGCAAACAATTGATTTTTCAAAGGCGAATTGCTTTTGTAGTCCCACTAACTTCCTTCCATGTTATTGTTCAATTCTCACGTTCTTGTACATAAACGTACGCATAGCTAGACTAGAACCCTACATAATAAGATATTTATATGGTTGTCGTGTCGTACGGATGAACTGAATTATCTTATGAATCCAACAGATGCCCGGTCCTACTTGTACTCTAAAGAACAACTGAAATTGTTATTTATGCTTCTGTTCTCAATGTAGATCTAGACCTAAACTTAAGTTAAGTAGACTAGTTCTAAGATCTAATGACACGTTAGAGTAAAACCCCCAATTTTTCGGCCGGCCTCCAAAATCCGGACAGGGACTACATAGGACTTGTCACTTATCACACGCCAGCAAATTCTACCATCACAACACACGCATATCACATCGTTTCACATACTGGCACACTCATTCACTACAGGAAAGTGCCTGAGTCACCTAAAAAAAATCTATCTAAAATCCCAAATTTTGCCGTCAAAAACACAGAATTGGCGCAACTTTTCCAAAGCACACGCGAATTGGGTCCCGTGTAAAGAATCAGGGTCACCGAAAAGCGCTAAAAATTGAAAAATTACACCGTTCTGTCACGAGATTGTTTGCTTATCGCAAGCTCAGAGTTTGATGGTATCCTCAAAAACACAAAAGAAAAACAAAATCTACGTACGTGCTGATGCAGTGAATAGATGTAGATTTTCTACAGGGGCTGAATGCAATTAAGTGCCGAGTCACCAAAATTCAGACACGAACGGGTGCCGCAATGTCCCCTATGCAACCTTGCGCAAACAAGGTATGGCGCGCACTCATTTTTCAGCGGCCTTGTGTGCGTATCTACATTGAACGCGCACAGCGCGTGTCCGAATTTTGAAGAGGCTATCCGAATTTTGGGGAATTGACAAGGTTATGATATTTAGGAATTTTGTGAAATTTTATGATGTATTTTACAAAATCAATATTTGGAAAAAGTAGGTTGATGTATTTAACATATATTGTTATAAATTATATAATTTTGTAGAGTATTATTTGAGTTGAGAAAATATTGCAGAAAATCTGAAGTGTCCGAAAATTGGTGCTTTTTACATTAAATATAAATCATAGAATAGCCTTTGCCCTTTCTATTAAACTTTAGTCAGACGGAAAAATCTGTCTCCGTCTGTCCAGAGGAGTCAATGACGTTTTGAATTTTTACTTTATCGGCTCTCATAGCTCTCCTCCGTGCCCGTGGAGGGGATTCCGTGGAGCCAGACGCAGTTTCCCCGTAACATATCCCCGATGACCAGATACAGACCAATCTTTCGGTCAACGTCTCTCAAATTCTAGACCTAGATTAAACTTAATTAGAAATGCTTATAAACTGACTTTATTGATCATGACTGCAGCTGTAATTAAATGGCCAGTGCAGTGTCAGTGGTGGATCCAGAGGGGGGCTCACTGGGCGCGCACCCCCTCTTTATTTTTTTGTTAAAACAAAAGTGAAAAGTAAAAATGGGGGGGGGGGGGGTGTGGGCGCCCCCTTTACGGAATTCCGCCCCTGAGTGTCTAGCTAGTCGAACACTACTCCCACTAACAAAAGTAACACTGTGTACAAGTTCTACCCAAGAGAAGTGTCAGACCTAGCATTGCTTCTGGCATGTCTGGGTCTATTCTAGAGTAGACTCGTATTTCTACTTCAAGATCATGAGATTGGCCATCATTGAGATGACTAGAAGTAGAACTAAACTTAGATAGTCTAGTAAAATTTAGTAAATTTAGTGCATTACAATAGACCTATTTTTGCTTACTAGGTACAAGTATGTGTATTTCTATTTTACTTTAATGTACATGTACCTGCAGTCATTCTCAGTTTGTGGTTGCTAATATTCACTGAAGGTTTTAATTAAATTTTATGTCCAGTACAATTCACAAAATAGTTATGCTCTGTTGTCACTCTTTCCTTTTTTCAGAGGTTTGACAAAGAGGGAGCTAGATAGCATTTACTCTGAAGCTCACCGTGCCTTACTGCCAGGTACCCCAGCTGCCCAATGCATCCAGAGCTTGAGAAGACTTCTCCTGACAATATCATGCACAAAACATCACAGAGAGTACGTAAAGTCCTATGTCTTCATGCTTGTAAAAAAATAAACATTTTTACAGGTGCATCTGAAACTGTTTGCACTGTATGTAGATAATTGAAGGGTGACATCATAGACATTCATTGCCGTGAAAACTGGTTCAAGACAATTTTGTGTGGCCTGAATATCTGTGAGCACCTTGGTTGCTAACCATACTCAAACAAAAGACTGTAACATCGTCACTTCACTGCTCTATAATACACCATTATTTGCTTTGCATTTATACTAGAAAAGGCATAAGGGCAATTCCATGAAAATGAAAGTTTTCTTAAACATAAATCTGCAATAATTTGAATAATGTATGAGCTACAGGGACAAATTTAGTAATAGTATCAAATTGTAGAACTCGTCAAGTTCTTTTATTTGAGTGGTAGGCATATTTTGATACAATTGAAGTGCAATTAATCATTCTTTTCTTTAAAAAAAACACATTTGGGGGCAATATTTTTTATATTTTTGTAAAAACATAATCTTTGACTCACATTGTTCCATATTCATCAATACTTCAGAATTTATTTCAAAAGAAAACACCAGTAATAGCCTTGTCTTAGATAGATACTGGTACTGTGTTTGAATAGGAATATCAGGACTGTAAAAAGTGGACAAGGTTGTAATGTCTCTCATGCTAAAATTGTAATGTCTGTAATGCTACACTTGTGAACCTGTAGACTAAATGCTGAATCTGTTGTACACAATTATCAATCTACAACTTGAACAGGACCTAATCACTCATTTCAGAAAAAAATAACTTGTTCTTCATGCTCAATTTCATAAGTTTTTCAACACATCCAAATGCAAGTGAATGATTATGTCCCAAAAAATATGATGTCCATAATGGCAAGCATTTTTGGGGCTATATCTACCAAATGATTTATAGTGGCTAACCAAAACTCAGACTGTTAACACTTCAGGCTGAACGCTTTATAACAATACCATGAATGGGTTCAGAATGATCATGTTGAGTTGTTAAATAAGCCCACAAATTCACAAAAATATTCTTTGAATGTAATGTCCGTAATGCTGGAATTGTCTGTAATCCAGATTTGTGTGTTATCACTATGACTATCGGTACATCGTATCATATAGTGCAGATAATGTTGATGTTGATATTGAAATAATGGTCAAGTTTTACTTGTGCATTGTTAATGAGGTTGCTGTAAATTGAATGTAAGCTGTTTTTAAAATCTGTCTATTATGAAATAAACTGACACAATGTTATTGTACATATTTTTTTTTTTTTTGGGGGGGGGAACAAATTCTCTCTTTACTCAGTGCAAGTGCTCTGCAAACTCATCTTTATACTACAATGTACAATAGTATTGCTACTGTGATATCAAACAAGAAATATAGAAATAAGATCAAGCACTGGATAGTGTTAACTTCATTCATATGAAAGAAGCTTGTATGATGTTTCCACTTACCACATTAGATTGCTAAAAACATTTATTTTATGCCTATGGTATATTGAGCAATATAAATTGTTGAATGAGGATGAAACTCCAAATGAAATGAAAGTGTTTGATTGATTGTCATTCTTTGTTTGCTTGTTTTCATTTTCCATCTGATTTCTTGCTCCAGATTGCCCAAGAATCTCCTGCGTGCCTTGTGCATCGTTGTTCTTGGCACCAACACGAGCCTTTCCCAGCTGGAGCCTGTGAGTCTGCTGTGCAGTGCAGCTCTGCAGGAGTATGGCCCCAGCCCCCAGCTGGATGTTGAGCTGGGGGCAGGGCAGGCCAGTGACCTCCGACACGTACCATATCTACTTCCTGTCATCCTGGCCCAGGTGAGATGTCCCAGACTAGCAAACAAAAAAGAAAAATGAAAACATCAATTTGCGTATTCTTGGATGTGCTTATCTGCGGACAGTGAGTAGAGAAAATTTGGGTTCAGTTGATTTATTGCTGTTTTGTGTGTTGCAACAATTGGCATTGTGATTCTGTTGGTTCTGTGCCATGGTAAATGATAACATCCTACTGTACAAATGTAAGAAATGTTTATAAAAGTGTGATAGATCCAATATATGAAAAAGAATATGCAAATGGCAACAGAATACCCAAAATGTGAATGATTAAAAAACAGAGACAAAGCAACAAAAAAAAAGTTGAACCATAGATTCAAAGACCATTACCTTAAACATATTTGAGACTGTGGGAGATTTGATCTCATAGCAAAATAGATGTAATGTGATTTGTGTGTTCTCAATCCTATCTATCTATAAACTATTTTAATTTCAATTCTAATAATGATTCATTGGGACAAGAAAAATAATGATATCTGCACCAAGTAAATGTGAAGAAAGAAAACAGCTTTGAATGTGCCTTTAAAAGATGACCTCTCTGGTTTTGTTTACTGGTCAGTTTATTACCCATGAGAAGAAAGAAACTGTCACATATAGAAAAGATAAAACATAAATGCTCTGAAGACAGCCTCATTTTTTTCTTATCCAAATTTGCAATATGTCTGCTGTTGGAAGTGATTCAATTAGTGTTTAAAGCAATCTGTCTGCAGTGATGAAGTTATGCATGAGTCTCAAGGCCATTTTACAATTACTGACCACTGCAAACTATTGGATGGAACACTGTTCTACTAGGACAATGTGAAAACCATTTTGTCTTCATGTCCGTCAGTTAAGAATGATTGAGAATAAAAATAGCTGTGGCTAATCTCAAACATGACAGTAAAAGTAAGAAGAGATTAATTTGTATGTAGCAGATTTTGAATTTTACTCAAGTAAATTTAATAATGTGATGCAGAAATACATGAACTGAAAGACAAAGACAAAATATTTCAAAGTCAGTCTACGGGACTTTGCTGTAATGAGAGTATAGCTTAAATTCTTTTATTGTTAATGCTCTTATCCATCTTCTACCAGGGGAGGAACTACAGCAAGCTAGACAGGCTCGTCTCTCAGATGGTCAAGTGGGTGTCTACTGTGGGATTTGATGTGGAAATACAGAGCAGGGCTCTGGCTGGTCTGGTCACCATAGCAACCCATCAAAGAGATCTTCTGTCAAGTGGTAAGCAAAGTTTGAAAGTCTTGTGTTCATGCTTTGCTTTATAACATGGTTACGTTAGGCAAATGATTGAATGCAAGATGGTATCCCTTCTTTGTACAGCTTAACACATTTCAGAAGAATGTTTATATGTGAGAAAGAGGGAGAGAGAGTGAGAGTCAGCGCCAGTTGAGACTGGACATGGAGTGGCTGACTGAGGCATAACTGTCATGGTAACTTTTGGATGCGGAAACTTCAAACTTGGGCACATTGTGCTGCATCTCACTTCCAGAGCACTGTAAATGCTGATGCCCATTTATACAGAAGTTAGAGTGCTTCAGGAATGTTCTGGAACCTACCAATAAGAGGGACATTCAAACTTTAGAGTGCTTCAGAGCCACATTGTCTGTTTAGACAGAATTTAGAATGCTTCGGGAGTGCTCTTGGAAGGCTCTACATGCTCTGTTTAAATTAGCCTATAATCTAGGCAGAGGATGGAGCTATTCTCTGTGCTGGGTAAATGTATGAGGTGGCGAGATTATTGCCTTTGCTAAGTAGTATGTCTGATGCGGCGAGACTACCAACAGTGGAAGCATCCACCATCTATATCCACTCGTCTTGCTTCAGTCGATAATAAGAAAACAATGACTAGAAGTGAATATAGGCTGGGGATGCTTCGCACGCATCTACTGTTCGTAATCTTGCTGCATCAGACGTATTGGTCACTCAGCAAAGACAATAGTCTTGCCGCATCGGATGTTTAGCGCAACAGTATAAGACTATAGCTGCATCCTCTGCCTAGATTATAGGCTATGTATAAATGGGATATGAATGTCTCTGTTACTGCATACAATACTCTGGTATGTAGACATATATATTGCTTTGTTTAGTTTTCTATGAAATATATATACCACCGCATCTTGCTTCTTTCTCTTTTTCATTAGAGCAAGTCTATGTGGTAGGATCCCAGCTGAGTGACTGGTTGTCCAATGCCAGTACTCTCCAAGCTCCCAGTCCCTACAGCAAGCAGAGGTCGAGCAGACAAGATAGTGTAAGCCTACCTCCTAACTGCCATTTTTCTCTCTAAAGTTGTTGCATGATATCTCATTGTTTGGTTGGCAGTGTCTCTGTGTGAGGCACCCTTCTTATTCATCATGCCCAGTCATTTATTCCATAAGTATTCTCATTTGAAGCTAGCAGTTATCACTGCCAATGTATGTGGAAAAGTGTACTGCACACTGTGTCACATTTTTTTTTTTTTGGTGGTCTTTTAAGTTGTTTACTTTCCTAAGTGCTTTACATCTCCAATATATTTCTTTGTTTATATTTCTCCAATAAAAGGGAAGGTTTGTGGAATCTGACAGTGTTATCACAAGAAATACAAAATAAAAACCATAGGTTTTGCAGGCTTTTGATTTCAGCAATATATGATACCATGTAGCCAATCCTATTGACTGTGAGATGTTGAATTTTGCTTTGTTTGTTAGGTGACAGAGATTGACGGCAAAGACTGCCAGGACTTCTTCACGCTCCTCAGCCTCGCCCCTTACTACGGCCCCGACCAGCGACTCAACATACACACATTCTCCTGCCTCCGATCCTGGCTCCTCGCCACAACTTCCACCGGCACCGGTCAGATGGGCGGGGCAGCTCTGCAGGGACCTGGGCGGAGTCTGGAAGTGGGTGGGCGGGGCCTGCCCAATCTAGGAGAGAGGAGAAGAGTCAGCGAGGGAGGTGCGGCCTCAACCTCGCCAGAAGGAGGAGGAAGAGGAGGGAAGTTTGCCAACAAAGCCAGGAGGGCACTGATTGAGAAAGCATGTGAATACTGCCTCAGGGTCATTGACCTTTGCCACAGAAGTGAGTAAACCCGCTTTTTTTAGTAATTCAAGTCCTTTGGTCTCTTATTCAACTAGTAGTCTATTAGAACAACTGACATTTTATTCCAGTGTTCCAGCTAAGCTCACTCAACATAGAATGTGTGACTCAAGGTATTTGCAGAAAACCAAATGCATTATGCAACTGAAGACAAATTTGCACCTATTTTACTAAGGAGTGGGCAGTTAAGGTAAGAACCGGATAGACGCTTTTCGCAAAAGAAAGGTCATATGTTACCCAATTATGACTTTTATGTGATGAAACATTGCCTAGCAGACAATGCTAATTTTCAAAGCCTCCATCACAATTGAGGCTTTGTTAATTTTGTATGTTGTGAGCTGCTGTTTCTCTGTAATCATATTGGCCTTCCTTAGACTGATCATCAATATGTACAGCCTTGAATTGTATTATTTGAAAGATTAATCAAATTGTTAATACTATTTTATTTGTTACAACTTTTCATGCACAGAACCTGTCAAGAGCCAAGATCAAAGCCTGATTCAAGCAGTGAGTGTTGGAAGTGTGGAAGAGATCTGTTCTCCTATACTTGAGTTGGTTTTGATATTAACTTATTTTCTATTGGTCACTGTATATCTGCTCTTATGGCTTTGTTTGGTTTTGTTGTTTTTTTTCACTCAGTTTGCATTCACATCTTTTAATGTAGAAGATGTATTTATCTCTCTCACATAGATTTGCTGTAAACTTTGATTTTATTTTTGTCAATCAAAATAAGAAACTGACTTCTCCGAACTGCATTAGGGGTCCTCTATTTCTCCTTGCCTGAAATAGAGCTGCCTAGGGATATAGCATATAAAATGCAACAGCAAGTTAGTATAATCAAGCAGTTCAAGATCAACATCCACTAGATATATCCACTAGATTGTACTGTTTGGCAAGGCAAAATGTTCAAAATGTCAAGATGGTATGTCATGCGTATGCCATACAGGTTCATAGAAATGTTGATATCATGTGAAATATTATGTCTTATTCATTATAGGAGATATCAGTCTTGGTCATATGAAACTAGTGTTCAATTCGTTGCCAGTTTATCAGCTGGTTGTAGAATCATTATGATCTTCCCAAAGATATGTTGTTTTAATTCAGCAACCGATGATAGATTTCAAAACATGTTAGAGAAGATACTTCACATCACTGTTATGATGTGTGTATGATATTACTCAATATCTTTTCATGCTTTGTTTTTAACCCAAGAAGTAATAATTTTGCTAAGCAAACACCAAACAAACGCACAAACTGTTTCCAAAGTAGTACCATAGTATTAAATAGTTCTTGCCCTTATCGTATGTTACGAAGCATACAATGTAGTTTTGTCATGCATGACTTACGTATAACATACATTCTGTGTAGCAGTATTGTAGAAGCACACAGTTTTATCTCATGTTGTCCTACAGTGCCTGGTGGAGGCCATAGAAACCCTGATAGTCATCTGTCGGCTGGATACCTCCCTTGTCTCCAAACTCTACCCAGCCATCAAGCAGGCCCAAGCCAACCTCAAGTGGCCCAGGGTGCAGCTAGTCATCCTCCAGTTCTTCCTTGATTACAGTACGTCAGTTCGTGCGAAGCTAACAGCGGGCATTTTGTGAATTCATGTCTATACACTCACAATTTAATTCAGTCATGTTTTTTCAATACTTACACTTTAACCCGTTGAAGACTAGTCCAAAGTCCTCGACTTAACATAACTTGCATGTTTCTGTGATATTGATGTGAGTAAAAAAAGACATGGTGAGGGAACACGCAAGATATGCTCTGTCTCTGGAAGCGTGCATTCCAGTGTCATTTGTTAATCATATCAGTACTTTAGCGATGATTGGCAGAGGAGGTTACAACCAGAATCTTAGTTTGGAAGGTTTTTTGGTGGGCATATCCAAGTAATCTGTGGAAAAGTAGAAGAAAAATTATATTTAAAAATGTGGATTGTTTCTAGATATTCATTTCACAGCAAAAGTTATGTGGAGGGTATCATGAATCAACACAAATTAACATGCATTTATTTGTCATAAAACCTTTAACCTGTGCTTTAAACATGTCAAGGCTTTCCATTCATGCAGTGTAAGCTTTGGACAGTCCTTACCAC
This sequence comes from Diadema antillarum, assembly GCF_040938485.1. Classification (NCBI taxonomy): domain Eukaryota; kingdom Metazoa; phylum Echinodermata; class Echinoidea; order Diadematoida; family Diadematidae; genus Diadema; species Diadema antillarum. The sequence goes on along the minus strand of NW_027272319.1, from coordinate 713,054 downwards.
TCCATTCCATGTCCTGTTTCCACTTATTTTCAGATGAAGCCCTGCACGTTGCCCTGAATCCCAAGGAAACGACTTCTGCCGACCTCTTTGAAGAGGTCATAACAAAGCGCATGTATGACGACACTGTGACCTTTGACATTGTGACCTTTCTTCTCAAGAACCTGACAAAACTCTGCCTGGAGACAGACCTTCTGGAAAGGTTCTTTCCAAGCATTCTCAGGGTGAGTTTCAGGTCAAAAATTAAAAGCAGACACAGTGGTTGGCAAGTTGTTGTTTTTTTATATATACATCAGAACAAAGTGATAAGTGCATGAGTGAAAAATGACTTTCAGCCTTCCTTGCATAGATGATTTTATTACTAATAGGATGTTTCCTGAAATGCTGAATTTGAGGCAAATGAGGGCACACTCTGGCTGACAAATTGTAGTCAGAAAAGGAAATGAAGCAAATGACACAGGGGTCGATTTGATGATGCATTTCCATGGAACTTGTATTTCAGCATTGTTTTCACAAATGGTTAATTTCAGAAAAAAAAATATCAAATTGGAAATCAGGCAGTCAGTACAATGGAGTTTAGGTCAAAGGTTAGATTGTCAATAAAGAGCAAGCAGTTTATCTTTTTTTTTTCTTTCTTTGTTACTGTTGGAGTAGAATGGCTGTGCACCTGTATATAGACTATGGCCTTCCTCTCCTTGATGTTTCAAAGAGGCTTTCTTTTCATATTCCACCACTGTATATTTTGCAATCAGAATCAAGGCAATTCCCCTTGCAAGTAGAACATATTTACATAGAATAAGTGGAATTATGAATAATAAGCCTCTTTTGAACATACTCTCATTTGTGTGTATTTAGCAAGTTTTGGAACATTTCATATGGTTCTTCATGCTGCTTTCAATGTAAAAGTATTAGGATTAATGCATAAGGAAATGTGAGCAGATTCATATTAAATTCTTTGCAATCACAGATGCTTTTGTGGACTTTATTTTTTACGATATTTTTTCATGATTTAGATCCTGGCGTGGAATCCTCGCACATTCCTGTCTGACTTTGTGGAGATCTTGCCAGCCTTGATATCATCGACAAGTGCCAAAGAGGTACATATTGTATGAAAGAAGCGGAGTAGATTCTAGATCATGTTTAACACATAATATGACTGCAGCTGTGAATTGAGGTTAACCCATTGGCCCGAATTCACGAAGGTGGTACAAATGAAACCATGGTTTAAACCATGGACAAAAACCATGGAGCGCCAAGTGTCGCATGGAATATTTCGTTACGAAATCAGTCATTTCGTTGATGAAATGATTATTTTGTAACGAAATGACAACATTTTGTAACTAAATTAAAATTTCGTCCACTAAATGATAATTTTGTTAACGAAACGGTCATTTTGTCGACGAAATGACCAATTTTGTAACGAAATATTCCGTGCGACACTTGGCGCTCCATGGTTTTTGTCCATGGTTTAAACCATGATTTCATTTGTACCACCTTCGTGAATTCGGGCCATTGAGGACAAGTCCCGAGTATACTCGGGTCTGTCTGTCCTCAATGGGTTAAGGGATCCATGCAGTGATGACGCTCAATGGACTAAATGAAACTGTTTTTTGTTTTTTATGTGATTGCATTTTCTTGAACCAATACTAAGTTTGCCAGCCCCAAACTGAAAGCTGTACACCAAGTAATGTGACATTACATTAGTAAGTCCCAAAACACCACGTGAGCAAGTGCGTTTAAATATATAGACTTCACGCATGTTGTGGTTTTGTTGTAGCCTTGAAGTTTGTTGGTTCCACACACAGTTTCTCCTAGCCTGGGAAAGAAGATTACCAGCTAGTATTTTACATGTACATGTGTTTGGATTCATATTCACATCAAATTTCTTTCCCAATATGATTTTTTTTAAAACAAAAAAATTGCATCAAATCATTGTGAAAATACAAAATATGTAAGCTTATATTTGAAAGTGGCCAAAGAAAATGAGTAAGCGCATGTTTACGTGTAGTTCATGTTCAGTGGCAGATCCAGGGGGGAGCACCCCGGGTGTGCCCCCCCCCTTTATTTTTTGCCAAATAAAAGAAATAAAAAGAAAAAAAATGGGGAGGTGGGTGCGCCTTCCTTTAATTTTGTAAAGGCGCCCCCTCTTTATGGAACTCCTGGATCCGCCCCTAATGTTCAGTGGCATCTGTATGCACTATAATTCTGTTCAGATGCTGCACACCTTGCTGGACCTGCCCTGCACCACAGCAGCCCTGATCCTGTGCCACCGGGAGAGGCAACTCCGGCTGAACCCTTTCCTAGGGGAGCGCCAGCCGTCATGGCTATCCTCCATCAGTATCCTAAGGGAGCAGGCACACCAACCCTGGTTCAACTTTGTGCTGAGGTCCAGGTCAGGGGCCGGAGATACGGTGACAAAGTGAGTCGTGGCATGTGACATAACTGCAACAATCTGTCCGTCTGTTTATCTATCTAGCTAGCTAGCTACCTATCTATCTATCTATCTATCTATCTATCTATCTATCTATCTATCCATCCATCTATCCATCCATCCATCCATCCATCTGTCTATCTATCCATCTATCTACCTATCTATCCATCTATCTATCGATCTATCTATCTTCCTTTCTTTCTGTCTGTCTGTCTGTCTATCTGTCTATCCATCCATCCATCCATTCATCCGTCCATCCATTTATCTATCTATCTATCTATCTATCTATCCATCTTTCTCCCTACTTACCTATCTATCTATCTATCTATCCATCCATCCATCTATCTATTTACCTATCTATCTTTCTTTCTTCATTTCTTTCTGTCTGTCTGTCTGTCTGTCCCTCTCTCTCCTTCCTGGCTGGCCATTTTCTTCTCTCTTTTTTCTTCAAGCACCTAGTCTCTTTTCATTTCAATATAATGCATGAAGAGAACACAAAGACACATATATTTTATGTGTCTTTTCTCATTTACTTTTCATAGTTAGACTTGTAACAAAGCATTAAAAATACATGTACATGTTTTTATATAATAATTGTGGTTGTTGTTGTAGAGGGGCTAAATGGTGCTGGTCACATGTAAAGAACAAGTCTTGCAGACTTGAAGTCCTAGGGTGTGCTATTATATTCTGGGGCTGTTTGCCCTCAGAAGAGTTCCCAACTATGAACATAATTTGCATGAAGAATATTTGCATCTTTGCATGTTCACATTAACTATGAGAACCATAGAGGTAAATGGAATGGAGGAGGCCAGCTAAAATGTAAGAACCTAACTCACAAAAACTACACAGAATGTTGAACAAAAGAGTCAGATGTAGGGAATCAATGAATGGACACATACCGAATAGGAAAGGAATGAAAGTGATGAAAGGAATAAAGGAGAGATCAATTAGAATGGGTGACAGCCTAAAAACCTATACAAACTGATCTAAATACCAAATTAAAGCTGGAGGGAAGTTTAGATCAAAAGAACACTCCAATGTCAACTTAGCTGTCTTACATTGTTTATTTCAAATGCTTCCATCATTGCAGGTTGGAATTCTTCTATAAGTTGATAGGTGGACTATCTACCCATCCCCGAGTGGTCATTTGCTCACAAGCTGTCCCCTCACTCATCAGGTATGTAGCTCTGTTGATCACTTTCATGGTCAGTGTCCTTTTGTGATAAATTTGTAGATATTCAATCAAGAGAAAATTGGGGAAAGTTCCCCCCCCCAAAAAAAAAAAAATAAAAAATAAAAAATAATAATAATAATAAAATGAATGAAATGAAATGAAATGAAATGAAATGAAATGAAATGAAATGAAATGAAATGAAATGACATGACATGACATGACATGACATGACATGACATGACATGACATGACATGACATGACATGACATGACATGACATGACATGACATGACATGACATGACATGACATGACATGACATGACATGACATGACATGACATGACTTGACATGACATGACATGACATGACATGACATGACATGACATGACATGACATGACATGAAATGAAATAAGTGAACTGTATTTACTTAATGGCAATGCAGTCTAGGCAAAGGGATAGAGGTTTCCCAAAGAGTAAATTGTTTTCTGTTTCAGCAGGGAAAGGAAAATTAGAGCAAGAAAGAATGTTCTGTAATCCTTGTTCTGCAATCTTAAAAAAGGAGGGGAAGACAAAGGGGATAACAATTCACAACAGACATGTCAGTATAGAGGGAAGTGGTCACCAATATTGCAGAGTGTGGCACTTAATGAGGACTTTTCATATAAAAGGAACAGTAAAAGATTGCTGCTTGAGTTTTGATTGAATTTTATGTAAACTGCTGTCCATGTGAGTCTATGTCAGTATTCTCCATGTATAGTATTGTGTGTGTGTGTGTGTTTACATACTGGTAGATTTGTATGCGATCAATGCAATATCTCGCCCCTATGTTAACCTTTATTTCAGGCTGTACTTCAAGACTGTGCTCCAACACGCAGATTATGACCTCGTGTCACAGCTTGTTCCCATCATCCTGGAACGATCAGCCATCATATACCCGATAGCTTCATTCTCCAAGGAGGTTAGAGAGTAAGTCGTGCGTATGATATTTGTATTACGTTATCATTAGATACGTTTTGTTAAAATATGTTAAAATATAGCCCATACTCGATAGGATCAAATCAGATCAGATCATTGCAGCGGTCTGTAACAAAATGTAAAATTGAAATGAATTGCATCAGATTGGCATGGATTGGATTACATTGAAATGAATTGTGTTGGACTGGCCTGGCTTTCATATTTGTTATGTATAGGCATGGCTCGACACTAACGTTTTTGTTTGGTGGCCCGATGGGGCCACCAAAATCCTAAATTTCAAATTTTTGGTGGCCCGAGAGAAAAATTTGGTGTCCCGAAGAAAAAACAATAAAAAACATTAAAAGTCCTTTTTTTTTAATGAGTCAAATATTTAAGATTTATGATAGTAAGAATTAGAAGTTGGAAATAATTATCTACTCATAAATAAACTTCAACAGGTTTGCAACATTCGCTCTCAGGCATTCATTCAGTCCTTTTCATCCATCCTTTGAACAAATTTAACTGCTAATTTCCGACGCAAAAAGTTACGAATTTATTGACATACTTTTCAAAAAATTTTGGTGGCCCGAGGCGGGCCACCAAATTTGCCCTTTTTGGAAATTTGGTGGCCCGACTTTCATTTTTGGTGGCCCCGGGCCACCGGGCCACCGTTAGTGTCGAGCCCTGGTATAGGCATTACATATGTGTATATCACCATTTTGCCTATAAATCTATGTGTAAAAGAATACTTAACAACTGCCTGCAAGGCTAATATACACTGTGACCTGCAGAAGTCTCGTGTCTTGTTATTCTCATTGTGAATCAGAAAGACACTGCAAATTGGCCAATAAAAAGATGGGATTGCCATCTTTTAGAATGTGTCAGATAGATGCAGCCAAGCTATAGTCATAATAAGTCAATTAGAATGCATGCTTTGTTGCACTATTTGTTTGTTTCATTTTCCATCTAAGAAGATTGCTGGATAGCCCATATTCAGCTGCAATAGCTGGTCTTCCATTGGGTCCAGTTGTATGTAAGGCGGGACCACTTCACAGGGCTAAACACCCTGCTCTTTGAGATGAAGAAATGAAGTGGGATCTTTTACGTGCATGAGTTTTGACTCTCTCACACACGGGACCTTCATTTTTTGTCCTATTTGAGGGATAGAGTGTTTTGCCTCTTACAAGAGGGGACAGTATGATTACACACAACATTGCTCAGTGGGACCTGGGTATCGAACTGGGGTCCTTAGAATCGTGAAGCAGACGCGCTACCGACTGAGCCAAACCTCCGCCCTACATTATTTATACTGGTCAAGTTTACATTTTTTATTGTTTTACTTTGTTTGTCTTCTGTTTTGTGATAACTTAATTCATGGCAACCTCAATCCCAAGTTGTAATAGTTAAGTATGGTTTGTAATTGGAATTATTTTGAATTGTCCAACATGTCAGGAAAGCTTTGTCCTGTTTCTCTCTTTCTATATCTGAAAGCCAAAGTGAACAAACGATCTAAAAATAAGTCTATCATATGTGACACTGCACCTCAAAACAAACAAAAAGTCGCCAGACATGAATTTTTAGTTAAGATAATATTCTGAAAGAACAGACTTTAAGCTTTAAAATGATGTATAACTCAAATCAAATGGACTTTCCTAACCTATCTAAATATTTGAAAGAAAGCACAAACTCAGGAAAGTGTGAACTGAGAAAAGAGGCTCTGAAGTACAGTGTCTATTCAAACGCTTAATCTTTACCAAACCATGCTGGCTGCGCGATGAATGGGACAAAAAACAGGAAGTAAACCACCAGAGTAACAACAATGAAGGGATTATAAGATTAAAATGAAATTAAGCATGCCTCATTAACACATTCTGTCTATAATTAATGGCAACTTTCACAGCAGTAGCACTATCCTTTCAAAAGTTATTAGAGTTGAAAGTGAAGAGTGTGGACAAGGTTTTTCAGAAATGAAAAAGGGATTCTAAAGACACACCTAATCACACTATTCTACCAAAAATGTTCGAAATAAACTGCTAAAAAACATACTTTCCTGCCCGTTTTATGATACCAAATTTTAGCATAATGTAAAAAAAGACCCGCTCTTTCAGAAAATATGAAAAAGTCAAGTTCGGCTAGGTTGACCCATTTCACTTATTTTCAGTCCTCACGCAAAATCAGTGTGTGCGACTTTATGTTCGTTTTGAGGTGCACGGTCACATATGCTTAGAGTAAGTGTGAGCTGTAATAGAACAGTTGCCACCTTTTTTTGACAGTGCTATTGATAGAAGCACAGTGTAGGGGTTTGCTTTAATTTGTGTCATTGTTTAGCTGTTCTGCCCCATAGGATCACACAGGGTGGGTTTTGGGGCTTTTCACAGTCTATTGCTCTGTAACAATGCACTGTTCAAGGCATTGAAGACCTCTTTGTGTTGGACAAGAAAAGGTCAAGTATTGATTGATAGAGGGAGTTTTTGTTTACAACTATCTCAGCTTAAAGAGTCCTTTATGCTTTCCATCTTAGAAATACAATGTAGCATGAGAAATGGAATGGTGGTATCATGATATGCTTAAAAGTTTAACTGAATGTTGGAAAGGTTTTTAAGGTGAAAATTTCTTCTTTAAAGATTACAGCGACGGGAGTCTAATTTTACGTGCAGTATATTTGAGGAGCGAAGGTCAAATAGACCTTCCATTCAAACATGTGACATTCATGTTTGTGACCCACAGACAGTGATACAGTTTTACTATAATATTCATTTGTATTTTTGGAGCTGATAGGTCTATATACATTTTTTTTTAGATGGCTGACATCAACAACACCCCTACTCCAAATGCACTGTATATCACATGCAAGTTAAGAAATCACAAAACAGTTCTCCTTGACATAGATAATACATAATCACTCTATTACCGCCGTTCTTGATTGCAAATTTGACCACTTACAAAATTGCCTCATCAAGTCCCAATATTGCAAAGTATCATGCTTGCAAAACATTGTGCTGTATGCATTATACAGTTATGCATATGCTGGGGTGGTTTTTTTTTTTTTTTTGGTAGGGTTCTGAGTAGAGAGCTGTTGGAGATCTTCCGTCTCTATCCCAGCCTGGTGGTGGACCAGAAGACTGAACTGCTGGACTTTATAGGTGCTCTGGGACACATCACAGGCAAAGAGGATTTCTTTGCACATGTGGTATGCTTTTTTTTTTTTTAATTCACACTTCATTTCATTTCATCTGTCTTAAAGGTACTGTTTACCATTGGGAGCAGTGATTTGAAAAATGTTTGAGGTATTACATTTGATGCCTATGTGTAGGTCAGTTGTATCACAAAACATCCTGCCATATAAAAATCTTGCAATAAAGCTGAAATATAAGGAGATATCACTCTATTTCTCACTAAACCGTAACTGTAGAGGGTTTAGTCTAGAAACCATTTTATTATACTTATTGTTCACATTTTGTGTATTTAACAATATTTGACATTGATTATACTGAGCAACTTTTATGCACCGGTTGTTTCTATCCCTAACTCACTTTGGAACTATTTTGAGGCACTAAAGCTGGGTTTTTGCTTCATCTGCAAATGGTAAATAATGCCTTTAAAAGGGGATGTTTTTATGTGAGTAATCTTATTGTGCTCGGCCATAGACGATGAGTTCACCTGTTTCTAATACTGCGAAAGCAAGACATGAACTACTTGCAGGGGGACTTGAACCAGGGCCCTTATGATTGACAGTCCCATGTCTTACCACTAAACCACAACACCTCCATCATAATCAGCCACACTGTAGGAAAACTATTATGAGTCACGTGTTCTTGCAAAGCATTAGAGGAATCAATTCACCAAAGCAAATTTCCAATCATGAGCAGTCATAATGCACTCAGTAGCAGGCTCTTCATCCAACTGATTTGATATGTTAAGGAAAAAACATCTTGTACTATTCCAGATCTAGAGGAAGTTCTTTGAATTCACATCCACAGAGGTTACAGGTATAGAGAAATGTGACTAGTATATCCATTTGGCCCACACTTACAACTCATTAGTTTTCAGTCAGTCTGAATTTAGAATGCCAAGTGAGTTTTGAGTTACACTTTGTGATGATCACTGCTTAATACATTACTTTGATGAATTGCCTGAAATAATTTGAGAAGGGAGAGTGCATGATATGCTTACTACCACTGCTCTCCTCTCTTTGGATATCACAGTATTTTTTTTTTTTTGTAAGTCTGTGATTGGCTAGTCTACTGGCAGAAATGAATCTAAATTTTCTATCTGTCTTTGTCTCTGTCTCAACAAATACCTTTCTGTCTGTTTATCTGTCTATCTGTTTATCTATCTATCTATCTATCTATCTATCTATCTTTTTATCTCTCTATCTATCTGTTTATCTATCTATCTATCTATCTATCTTTTTATCTATCTATCTATCTGTTCGTCTATCTATCTATCTATTTATCTATCTATCTGTTTATCTATCTGTCTTTCTGTCTATCTGTCTATATCTGTTGTCTCTCCCTCTCTATTTTTATAATACATGTGTTTGTTTCTCTCTCTCTTTCTTTCTCTCTGCAATATCCATTGACCAATGTTATCAGAGTTTTGAATCAAATTCACTGTCATTACTTCCCTCATACACATGCAGGTGTGGATAATAGGCCAGTACACAGCATCCATGTACGACAGACGCTGCACTATGGAACTCATCATCATCTACTGTGAGGTGAGTGGAGCAACTTTGCTGGAAAAATACTACGAGGGAAAGAGCGGGTCTATCCTTCCATGATTTCGTTATGTTTCCTATGTCACAGAGATGCTCTTTTTCCCCACTTCTCAACCAGTGGGCTGCACGCTCTCGCAGGTGGGCTGCGATGTTCGCCAATAATGAAATAAACAAGATTTGCATTCAATCTTACAGGACCTCAAAAAATTTTGTAGGGGCCAAAGTTGGCCTCGGGTTGAAAAAGGTTGAGAAGAGCAGCTCAATAACACTGGATGCTCCATTACTGGTGATCTGCTACTTTCACAGATGAGGAGCATTTTTGTATCCAGGTAGATTTTAACATATCAAGTTATATTCAGTGGAGCAGCAACATAATCATCAGGCTTTTCTGGATTTTGGAAATACCATGGGAATAGAAAGAACACATTCACATATGTAATTGTTGGAAACATTGTCCCTACTGTAAAAGTGGATATTTTCGCGCGACTAATTTTTTTGCGCTTGACCCGGTAAGAAGAGTTTTATGTGTATTAAATTCCGCGGAATCAAGACATCACGCACAGGAACATATGGCAGGCAAAAGTATTCGTGTGCTTTTATTTTTGCGCTAGTTTTTGGTTGCGCGAAATGCGCGAAAATTACAACACCGCGAAAATTTCCACTTTTACAGTATTCAAGATTCAACGGGATACACAATTATTTGATGTCACAAGGAGCATTTTTTGAAGACATAGCTTTATATCAAGCCATGATGTGCTTTTGCTCCCCAGTGTAGTAAGGAATCCTTCTTTTTCTAACACTAAAGGGTCAATCCTGCCAGCCAATGAAATTGATTGACTGATTGTCCAACTTTTATAATCCATTGAGTACAGCAAAGCCGAAGTAATGGATATGTATCCTAATCTTGCCCTGCCTACCTCTCCCTTGAAAACAGAAGTAGCAGGTTCACATGGTATTTAGAATCACAGCAATATAATTTATGGCCCTTACCAATTTTAAACTCATCACTGTAACAACCATATTGTGTGTGTGTATATATATTATGTATGAAAATGCTGTTCTGACATGGATACTTTAATTGTACATGATATATGATAGACTTTTTCTGATGGATTTAGTATCTCATAATTCAGATGATTATTGATGGAGAATATGTCTCTATAATGGTGCATAGTATTTAAAAGCAGGCACCTGGCTCATCTTTTAAAGTTTGCTAACATTGGTCTGTAATCAACTTTATGGGGTTTGTTTGTTTGTTTGTTTGTTTGTTTCACTTAATTTCTCTTGTAGCTGCTGATCACATATATGAACCATGTTGTTGAAGATATTTTCTCTTGGAAATGTAGGTAATGTACTTGTATGATATCTTGATTCACAGTCACTGGAGACCCTGCTCTACGAGGTTTCGGTCTTGGTCCTAGCCTCGTCGGAAGGCACGCCCCCCTATTCGGTCAGACTAATGGCCATCATGATGACCACTCTTGCCAAGGTGAGTGGATGACCGATGGTCAGGCAAAGAAAGGATTTCTAATCGTCATAGATTGTGATGCCAGTTTTTTCAGACCCTCCCCCTTCCTTCTATTCTAAGTTCTTGATGTATCTTAGACATCTTGATGCATTTTAGTATTCATTTCCATGGTGTAAGTGAGCACAGAGAATTAAAGCAAAAGGACAACTTTTGCAGTGTATTTTTAAGAAAAAAAAATTATATGTTCACATTTGACATATCGTGTCAATACAAACTAAAACAAAAGTTTTAGTGCAAGCTGATGCGTGCAGAAATGTGAGGTATTTTAGTTATTTCACTTTGTATTTTTATGCTGATATAATTGTATTTGCCTTAACTTCTTGTTTCATCATGCTGTAGTTGAAACAGTATGAATAATGTTTTTGAAAGAAAGTAAGATAAATATGCATGTATTACCTAGTTGTCTTGCTTCTGTCCACTCTTATACTTTTGGTTTTGTTGTTGTTGTTGTCTTTAACATGGAAAGTCATGCCCAAAAATGATCATGGCATATAAGCTACAGAATGTGAAGCTGATGCTTTTCATATGTGTCTGTGAATGTATGACTCCCATATGAGTGAACACTGGAATTTCCCCCTCTCCTCCCTGGGCTTGGTTCCAGCTGGCCTCCCGGTGCCAGGACCTGATTCCAAGAGTCATTCTCTGCCTGACCAAGATCTCCCAGCAGCAGCAGGCCAAGGGCAAGTTTCCTGAGGACGACAAGGCGGTCCTCCTCGGCCGGGCCCGCGAGCTTGTCAACCTCCTCAACTGCCTGAGTAAGGTCCTCCCCTTTCTCTTCTCCTCCTGCAATCTTTCCCCTCAACCTCCAGGCAGCCACACCCAACACCCAACACCACTACCAATGCTCCACTCCTCATCTTCCTACCTCTTCCACCATCCCCCTCTCACTCCATCCATCCCCTCCCCTTTCACTCCTTGTACACATATCTGTGCCTTTGCTCTACTGTAAAGGGTCATAAGGAACTGGGAGGACTAGGACGATTGACCTTGACACCCCCTCCCACCCCATCCCGCACCCTGAAAAAAAAATATATATACCGCTTCCCCTGCACTGTGTGATTATTTATCCAAAAGTGCACCATGTGTTACCAGGGGGGTGTTTCATAAAGCTGTTCATGAAGTTACGAACAACTTACGAGCGACTGGTGATCAGTTCTTGTGCTGAATAATGGAAATTCTGATAAGTATAGCACATCAGAACTGATCACCAGTCGCTTGTAAATTGTTCGTAACTTTATGAACAGCTTTATGAAACAGGTCCCAGGGCTGTGTTTATGAAAAAAAAAAAACAGTTTTGGAGAGGAAAATTTATGTAGGTATACCATACATTTTATGTGTGTATATGTATCACATGCATAACTTGTAAGTGTGTTCATGTATTATATTTATAATTTGTTATTATTGACCTCTTAAGAGGAGAAAATGAATATGTAACATTCTGTTTTGCCACTGACAATTGAAGAAATATAGAAGTGTGAAAGTGTACTGAAATTTAAATATATTTCTGAGTTAAAAACAAACACTTATGACTATGCTTAGAAGTGGGTAAAACTTTTCTCTTCCTTTTCAGTGTCTGTGAATGATTTCAGTCATCCAGGTAAAGAAGATCATGATCTATATCAGTAAATCTAGTCAACTGGACTTACTTGTATTTTGGAGTAGCGATGTTTCACCTCCTCTCCAGGACGCTTCATCAGGCCAACTGATCTTTGGCGGCAGTTGGTTGTTGACCAGTGACAGGGTCGGGGGAATTTCAGAAAGCACCAAGAAATCTTTTGAGGTTATGTCTAGGTTGTGTTGCAGGCCCCCTCCTTGGTTCATTGGAACCGAGGAGGGTGCCTGAGACACAACCTAGCCGGAGCCTACAATCCGGCAGTTTGGAAGATTCCTCAGCGCTTTCTGAAATTTCCCAACCCTGTCACTGGTCAACAACCAATTACAATCAAAGATCAGTCGGACTGATGAAGCGTCCCGAAAAGGATGTGAAACGTCGCTACTCCAAAATACAAGTAAGTCCAGTTGACTAGATTTACTGATATAGATCATGATCTTCCTTTTTAATCCAAGTGTAATGAGATTGTACAGCAATCTTAGCATGGTCAAATCAATTTGCATCTCTTTCCTTTCGCAGTGATTCCCTTTCTTGATTTTTGCTTATCTCCCTACAGTGTGGCGTCAGCAATACTGAGTCCTCCACCGTCCATTGTAGACGGTAGGTGGCATTCTGACGTCAATACCTCAGTCCCACTCCTACTGAAGGCTGCTAGTCAACTCATCCAACCAGAGACTGCGTGAGGACCAGGAACTCTCGCTCATGGAACAGAATATGATCCCAGCTCCCTCGACAACGAGATGTTGGACTAGGACCAGTTGGCCATTCCAGAAGCGTAGCTCAATCTCAAGTCTTTTTATAGCGACAAATGAACAAGAGGCTATTGTCTCTTCAAAGAATAAAGGCCAATCCTAATCCCCCTATTAGTACCCAGAACTGTGGTCTATTTTAAGAACATAGCCCTGTCCACATTCCCTTCAGGACTCAGAGTTGTTCATCAGGTCATTGCCCCATCCCTCTTCCTGTTGAATAATGTGCTAAGCCGTGCATTCAGCCAGAAACCTCACAAGGAACAGAAACGGTGTCCTCAGTTCCAAGAACACATCCTAATACTAATCCCAATTTTCCACAAGGCTTCCTGTCAACTCATGCAGCTAAAACGATCTTTGGAGAGGACCAAATAAAATCATCTGTACCAATGTTTGGTACCTCAACTGCCCAATGTGTTAAAGACCTTGTGAGTTGAAATTTTTACTACAGTATGTTCAAAATATATATTTTGTTTACTGAATATCCTGTCTTGAATTATTCCTGAGCAGGTAGCCTTGATGTGGCTAGATCAGTGGCCTTTATGGCCTTAGCAAGGCACCTTGAAGTGTTTAGCTTTATGCATCCTTACGCAGGCGTCATACTGTCCTGAAATTGAACCGAGATGGGCTCACGCTGAAGAAAATATGCAAATTTGATTCTGATCGTGCAAACATTGTGTTATTTGTAAGGGCATTTTAAGCAATCGCATATGATTTTTCCACATGCTTGAGACCACACTGCCATTTATCTGATGTTCAAGCAGTCAAACAGCCTTGTTCCAGTGGATAGTCTATTAATGCCAGACATGTGCAACAGTTTCCTCACTGCCCAATCTCTCTGGATTACCTTATTGAACTGAATACTCTTAAAGAAGTAGTTTGTCTCCTTGTGTTTTCATCTCAAAGAATTATTGATGTCAAGGTATGCTTCTTTTGAGACAGAGAAAGGACTAGTACATATTCATTGCAATAAGGTAAATGTGCAAAATCTATTATCAGGTACATGTACATTTAGTCTCCTAACTAGTTTTTTTTTCCTTTTTTGTAGGTGTGTGTACTCATGTTCTTATAGTCTTGAATATGCCATATATCCTATTCATTAGGGTGCAATTACTACAGAATGTGATGTGTATAGAGGGTATATGAATATACATCAAATATTATGCAGAAAGAGATGATATTTTTGTATGGTAGTTGAGATATATATAGTGCTGAGTATTGTTCAGAGCTGTTGGCGTAGAGGTCATTTTATCATGAAATACTTTTTCCATAGACTTGTCATTTATATCTCCAGCGATCTTTGTATGCTGTATGTTGATATTCAACTGAATTTCATTGTTCATGATATAAAGCCCATAATGGGTCATGAATCTCAAATTAGCATGAAAGCATAATAATCATTCAATATATTTCCTTCAAGTTTTCAAAAAGTAGTATTTCATGCAGACAAAGGGAAAACACAAAAAGAAAACATGTGCAGAATAAAGTATATGGCATTAACTTTGTGTATTTTTCTTCCACATACTGAACTCAACATACAACAAACACATTTCATCTCATAAGAAGAATGCAAGTTTCACATAAAAATGATTAAAAATATATAATTCTCATCGGCTGATGTACATTGATATTATGAAGAAGACATAGTTGCTGCATTCTTGTGGCAGTGGAAGTATTGATTAAAACAAAATCAATTAACACATGAGAGCAGGGTCAAACACTCGATTCAGAATACCTGAAGTGAGTGAAGCCTGGGTGTAGGCAACGTTTTGGGTGCCATAAAATGTGTTTGCAGTCCTCAATGCAGACAAACAACCTTAAGTAGAGTAGAACTTGCCATAGCAACCACTTTTTGCCTGTTATTGAAAACAGCCACTCATGTAGCAACAAAGCTCCTCAATGCAAGCAAACATTTTCATAACACATCAATCTGTCTGTCAAAGTCTACTGCCTGAAATCATCTTATGTTTCCATTTTTCATGGCAACCATTTTAAACAGCTGACTAAATGTTTGTTGTGTTAAGGCAAAGTTAACAGCTATATTTGGCTGTGAAAGCATGGACATACTGACTATTACCATTATTTTAGTAGCTCCATGGAAAGAATTTGCCAACTGCAAACTGAAAATCCTTTTGTGTCATGCACATTAATGCAGTGAAGACCATACTGCTTGTATGCTTGTGGCCAGTACAGATTAACAAACACAGTTTTCATCTCCATTCATGTTCCAGATAAAAGCTATTGGTCATGAATTTGTCTATCAATTGTAGCCACTGGATGTCAATGTATTGTACTATTATAGAGATTAATGCTGAGGAAGAATGTATTGTCTCCATTGGTTTTTATATCATTGATATTGAAAACCCTTCCATATCCATCGTGGCATACTTTGTACTAACAGTATGATGGTGTGTATTTCTTCTGTTTTACTTTGCTTATTTGGCCATGCAGAACAAGCACACTCCCACACAATTTTCATTTATTGAAGCATCGAGTGTGCATTTCAGTATTAAACATACTGCCATTATAATAATATTGTAATTCTTGCTACTGCTCTTCCTCTTCAGAGGATCTTGTGTGGAATAAATTGTAACTTTCCACATTTAAATTTCAGCTACTCATTCATTTTCTTTCATGTTCATGTAAAGCAACAATATTAGACATTCCCTTGGAAATGATAAAGTAAAATAAGTGTCGTGTAATCTGTGTATGAGAACTTAAATCCAAAGACATGAAAGGTGAATGTATGATCAAAAGTTGTGATTCTGTGTGTTGGCGATCAAAGAGTACAGTTAAATTGCTCTGTTGGGTGTTGTGACAATCTGTGAGAATCTGTGGGCATTATGGTATGCAGTGCTCACGGCAGTAATCATTCAAAATTATTTTCTTTTCTTTTCTTTTCTTTTTTGACAGTCATGCAAAATGCAAAATGGTATGCCACAATCAAAACACATCATTCCACAATCTTTTTTTTTTTTAGATAACAAGCAAATAGCATTAGGTTTCTTTCAATTACTGTTTATAATCACTGGACTTGGTTCCTATATGAACCTAGTGGTATAGATCTCTTATTATGATGATTTAACTCCACACTTATTGCCTAATTTCTGTGGATGTTTCAATTAATCTTGTTTAGGATATTTTTGTTATATTCCCGATACATATCAACTCCCAAGTTGTATGAGACAAAATTGATGCCTTTGACGTGATCTATTCATAAATATTTGTACACTTGTATCACTATCGAAAAGTCCAAGGCATTACAACATTGATAATGGCAATGTAAAGAGGAGAAGGACATGAAAATGAAGAGAAAAAGAGAGAGAGGGTGAGTAATAGAAGTGAGAGATAGATAGTTAACAGAGATGACTGAAGAATACAAATAGATATGATCGAGGCAACAGGGGCCACCTTTTCACTGTGAATTGTAGCAGTCATTAAATCAATTGCAGTCTGCCTTGTAGCTTTGCTCTGTCAGAGAGTGTACTGTAGATAGATAGATAGATAGATGAATATATAGATAGATAGATAGATAGATAGATAGATACATACATAGACAAATAGATAGAGATAGAAGGGTAGATAGATGGATAGATAGATGGATGGAGATAGAGTGATAGATAAGTACTATGTATATGTTTGCCTTTTTAATGTCTGATACATTGCGATTCACACAAGCGTGAAAAATATTAGTTATCAAAATTGTGACGTAAGCCTCAAACATGTCAAGTCAATCATGAAAAAATTCATTATGTCAAAAACAAATCTTTCATAGTGATCAGTCGCATGTTGCGCCTCACAATGCCATCGAACCCACAGAAAGTGTTCATATTTCCATCGTTCATTCTATGAATCTGGGAGTTAGAGCGGCTCAACTGGATGGGTCCCAATTAAATTCGTCCATGACATGCACCTTGGTGAAGCATTGTGGAATGATTGAAACTTGTTGACCAATCGGCGCCTTTATCCCGGACGGATAGAGGCGTTGTGCAGCACAGCATCATAGTACTGCATGGAGTTAAATCATAAACTTTCTTCCGAGTTCGCCGTAAATACAGGACAGGTGCAGTGGACGGATTTGCGGTATCTTATGCAGTATGAGAGGTATCCCAACTACCTATCACAAAGTAGGCCTACTACGGTTTGACCGCGACCGAAAGTGCAAAATGTACTATAAGAAGTGTCGACGCTACACATTCTGCAGGACACGCGGTACTTTGCAGTACAACGCGGTAGGTTGCAATACGTTGCGTCATCTGTTGTCACTGCAAGCGGTAAGAGCGGTAAGACCGCTAATGAGATAGACCTACGGATCCCTATCTTCTACTGTTGCTTCCATCGTCAAGGTTGCTCATTGACTTGCTTCCCAGTTCCATGTCCTTGTAGCGGTTGTTTCGATTTTGTTTGACCTTGAAGGCGCGCACCCACGGGGCGTCCCTCTTACGCTGGAGTCCCGTCACCTCTGGGGCGGGCGGAGAGCGGTGGGAAGTTCGAGGAGAGTGGCGCACGGCGTCTGCAAAGAGAAAGAAGTAACGGAAGGGGATGTCAACGAATGTCTTCTTCATGGAATCATGATGAATTAATCGAACTGTTCATCTTTTCTAACATTTCGATCAGTCGATTCGATTGATCGATTTCGATTTGACTGACCTTTTGGCAGATATGTCACCTCGAAATCTCTACATCTTTGTCTATGGGTCCCCAAATGAGATAAATCCCAGTTCGTGTGAATGTCCCCATCTGTAACATACAATGTTTAGGCCCTATGTTTATCGTAGCTTTGACTTCTGGCATGTTAGAATTCAACTTTTTGACATTAGAATTTGGCGTCGAAAGGAATGCTTTGTAAGTGACGAATTCAACCCTGCGATGAGCACCATATTCTTTGATTGTTTAGGTGAACTCTTGTCACTTCATTATGAAAATAAAGTGGGCCTATATAATTATCTACTTTTAGTGTTACGTTACGATTTACATTGGACAGCTTTAGATCCGCGACGCTGTGATCTCACGATGCGCCTATACGAAGCAAAACATGTCATGCACGCGCGACGCAGATGTTCCTGATAGAATTCTCATCGTCCGACTGGGAGGAGGCGCGTCGCACCATTTGCATCACATATCTGAAGCTGTCTTAATTATAATATATACAAGCTTGTATGTTCTCAAATCTCAATTACATATACATTTAAATCTTTGCGCTCTACAATCTGTTCTTGTCTTTTCATCTTCCTTTCTGAATGTAAGAAAAGGATGGGTGGTCCTCATCACCTTGAGAAGGAGGGGAGTTGTTGATGCTGAGGCTATCTGGCTGGTTGTTGTTCCGCCTGTGGAGCCAGTCGAGGCTTGGTTGACTGCTCGGTACGCTGTCCGGGCCTAAGTCGGACTGGTACGGGGCTAGCTCCACGCTAAACTGGGACGACGAGGCATCAGGCTCCTGATTTCCGAGAGAGGGATGGGGACACCAAAAATCCAGTTATAACTTTAAAAGTGTTAATAATCAGAGTACACTTCGCAACAACAAAATAACATTCCACAAGAGTAGATTAAAATAATGTTCACAAGGAAACAGTGTTAGCCATAGAAGGTATCGTAATATGTTAACAGGTGCTAGTGGATACTATGTTTTATCCATTGCGTTTGTTCATTTACGTATTTACGTAATAGGCCGATAATTGAATATAAACACACTGTGTATATATTTACTTGGCACCGAGTTAACGTCGAAGACCAATGTATTTGTTATAATCATATATTTATTTGATAAGGTAAAATACAGGAGATGAGTGGCACCTTGTAGATTTGATTATCCTATTTCCAACGCAGGCTAATTTTCATCATTCAGTCCCTTCTCACTCAGATTTGGTCTGTGGCGCATACACTATGGCCACATTCATGCTCAGATGTTCCTATTTTCAAAACTGTTCTAACTTTTGATGATATTACACAAAGAGTAGATTACTATCAATGCGCTCTTGTTTTTTTGCCGATACGACGGAGCTTTGAAAAATGACACGAAACAAAAATGTAATATTCAGATGTTTTCCATGATGGCAAGGCCGAAGAAAGGTTTCAATTTCAAATCATTGTGTGTGTACACGTATGTGTATGTGTGTGTGTGTGTGTGTGTGTGTGTGTGTGTGTGTGTGGTTGTTTTGTTGTTGTTTTTTTTTTATCAAGAGCTGACTAAGAGTCACTTCAATCCCCCACATTGTTACGTATGATAAATGAAACCATATTCACTGTGTTCAATAATAGTCATTAAAAAAAGAATCATGGCGTTGAGTTAGAAGAAATCAAAAGTGGTTCAATTCTTTTCATCTTTTATAATAGTGACATATATATATAGGAATGAAAGCTAAACTGGAACGTTGTGTTTCTCTTTTTGTAAATCCCTCTCTTTTTTTCTCAGCTAGGCCTAATCAAACGTATCATCACCTCAAAACAATGGTCTAAATTTGGAGATCTCAGCGGGCTCATAATCGATTTATCTGGTTATCTTGTCGAAACAAGTGAACCCATTCAGGCGTCGAATCTTTGGGGTTAACGTACGCTTCACTTTCCAGATGACTTTACAAATGCAAATGTGCATGGTCTTTCAGTAGTTAATGATCTAAATCTATGATTTCAAATTTCTTGAAGAAAATTACAGTTTTAGCTAAGAAGAAAAGAATAATCAAACACTCACTGCCCAATGACTTGGGTATCTCAACGCCTCTAACCCCTTCACGATTCCAACGGTTGGATTTTCCACGACCGAAATAATAATATTATCTATAATACAAACTTCAATATCATATTCCCCTATCTTCAGATTCCCAATACCCTTCTCATTCTAGCTGCTAAATCCGGCTTCTTAAATCCAAAGCTTGTCTGAAGCGTCCTACACATAATAGTATTATATGCAATATCAAATCACCATGGTGATTAACACCCTTCATATTTTCACATTTTCTTACGCATCAGACATGCCTACATCCATCATCCCGATGTCGTTTGTAACCTCTTCTTATCACATCAAAATGTATTGTTTACGCATTCACAGCCGTGGTTCCGGCTTTCCTGTTAGTTCCATTGTGTGTGTTTTTTTTCCAACAATGATCTCACATGGCAAACCTTTTACGCAATTATGGCTTGCTTCAACACACTTACGTAAATCATCTACAATTCTGTATATGGACTTTCTCTTATTACAGCTGAAGCCAATTGCTACAACACTCCACCTTAAAAAGTGTGACATCCAGTTCATAATGGAGTACGATACAATGGAAACGACCAAAGGAACATTTCAAAGATCATAGCCACACAGGCATTTCAAAATGAAGAAGGGGTTCATTCACCTCTGCCTTGGCTCTATTTTGCACGTTGCCCCTGGTTATGACCATTTCATGATATTAAAGTTGCAATCGATTTTTATGGTTCAGTCGCCATAAATAAAGTCCACAAACCATACCAGCGCATCAATAGATGATTGGTACCAATCATAAATCATGCAGGTTAAACTTCATCGCGTCTACAGAAATGAGAATTCGACATACGCAGATCATGTGCGTCTGTTTTATGTGTTTATGCTCCCTTTAGAATTGTCGTTTGCTGTGATGTCTGTAAATATTTTTCATAAAAGCGTTATCAAGGACTATGCGGATGGATGTACAAGTGTGTTACCTGCATAGTGTGTGTACAACATCCAAGTACATTGCCGCCGATCTTTGGAACCAAACGCAAGTTTGACATGGCAAAACGTCATCACATACACTTCCGCAAACGTCAGGAAGATTTAAAACGCATCTTGTTCCGTTTACAGCTGTTACGGAGAAGATGTGTGTAACAGAGAGCCACACCAGCACTGTATTACTTAAGATAGCTTTCCATAGATGTATAGTCAGGAAGGACAAGGCCTACATTGCATCAATGCCGATAGTCTGTTTTACATACCTCTTTGGATTGCCAAATTACTATAAAGGACCAAGTATTAATTTTGTAGGTGCAAACGGCGCCGGCCATTAAATACTTTGTGAAATGACCACATACTATACATTGTGTCAAAAAGAATGCGTTTGCCATACAGATTATCATTGATCATTATTATGAATTAATATGGTGTATAAAACTTATAGATGGTGGTTAACATTCTTATTTCGGGTCGATCTGAAAGGATCATGTTTGTTACAAACACACCCACCTGTGTCCCTGGCTTCGTCACCCATGCGTTGGACATCGGTTCTGCTATGACAAATTTTCCCGCTCCACCGCCCGACTTCATCTTGAGGGGCGGGAAAAATCCATCAATCCCGCGGACATGCATCCTTTCCCGCGGGTGGAGAGGGACATCCCCAAAATCAACGATGTTAGTCTTTGCGGGCTGTCGGCTTGGACCCGTCCTGGTCCGACCGACGAACTCGTTGGTGACAGCCCCGCTGCTGCCACTTGGCGCAGTCCTCACAATTCTCGGTGACGGGGCCCTATCCTTGCGGGAATTGTATTTTCCATATTTGGTGAAATCCTCGACACCTTGTCCCTGAGCGGGAATGGACCTGTTCAATGCCGTCTGGAGGCTCTGCCGCGCCACGGCGGCGCGGGGACTCTGCATAGATGGGACTGTGACGCGTATGGTGTGCCTCATACTCGATCCATCCATGGCCAATCTCCCCGCCTTATTCCGTCGTCACTCTTTCCATGCTGACAAACTTCAAGTTCTCTATCGGAGTCACGAAGTTGTTCTTACAACTATTCCTACGAGAGTGACAAATAGAAAACTTGATCACACCGCTTGTTAAACTTTAAGAAATTTACTCCCCTCTCGTGTTGATAGTTTGGTGAAGAGATCCCCCGGCCTGTGTGTAGGTACATCGGTGTCCCGTTGCCCTGGTACAATGACGCCACGGGATCTCCGATCAGACTCATTAATCTTTCAGGCGTAGCGCTCCTCCTGCAACAATGGCTTATTGACACGGTCTAGCAGTTTGCATGTATCACGAGAGAATCGAGCGAGCGCTGTAACCATCAGTTTAACTCCTTCTCTGTTTCTCTCAGGACGAGTTGCAACAATAGCGCCAGGCCTCCTCGGCAGGGGCAATTTACAAAAGGAGTAACACAAAAGAATTTCAGTGCCTCCTTGAGCGCCCGAATACCAAACGTCAATAATTTTGCCTACCGAGAACAAACGGTATCAAAGGGCATTCGTGTAGCTGACAAGTCGAAACAGTGAACGTCGTTTCTTCATTTTTGTAATTCAGCCTTAATTATATCGATTGGCTGGCGAATAACTTAAGGTGTACTCTCACACTTCAATGAAAATTCCCCACAGTGATGACACGCTCTCATTGTTTAGTGTTAGTTTTGGTGGATAATGAATAATGCAAAAAAAATAACCAGACTGTGTCCATGATAGTCGGTTTTTACGTCCATAGACAGGCTGTTGTGACCTCGAGCACTAATTGAAGACGGGTGGCAATTTAAGTTGTTGGGTTGATATCATGGTTGATAGATAAAATGCGTATGACAAAGGAGAGGCAACATTTTCAATTATCAATGAGAGAAGGCCAGAAAAGGGCATAAAGAGAAGGGGAGAGAGGTTGCAGAAGAGACAAACATGACCTACAGATAACAAAGAGATGTGGCGTGTTATTACGATTTAAATATTTCTATCCGTATTTAAGCATGATCATCTGCATGAGAGCTGTTGCGGTAATTTCATCTACCAACTGCATGACAATTATAGTATAGTCTCAGTAACGGATGAATCTGATTATGCTTGTAGGACATTTATAGACGAAACCTGTCGAGTGCATGAAGCCAAAACAGAACCCGCACATGTCGAATTTTGCTCGCAATAAACACTCCGTCGAGAATGTTTGGCCACGTTGCCATGGAGATGAACTCAGGGGGGCTTCTCATTCAAAATACGGAGAAAAGACTCCGAACCCCGCACCGCAGCTTCAGTTCAGGCGGTGCGTACGACGTGCGAAGTCGATAGAACGCCGAAAAGTAGAATTGGCTGGGGTCGGAGGGTCAAATTGTGAAACTCGACTGTGGTGTACAGAGAAGGGGAAGTGGATTAGGGTGTCACGTGAGATTTGAAATCATTGAGGACGATTGTTTGTAATATTTTGACTGATAATTGTATCGTTGAAGTTCTGTATAATTCCTGTCCAAGGATTTTCCTGGAAGGATCATCTTTTCTCTTCACAATCCTCTCCTCCAATCGTTTTGATAAACTTTCAATCTTCCCTTCTTCATTCTTTTTTTTTTGCAATGCATATATCCTGTCTACCACAGTTCTCTTTCTGTTATACTCTTGCCCTCTCTATTCTCTCTCTCTCCCTCTTTATACACATACACACACGCACACACACGAATACACATTCGTTCGTTGTTCTAGATCTATATCAGGGAGGTGAGAGAAAAGTCACACCTCCCTGAGCGGAACAAATTCTCTCCCGTGGCTTGTATACCGTCTGCTGACTATTGCTGAACAGATGGGTCGATTGTATTATCATTTTGATATCATCATAATATTGTCCATATTACCACACTTTGACAGTCGAAACCTTGTGAAATGAATACCAGCACAGAAACGATTTCATATTCCAACGTATTTTATTTCCGTAACAATAACACATTTCAGGCTCTACGCTCGGTCCCAAACTTTTAGCCCTCTCAGCGTATTGTTTCTATGTGATAAAGCTACGAACCACCTCCCCCCCCCCCGCTTCAATGGCAAAAATACCAAGGTTAAACCATAGAATTTCATGTTGTTGTTTTTTTTTCATGTGATTCCATTTTCCAAATTTTGCAACAAAAAAAAAATAGTGTGAGGGTGGGGGACTGCAGCCCCATTCCGTCGTCCCTATTAGTTGCATTATGGTAAGTATTTTGGTAAATTTGTCTGTACTGTATTTGTAAATTAAAGGTAAAACAATACATACTATACATGTACTTGTATTTTTATATATAGCGATATAGTTTCCGACAGTAGTAATTAAGGAAACTCCGTGAAAGACGTTGTTTTAACGAATTTTTGCTCATAGCAGAAACCCTTCGCCGTTATTCATACATACATAATGTGTGTGTGTGTGTGTGTGTGTGTTTGTATGTATACGTATAATTTGTCTTATTTACATGTAGGGCCCTATGCATTGCACTATATAAACATACTCGTTTGTATAACTTCACTTTGTTGCAGTGTAATGCGAGGGTTCGTTAACATAAAGTCTAGAATATTTCAACTGAAAAAAATAAAAGATCCAATTTGATAAGAAGTTCAGAGGGATGAAATTTACATAATATACGGTATGTAAATATACGTGAATGTAAACAACAGTCCCCAGCTATTTAAATAGGCAAACTCACAATATCGCCTGATTAATTTCATGATAGCCGGATATATAATTTGAAGCATGAAGAGAACTATACATTATCGTTGAAATTTTTGTTTCAATTATCGAATTACATTACATGTGGTTGTAAAAATCAGCCTATGATGCACTAGTCAGACATCAGCAGGTACAAACAGATGACAGAGAGAGTATGATGAAGTAAATTATTGCTATTATAAACATACTCGAAATCAGCTTGGTACATGGATTGTCATATATTATACTTGGTTTCAGTCGTTGTAAGTTTGAGCAGGCCGAATTGCAAACGGATGATAGCAAACGGTAAGGAAAAAAGACTCTAAAATTCAAACGACAGTAATAAACTGTCATCATAGAGTAAGAGAATCATTAACATGGCATATCAGCAGATAATACTCTACAATATATCCTGTATTCACACAATGCACTACATAGAGTTTCAGCCGATAATCACATTCGAATCGAAGTTTCTTCAATGCCTTTTGAAACTAATTATTGCTAGAAGGCAAATAAGAATACAGGTTTATCTGAAATGCTTGTTAAACTGGTCTGTAATGAATATGATTATTAGAGGGATGGCATATAGCATTGGTTGAGGTGAGGATTCAGCATTTAACTTTCTGCGAGATACTTAGAAACCATTGCACTTAACGAACTATCAAAGAGCATAGAAATCTAAGAGGAAATCAAAATTTATTTGGTGAGAATTGGGTGTGAAATGACCGAGATATAAAAAAGGTAAAACAAAGCGATCCTAATAAAAGACGGCTCCCGCCCTTTATTAGGACCGCTTTGTTTTGGATTTCTCAGTAATTTCAAAACCAATTTTCATTAAATAAACTTCGAATTTCCTCTTAGAATTATTATGGTCTTCGATATTTCATATACGAGGTTTCTCATTATCTAAAAAATTCATCATAAAAAAAGAAACGTTAGAAACTTGAAGCCCCGTCTCAATCAAAACTATATATCTTCCTTATCAGGTACACCTCCACGCCATGACATTACACTTTCTTTGAAATTAGATACACTCGTCACAACTCTCCTACACTGTTATATTTTGTTAGTCATCATATGCAGTGTAATATGTACGTCAGTTCTAACTGTATTTGTAAGACTGGACTGACCAGTTGTCCAGATGGTGATCGTTTATACAATGATAGTCCAAGATCATTATTGACGGATAAAATGGTTTATCCGTCACATTGTCATCTGGTTTAATTTTGTCTGGCGATGACACAAGCTTGGAAGGGCCCCGTGTTGAGGGTGGCACCCAGAACTCCTCGGTGAGAGATCGTGGGCGAGTGGTCCGGTTTCCTGATGGTAAATTGGTGGAGAAGACTGGAGAAAAAAAGAAATGTCTCCATCCGTGCCAGCTGCTCGCCCAGACATACACGTCGTCCTGTAGTGAGAGAGAAGATTAAGCGCAAAAGTACATTACGTTGAGCATAAGCATGATCACACTCATTTCCCTATCTGTCGAAGAGGGCGTTTTATTTCTCAAACTTTACAACATTCAAGATCCGAGGACACTGGTTTCACACATGACAATCTTTGGTCAATGCCTACACCTATCCGTCTCTCAAGACCAAACAAATTAAAACTCGACTTAAATATTAGCCTTATTCAAAGTTTGAAAACAACTATTATGTATCTGCATTACTGTGCATTTTACTTGTCTTTGCTTGCACCTTTGCAGGGCTTTAGAGCGACCAATTCATCATGATAAGTTTAATCTATCTGTCACTGTTTAAACTGAAATTGAATCACTGAGTTAAACAATGATATATTAATAAATTTTTGTTGACTACAATAATATTCTGAAAGCAACCTTTTGCAAGCCGATTGCAGACACTATCTCTTGACACTGTGAGAAGGTAATCCTAAATAGGGTTTCATTTTGAAAACAAACAGACAGAAAGTTTTTTTTTTTTGTTTTTTTGTTTTTTTTTGAAGATTATTCTCACCTGTGCTGAAGGGAACAAAGTCATCTGGTTTCAGGACACGCCCATCTGGTCCCAGGAACCGATCGGGATCAAATGTCTCGGGGTTATTCCAACACCTCTCGTCGTGGAGAACGTGCCAGATGTTTGCATAGAGAACGGTCCCTTCCGGAACGTGGTAGCCGGCCAGGGTGGTGTCGGCGGCGGCCTTGTGCGCCACACCCAGGGGCACCACGCTGC
Source organism: Diadema antillarum (assembly GCF_040938485.1). Classification (NCBI taxonomy): domain Eukaryota; kingdom Metazoa; phylum Echinodermata; class Echinoidea; order Diadematoida; family Diadematidae; genus Diadema; species Diadema antillarum. The sequence continues at coordinate 686,350 of NW_027272319.1, read as the reverse complement.
TGAGCCGCATGCACTATAGACATACAAGGGCAACATAACAGCCAACATTAGCAAATTTCATCACTGTCACGATTACCAATTCAATAACTTCTTCACCATTATAATTATCATCATCATCATCGTCAACATCATCATTAGTATCATTATCCTTAACATCATGATCATTAAAGCTGGTCTTCTACGAAGTATTACACCTGCCTACGTATATAGCATGGCAATTTGAACATAACGATGCTGACGGACAGAGAAAAAAAAAACCGTGATATGACATTCATTACAAGTAAAATGCTGCTCTCGATATTGCTTTATCAATTCTTCAGTTCTCAGTGAGATCAATCTAATGTCCCTCCTTGATTAGGTTTTGTTACTGGTTGCGAGCTCCATGCCCTTTCCGATTGATTCATCTTCTTTATTTTAAAGGTGACAAGACAACTTGAATGTTAAATGAGATACTTCCCAAATCTTCCAGTATTCGCACTAGAATTCATTACGGTAAGAACAATACATCATCGTTTGCCTTGTATCTACTTTGTTTATTTATTTTGTTTGCTGCGCGTCGCACGTAATTTTTGTTTTGTTCTTTTCACGGCGTCTAGGAAACCTGAGCGTGGTACAAAAGTGCTTCTGTTTTCATCCCTGGAAATATCAAACTGAGTTTATCATATTTGTTTGATAGATACTTTATTTTCTGCAAATCAATATACATAAGTTACATAATCATGAAGATGCAGGAAATATACAAAGTAAATTCAACGCAGTCGTTTGACTTGCATAAACCACGATACATATAAGTACATAATCATGAACATGTAGGAAACATATAAAATAAATTTAACACAGTCTTTTGACTTGCATAAACAACGATATGAAAGAAATATAATATACAATATGCATGTCTATGCAACAGTGATAAGAATAACATTTATAGTTAAGAAACGATTATGCAGAGGGCCGCCAGTATAAGCATTGCTTGAAAAGATGGCCGGCCCATCCGTGCCCGCGTGATCCTTAATAAAACAGCATCTGTTATTTTATCACGCTTAAAACGCTGTATCATTCATAGTCGGTTGGATGATGTGTGTGTTATCACAGAATCCGGCATCAATTTTTTATTGAATGTACCTGTATGAAAAGTTAAAAACAGCATTTTGAAACTTGCCTCCAGTATGACTGCGTTTGTGTAAGGTAAAATCTTTCTGTCCTGCAAGGTCGGAAGGCGATTTCTTCCCACAACGAGGTCGAGCTCGCTCTGCACCTTAGACTGGACTTCGGGGTTCTCCATCATGTAGATCATCGACCACTTCAGCGTGGTCGTGGTAGTCTCCGTACCGGCCAAGAAGAGATCATTGACCGCGGCCTTCAGATTCAACAGCGCATTCGACGCTTGGCTCTCCTACATGGGGTCGAAAGAGAAAGGTTTAGATGGACTTGGTTATTTGGATTATTGTGGAGATGAATGAAGGAATGCCCTGCTTCATAAAGAAGTACATGAGGCTGATGAAGACAAATATTAGTCATTAGTGTCGTTCAAATTACTCATTCACCCTTCAGTATACCTTCGATTCCCTTTTGTCTCATGACAAGGACGAAAATGATAAAAATCTAATAAACAAAATGATATTCTATTTATAACAATAACAAAAATTATGAGAAAAGAAGAGACAAAAAGAGATTATAACGTTAACGGGTGTGATGATGATAACAAAGAGAATTTTTGCAACCATAACGACCCTACGGTATTCAGCCAGAGCGTCCTGGCATTATCAACCTCCTAGCAGCAATAGGTCATCCCACGAGCCTGACGGCCAACGAGCTCAGCACTACGCAAATAAGGCCCGTCGACTGGGCTCGACACTACGCAAATAAGGCCCATTAGTCCGACACTAGGCAAAAAAAAAAAAAAAATCCTCGAGACCAATGTTAAGCTCCGCGATGTAAATTCGATCTTTACTGATGAGCCTTTAATGATGAGAGTAGGAGCAGGGAGGTGCCCCCTTCCTGGTAGGAGTCATGGGCCTTATTTTGCGTAATGTCGAGCTGGTGGACCGTATAGCTCGTGGGTCTAAAATTGGGCGCTGAGTGTCTATCTCGTGGGCTGTATGACTCGTGGGTATCGGAGTCAAGACGTACATTCGCAGCCACGCCAGGCAATCATATTATATTATATCTAAATTAATTGTTTTGCTGATGTGACTTTATATATATATACGCTCATTCTGAGCTTCAATGTACAATTTTTATCGATAAAAAAAAAAGAGAACAACACCCATAATGTCTGACTTGCATCATAGTTTAAATTCATGCAAGGTCAGGGTGTTTCTCATTCTCCCTCTCTCTCTCTCTCTTTCTCTCTCGCTGAACTTTTGATTTTTAACCAAATCTCTTGTGTCACGTGGCCCTGATATACTTAAATATCAGTTTGTCTGTTCACGGGCCTTTTAACAACAAACTCGTTCTGTATTCAGTTTACCATCTGCATGTCAAGGGGCGGCTCCAGGAATTCCGTAAAGAGGAGGCGCCTTTAAAGAATTAAAAGGGGGCCCGTGCCCCCCCCCCCCCCCATTTTTTCTTTTTATTTATTTTGTTTTACAAAAAAATAAAGGGGGCGCGCCCCGTACGCTCCCCCTGGATCGGCCACTGATGGCGTACGAATGTCAACAACACATGCTTTCCTGCGGTATCATGCGATGTTGTCACAATCGCACATGCATGTCGTAATCGATCGACAACGCTTACTACTGGTTCCAATCTTCATTACAAAAAAAGAGGAAGTTTATGCAAGGTAACAAGGACAGCTGGGAAAAGAATTATGACGACGACGCTATAGCCCAGATAAGAGGCGTCATTGCGAAACATACACAGTGGGTTGTACATGGTCGCTGATTTATAAATTGATTCAAAGATCCTTCCATTTGTTTGTCAATCACGGCGGATTCGCGCGGTGCCTTTACATCTTCCCCGCATGGACATTACTTTCATCACTTCAATGCAATCAAGCAAAGTCAATTGACACTCAATCGAAAACGTAGAAATGCGGTTGGGCCTGAAATAGCCAGCCCTCCTTCCACCATTCCCGGAGTCCACCGGCCTCTGCACATATCCAATCAGGAGAACAGATCAAGTTTGTTTGTTTGTTTTTTTATAAAATAAAATATGGCCTTCTCTAGTGGTGTTACGACTTCAACCATTTTCTGTATGCTTCCTCCCTTATTTTTTCCACTCTTTGAAATTATAAATTGTATATTGTTACTTTTCGATGAATTTTTCAATTGTGATGATTGATAAAGACCTACTGATCGAAGCCTTACATTTTCCTTGACATATGCTTGATGTGTATTAGCTTAAAATTGCTCAGTTTGTATCCCTCTTTGTCTTTCTTTAAGACAAAAAAAAAATGCTCAATTACTATATGAAAGGAAAAAGTATGATTATGATCATGATTCATAGCATTTACGTAAACAGCCACTGACGTCATGACAGAAAGACCAATAGGATAGGAGAATAGGAAGGAGCTCAACTGCTGGGAGTGACATCATCAAATACTCACGGGCAGTTCGTTCATCCTATGGAGGTAGAGATCGATGAAATCGCGAGTATCGTCTTGATCGAACGTCTGCTGATGTGACCGAATCATCTGCCCGATAAATCGGTCTATATCTCTCATGCACCTCACCAACCGTCGGAAGGGACCCACGGGGAGTTTCGCCATCAAGGATAGGAGTGGGATCTGCGAGGTTGTGCCTCCGGTGCCAACCAGCTCCATTAGGTCCGTCAGACTATTCAGGATCTGCATTTGATTACCAACAATAATCATATAATATGATTATGATATGAGAAGCATTTTGTCATTAATCCACTTGATCTGTCTTTTCATTGATTCACATTTCCATGAGCACTTGACAGAGAATAAAGAATTTTTAATCCAAGTACTACGATGAAATGAAAAAAAAAAACTCGCAAGAATCAATACTCATTATAATTATGATAAATTATGTTAATGATAATCATCACCACACCATTATCACCATCTTCCTCCTCATCATCATCATTTTCATCATCACGATCATTATCATTATCATTATCATTATCATTATCATTACCATCATCATCGTCATCGTCGTCGCCATCATCATCGTCATCATCATCAACACCATCGGCATTATCATCATCATCATCATCATCAACATTATTATCATCAACATCATTATCTTTATTAATATCATCATCAACGCCATCATCTTCAGTAATATCATCATCATCATTGTTGATATTATCATCATTATCATCATCATCATCATCATCATCATCATCATCATCATCATCATCATCATCATCATCATCATCACGACCTTTCTATAAACTGCAATAGCTAAGGGAAATCTTGAATAACCTGACAAAATTCTCGGTCCGAATATGTGTACTGAGTTCCAAAGACCACAGAGCATATTATGTTGGACACGGCGCTGTTTAGGAGCGCATGGGGGTCGAAGGGGCGGCCCCCAAGTTCCTTCATCGCCGCAGTCAATTGCGAGTTCTCTGCCGCTATGATATCTTCGTAAGTTTTCTTCCCCACGCCGAGTCTGCGGAACACGGAATGCACGAATTGCCGCTCGTCTCGCCATGTATTTCCCCTTGAAAACAGCACACCTGAGAGACAGAGAGAGAGAGAGAGAGAGAGAGAGAGAGAACAAAAAATATATATATATATATTTGAGTGCCATCTGCACTTCATGTCATGGGAAGCGAAACGTTTCGACAACCAGAAGAAAATAACGCATTTTGCAAACAACATAAAAAAATGAATTGAAAATAAAGACACAAGCAGTACACCATCTATACTGAAAACCTACAATTTTCTTTACATTCCCATCCCTTCCCCGAATTCGCCATTGCCCCACAAAGGAGAATAGGTACATGAAATGAACAATTATGATTGCATATGTTACAGGTACTTAGAACATCATTGAAAACTGAGTAGACCTACCATCTATACCTGAGCGTATTCACAAGGTACCCGATCTGCCGATATAGGTGTTACATTTTGAAGCAAATTTAATTGAAAGATTTAGTGTGATTATCGTCATGTACTTGTATAAGGTTCATGATCTGGTCAACCTAACTTGGAGAAAATTCATACATTGTGCAAATATGTCCTTGTTGAATGATGTAAACGAATTATATCTACGGAAAATAAAACAAGGGAAGCTATAAAAGCATAAATTCACAGACAAATTATGCGGGTTATTCCCACCACCCCTCACCCTTGCCGATGGGTTCGTCGTTTTTGTTTTCTTTATTTGTTTATTGCATTTAGGGGTTTAACCCCTTTATTTATTTATTCATTCATTCATTTATCAATTTATGTATGTATGTATGTATGTATGTATGTATGTATGTATGTATTTATCTATTTATTTATTTATTGTAAAATTATTCATGTATCAATTCATTTATTCTTTTTTATTGCTTTTTTTTCGTCATCGGATTTGGGGAGAGATCGAAGTAGCAGCAAAAAAAAAAAATAGTAATAGTAATAGTAATGGTTTGTCCTGACCCACCGTCATTGGGTCATATGTCTATCCTGTATTACCATGGCAAAGGCAAAATTTGTTGTCAATAGTTATTTAGAGTAACTCGGAGATATTGGATGGGGTTCTTAGTGTCCCCCCGTCCTCTCTCTCCTCGTTTTTGTTACATTAGGATATGACGAAATAGAATATTGCAGGGATCACGGATGGGGTATGATGGGATAAGACAGAGAGTGAGATAGGACATGAAGTATAGGATGGGACAATCAATAATAATCAATGCGGTGATCAATTAGATTTTTGTCAATTACCAAAATTTGTAAATATCACTACATTTTAACTTGTTCTCTGACAGTTTATCAGTAGAGAAATTATGCAAACAATAGGAAAGAATCAAACAGGATAGGTTAGAATATTGGATAAGATTATTATTTAGGAAAGAGGATGAGATGTGATAAGATATGAGATAGAATAGGATATGATTAGACAGGCCAGGGTATGTAGAATGACCTATAGCAGAGGATTATTATATAATATGATAGAATAGGATATGATAAGATAGGACAGGACAGGATAGGATAGGATTATCAGAAGCGGACCCCCCCCCCCCAAAAAAAAAAAAAAAAAAAAAAATCCGGGGACCATTTTTTTTTATCTTATCTTTTTTTTTAAACTTGTAATTTTATCAAATACACTGTAGTGGTGTTTTAGATGCAAGAAAACGCCATTTTCACACACAGATTTTCAAAAATTCTCCCTACTGTGGGAGGGGGGCCACCCCCTCCCACACCCTCCCCCCCCCCCCCTTTATAAAAAGCTAGATCCGCCCCTGATTATGACGGGATAGTATAAGACAGGATAGGAGAATATGATAAAATGAGGATAGGATAGGAATAAGATAGGATAGGATAGGACAGGATGCGATAGGATACGATACGATACGACAAGACACGATACGATACGATACGATACGATACGATACGATACGATAGGATGAGATAGGATAGGATAGGATGGGATGGGAGTGGTAGGATAGGATTGGACGTACAGGATAAGATAGGATGAGATATAGGATAGACTGGATGGGGATGGAATGCGACAGATGCCATACCGTGATTGCTAGTTCCCACGACATCTCGACGCAGCTCGCTGTTCTGTCGGTTGTTCAGGAGTGGGTTTTTAAACGCCTCTTTCATGACGTCACTCGTGTTAAGCAACATGATGTTGGTAGGACCGAACCGGAAGTGAACGATGGGCCCGTATTTGTGGGCCCACGAATCAAACAACGTGAGTACATCCTTTCTCGACCTATAGCATGTACAACAGCAACAGGAACAAAACATGAATGAATTCTGTAGAATTAAGTCTTGGCTCCGTTCAGACTTTGTGTAAGAAAATAATAAATGCGTAATGCCTTGTCATTGTATAGATCATAATCAAAAGGAAAACTTCCGCCGAAATGACATATCATACTCGTGACATCTTACATGTGCAGATCGTTTGTGACACCACGTTAGAGCATATAAACGGTAATATTAGTGTTGTTTCTCAGTTGATTTATGGAAAAAAAAAAGTCCTGACAAAAATATGGGGTGATTGATGTATTGGAGGCATGGACTGATGGGATGTTCATCATTGGGACACATTTTGTACCTGAAGAGTTCCCATGCGACACCAAGGAAGGGTAGCCCCAGCGGGCCGGGGGGAAGGTTCTTGGTAGTTCGCTTCACGCACAGCTTCACAACCCAAGCTACAAACAACACCACTGCTGAGGTCGTCAGTGTGTGAAATAGGCTAGCCGAGGCTATCAGGTACATCTGACAGAAAAAAAAAGAATGAAACAACGATGGATATCACATTTAACCGCTTGCCCTATATCATTAAAGGAAATTGATTTGGTATAGAAGAGGTCACTTGATCGTACATATAATAACAGTGGCGGGTTCAGGCGGGGCGCGCCGGACGCGCGCCCCCTTTATTTTTGTTAAAAGAAAAGAAATGAAAAAATGGGGGGGGGGGGGGGGAGGGCGTGCGCCCCATTTTAATTTTGTAGATGCGCCTTCCCTTTACGGAATTCCTGGATCCGCCCCTGCATAAGGAAAGAACATAACACATGTCATATAATTGACTCGTTCGGGATCCGCCCCTGCATGAAAGGAACCAACATAACACATGTCATGTAATTGACTCGTGAATGCGACTATCGATCAAATTGCTTAGTATATCGGGGATACTTTTAAAGTTCCAAAGTCAGCTAACGGAAATTGTCGTGGTTTTAATTGACATTGAAAGTAATGTCCTTGAACTTCTCTGTGAGTGTAGAATTGTACCCCTCATATTGTTTCGCTCGTGAAATGACACCACCGTCATAATGTCGCGTAAAGAAATGTTCCCTTTTATTTTCAGGGAGTGAACCATATACGTTTTTTGTTTTTTGTTTTTTTGTCATGTACATCAATGCAAAGTGAAATGTATGCATTCGTTTCGCACGTTATGACAAGGAAAACTGCAGTCAGATATCATCTATCAAAAATGGGCATTAAGTGCCTCTTGAGAGCTATCCACGCTTTTGTTTGTGTGTGTGCTTGTGTGTGTGTTTGTGTTTGTGTGTGTGTGTGTGCGTGTGTGTATGTGTGTGTTCTTCTGAAATGCATTTCTTCATACAAGAGTGTATAAAGTAAGTTATATTGATGATCGACTTTGTGCACGAGATAAGTGAGAAGTGAGGCGAAAGGAACGACATGGTCACAAACATGACTGGAAAGGCTACCCTGTAAAAGGCTTTTCCTGAGAACCTATAGATAGTGCTACTTTGCTAACGGTCAGGCAAATTAATAACGCGATCATTTGCCCTTCTTGGCAGTTACACCATTCCCTGAGGCCAAAAGTGTTTTTTTTAAATATTCAATTCAGTTTTTATTTTTCATCTAACAAAGAGTAAAACAAAATATGATTTAATGCATCGTAGTATAAAGCATGCATAACAAAAAATCGCATTGTTTCATTGATTTCAATCAAGGAATCAAAGAAAAAAGAAAAGTTGGTGATGTTAACCACCATCTTTTCTCCCCCATGCCTTTCTTGATTATCTTACACACGGACTTTAATGTTTAATGACCTGTTTGTGGACGGAAAGCTTAACATCTTTCATCTCAACTTATATATGAATTCTATTAGTGATTTTTTTTTCTACAGTATTTGTAGGCCTAAGTGACGTTCAACCGCTTTGTCCTTATTGACACTGTTAATAGTGTTTGTTTTTTTTCCTGACACAAACGACTCCCTATACATAGTGATTGCCATGCCCTCCCATCCGAAAATCACACACCAAAATATCCGTTTACTAATTTAGCAGATGGATATGTATAGGTGCTTCTCTGAGTTCGAAAGACAATACAGTAATGGCTTATAGGCCTCACCTTGACTTATACAGCTTTATTTTTGTTAAAAGTAGTGCAGCCTTATCGCCGGTGAATACGATATGTGCGTTAATTAGTATAGATCCCGAACGTATTTTTCCATTCTTAATTTCTCCTCACTGAGGCCACATTTTAAATGTACAGCACACCATTAAAAAAAGATGAAATGAGTTCCATTGTTCGCATAAGTAGATTTCTTTAGAAAATGATTTTGTCACAAGTCAAAATGCTTTCACTTTTCTTTCGTCAAAAAGCAGGGGAATTCCATTATTACTACCTTTAAAATTACTTTGTAAATATCAAGTTGATGGAATGTGTAATTTTCTGGAAAAATTATTTTCTTTATATTGTTGTTCACACATGACATCATGGACTCTAGTAGTCTCTTTATCCAGTGATTACAACACCAAAATTGTAAAAATTGATAACTTTTGCATCGATTGTCTGATTTTCCTCAAACTTTCACGGGTGTGTTCTACTAATATTGCTGCTTTCACGCAATCCATACTGCTCTTTGGGTTTTGGTTTCCTTTAAGCGAAATTACAAGGTGCTATAACATAAGCCTCTTCCCACGAGAAGCTAAGGACCAGTCAATGACGTCATTAATGTTTTGCTTTGTCTTATATTAATTTTGCCATTTGCCCGCGCCGACTCCATGGAGTCACGAATGCTATACAACAAGAAATCGTCTTCTTGGCCAAAAAGTGTTCACCAAGCTGCTTTTATGATGCACCTGTTTTCCATTTCACACTCACCTGCCCACCCCTCAAAATGATAAAAGTGACAAGCATTTTGAATTGTGACATCTGATTTTCCTCAAACTTTCACCGATGTTTTCTTCTAATATTGTTTGTGTTCTACTAAATTTGTTCCACTAATATTTGGTTTCCTTTAAACCAAATAGCATAATTGATAAGACAAAGGAAACATTTAGATGTCACAACTCAAAATGCTTGTCACTTTTATCATTTTGAGGGATGGGCAGGTGAGTGTGAAATGGAAAACAGGTCCATCATAAAAGCAGCTTGGTGAACACTTATTAAAAGTAGTGCGGCCTTATCGCCGGTGAATACGATATATATATATATATATATATATATATATATATATATATATATATATATATACACTGGTCTAATAATCCGGAGGTCTCGGATTCGAATCCCGATGAAAACCCATTTTCTTTGCTCAAAGTTTTCGCTATTTATTATTTGTTTCTGGTCAGTTTTCTGTTCCTTGTTTCAATATATATATATATATATATATATATATATATATATATACTAGTATATGTGCGTTAATTAGTATGTTCTACTACTATAACCACAACAAATATAAAATAAAACAAACCAAATAAAAAACACAAAAACACATAAACACGGAAAACAAAAAAGAAATTTAGAAACAGTATGAAGGTTTATCACTTGTTTGGGTATCGACATCTTTCACGAACTAATACAAACGAATATGAGAATGAATCATTATCACTCATTGACTACTGAATGCTGTTACTATAAAGTCTTTCGCAATTTCCTTTCTTATATTAGCTGCAACTCCTTTTTCTGACGCGTGCAATCAGTTCAGAGAGCGTAATATATCCCGAGTGTAAAAAGGTGCAGTCTGGTATACCACAAAACAATTCCACCACCATCCCTTACAGTCCCAAAGTTCTTATTGCATACAGAAATTAAATGTGTTTTATTGTTCATTATTTTGTTGGCTGAATAATATTTGAGTAACTGGTAAAACTTGAAAGCTCCATTCATTATTAAAAAGAAAAGAAATCAAATTTTCTGTACAGATATATCAATGATGAGAAGAAACACACAAAATAGCTAATTTTGTCCTTATTCTATAATATGAGTTTTAAAACGTGATCCGCGCAAGACTCTTCGGATTCAATGTCTCCAGGAAAAGTAATCATAATTTAGCTTGATGGAGAGATCACGAGGAACGATTACTATATAAATTTATATATTTTTTTTCATACGCAAACACTGTCTATGATATCTCTGGCAGGTTCAGAATCAAATCAGAAATCCCACATTGGCCTCACTCAGAGAATATTTTCACTCAATTATCAACCTGAAAGCGAAATCTCTACCGTGCTATTTAACACAGATTTGGCTAAGGTGCTGCTAAAAGACAAAAGAAAAGAGGTTTGACTCAGAATTGCGGGATCAATTGAAAAAAGAAGCCAGTTACTTACGATTGATGACGGCGAACTGACGGGAACTCTCCGAAGCAAAGCTGGACGCAATAATTTGAAGTCACACAGACTGGCGGACTTGTATCACCTATACATGTATTTATAATCAAGAGCTAGGGAGGGGATCTGTCATTATGCCTGTGAGGACCAAGAACTATTGCACTTTTATAGTACACAGCAATCGTGGTCGTTATGATTGGCTCCAATCAAGGAAAACTGAGCGCGATGTAAAAAAAAGTGAGTTTTTTTTATTCACTTTTATGTTCTTTCGTTCTTTCAGGAAGAGAGGTGACAAAAAGATAGATAAGCCAATAGATGTTGGTAGATCGACAGTGAGGTGAGCTCAAGGACACGTGAGTGAACTTTGTACAGATATTCACTTTTAGCCACTTATCAAACTTTAGGTGACGTCGCTGTGACGAACTTATTTCCATGACCTGTTTTTTTTACTCGTATCTTCCCAAGTATCTTCCCTCTCATTACATAATTTATTTTCAAAGAAATGGAGCTTGCATGATCGCTGTAGAGAATTGATTACCTGACGCACCACAGAGTGTTCGTTGGTTATTTTTTTTTACCTTATTTATAGGGCTTTACACTCCGATACCGCTTTCCCTGAAAGGCATGATTTACCACTTGCAGATGAAACAAAAGCCCAGCTTTAGTGTTTCAAATTAGTTCTAAAATGTCAGCTGTGGATAGAAACAACCAATGTAAAAAAAAAAATCATCAGAAGTATTGTTAGATATACAAAATGTGGACAATAGTTATAATAAAACTGTTTCTAGAATAAACTCTGTATCAATACAGGTATGGTTTATAGAGAAAAAAAAAGTAATGATATCTCCTTATATTTTAGGTTTTATTTCGAAATGTTTATTGGATTATGGTAGGATGTTTTGTGATACAACTGACCTATACACATATGCATCCAATGTGATAACTCGAGCATTTCTTTTTAAATAACGTACTGCTCCCAATGGTAAACATAACCTTTAAAGGGACCTATCCAGCCAGACCAGTTTAAAGATTCTGAACTTAACAGTTAAGTATGACGAACACTACGGTGAAAATTTGATCAATATCGGAGTATTAAAAGTATGGAAGATATGGAATTCCAAAAATTAGTTTATTTTTGTACAACAGTACTTAAGCAGCAATTTGGTAAATGAGTGAGCTGATGATGATCACGCGATGTTATCACCTAACAATTTCCCATTGTTCGTGAAAAACAGCGAAAATGTATGTTTTTTTTTTTCTTTTTTGCTAGTGTAAAACATGATTATGTATGAGAGGTATTCTTGTCAAGTAACTTCAAAATAAGGACCCTTTAGATAGGCTCACATCAGGATTTGAGACGGGGCATAACTGTATTTGATCACAAAAACGGGAAATTTCATGATCTTTCCTACACTTCTGTAGGCCTACTGTGTGGCGAATTGTGAAGGGATGACTCAATTCACTATTTGCATACGTAATTCTTATTGCCTGCTAAAAAAATGTTCTGTGAAAACTTCACAATATCATAACCTCCTTACAATTTAATCCTGTTATAAAATTCAGAATTTGGTACCGGTATTTCCTTTTATTTCGGGCCTCTACATTTCGAAAAAGCAATTATATCAATTGTTGATGGTGTTGTTTTTAATTTTTTCTTTCATCCCGTATCTATAGACCATCGCTGAGGACGCTTTGAATTCATTGCTCGAATTCCATACAAGCCCTACAGACAGGAGGCAACGAATATCTACCGATGTTTCACAGCAGTTTGCATCTTCAATGAAGCTTCCGAGCCACTATGGATAGTAAGTTTAGATAAAACGAAAGATATGATGTGCGACGTTTGGTGTTTCCCTTGTGATTTCATTTTCCTACTTGTAAAATATTGATACATTTCAAGCTAATTGATTCGGATTCGCGCGAGATCGTGTATCAGTCCCACATGCTCAAATTTGCGTTGTCTTTTATTATGCATCTACTAGTATAGGCAGTGCAATGAAATGCGATGCGATATGTGCGATGCGATGCCTATCAAATTGTCGACTTGAGACAATTCAATTAGGTATATTTGACTTTAATTAGGTTCTGCATGCACATAACACTAAATTTAATGACCGGAGCCAGTTTACAAAGTAACGTCAGCAGCCCAAACGTTGAGGAATGGTAGGAAACGGCAGATCTACCTTTTTGTGAGTATGACGTGTATGAATTATATTGAGAGTGTTAATTTAATTGGAAGTGTCTTTAGGCGTCGACTCATGTCGAGGACATGGACCGGACATCACCATGTCCATGCCAAGCAATTTACAATTCCTTGGTTGGGCACTGGCATTAAGTTGGCATTACTGTGTTGATGCTCAGCATTGGCAGCATATTAATAATGTATCCCTGAATGAAATGAAATGATTCGGCTGAGCTATATTCATAATTTACCAGTCCATTTATTTACCATGTTGTCTACCGATACTGTGCTGGTAATAGATCGCTCCATTCCTTATTCCATTCACTACACACAGAGAATGCTGATAGAGAAAGGTGAGAGATACCAGGTTTCTCCACTGAGCTGACTGGGAGTGAGAAACTGTGATTAAGGGAAGTAACTGAAGGGGGAAGTTGTTTGTTTGTTTGTTTGTTTGTTTCTTGTTGTTTTTTTTTTGGGGGGGGGGAGGGGGAAGGAGGGTTCTCCCCTGCCCCCTTTGAGCTTTGAGACGTGGCTTTCATTTGCAACTTCATCAGGGTGATGCCGTGATGGGTTAGGCATATTTGGACACACCTCTACTCTAACTATTGGCTCTTGGTATATTAAAGTTTAAGGTATTTTCGCAATTACTGTATCAGGAGAAAGTGGCTGGAGGGGGGGGGGGGTATTATTTAACTCATATTTTGCTAACAAACTTATGGAAGAGAGATTTTGTGACAACAGAAGTGACATATGTAAAACTACTGAGAATTAATTGATTTATGACATGTGATTTCCCTTTTTCTGTCTGCTTTCTAGGACCTGGGGGCTATCGCAAACAGTGGCAAAAGGGAGCGCCAAGTCCCCCAAAGATGGCTGATGCAAGTCAGGTAAACTTGGTCAGGATTACGAATGGATACCATCAACATCACTTGAGAGGCAAATTAATAGTGCAAATGAGAATATCTCAATTTGCTTTGAATGATTGGTCATGCTTTAATTCAATCAAAGTCCTTTTGAAACAAAACAAATATATATGTTTTAATATGAGACCCAGACTCTAAAATTTATGTTTAGTCAACAAAGTGTTTGATGATGAAGATATCAATATGTGTTATCATTTCACAGACCCCAAGGGGACAATATGATGGGCCTGACAAGTATGATGAATACTTGATTAATCTGCAGCATAAAAACAGGTAAGCTTGTTGTAAAATTGATTATTTTCTTGTTATTAACTTGCGAGTTGATCTATATGATAGAAATAGGGATTTGGGCAAATGATTCATTGAGCTTGCATTAAGATGGCCCCATTGAATAACAAGTGGATTATTGTTTTTTGCTGATTATTTGTCGAACAAAAATGATAATTTGATCATGCTATTAGACATAAGACATTATTTTAAAAGTTGGCATTACCCTTCCTATCCATACAATAGGATTTTGAATATTAAGGTGTCTTGCAAACAGATACTCGGGCCCTGAACGTGGTACCAACAGATCATCATTGTGAAATAAAGAATCAAGAAGGAGACAAATATCCTTGTGTGTGACTGGTCAACTTTTGTCTATTGCCCATCAGAAGATTAAACACACAGAAATAGAGTTGATACGAAATGCTTAATGTAGGCTTATATGCATGTCTTTAAACAGGGCAAGAGGAAAATAGGACTACCTTTGATTTCTCCAGATAAACTTTGTGCTAAGAAGTTTTATGAATTAACCTTACAAACAAGAGCAGCATCATTGACAACAACTACAACAACAGCAGTTACGAGGGACAAAAACAACAAGCAGCAATAGCAACAACAAATCACCTACCTATTTAAAAAAAGACAAGTGTATATCATAATGCTGGTTGAAAGGTACAATATAAATTATAATGTACTTTTTACTGGCTTGTGTTTGGAAGAGAAGAGAGGGAGGGGGAGGAGAGGAATCATTTGTGGGAAGATACACCATGCTTTCAATTTGATTTCAATATATGTTGCAGGTTGCTGAAGCAGTTAAAAGCCAAGGATCAGAAGCAGATTGATCTAGAGAGGAAGGAGCAGGGCTTTTCCCTCTACGTCAATGGGGCCAACCTGGGGCTTGGGGCTGTTGGGGCAGGTGTGAAGTATTCTCCCAGACGACCAGCCACAAAGAAACCCAAAACAGCTGGAGGTAAGGCTAATCGGCCAAATATTACACGATTTATTTCATTTCATTTCATTTATTTCCACTTTCATAATTGGTTTACAAACTTTGCATAAAAAAACAAACAGACAGACAAACAAACAAACAAAAATACATAGTGTCAAATATGATAGTGGCGGAATCATGAGAAGCACAAAGTAGGCTTATTGAAAATGATCCCTTAAGAAATATTGTGATGTAAATATATGTAATCATTTATAATCATTGGTTTGTAACTGAGTTGAAACAAACATGAATGCAAAATACGATAAGATTTACAACTTGAATCAATAAAAAAACGGATACGTGTAGATATGAAAGTAGAGAAGAAAAGAAGAAAACTTTCCTCAACTTGTAACTTAATTGCATCAAAAAGATGTTGTTTATACAATCTTTTAAATTGTCTTACGGTCTTACTGATCCTGAAAACTATATTTAAATTATTCCATAAAATAGTACCTTTGTAAAATATTGATGACTGCGTACAAGATGTGCGATTTAATGGGGGATGAATACTCTGAGCGTTTCTGGTATTATAATCATGAATTGAACTATTGAGAGTAAAATAATCAGAGAATACATCAGGGAGAAAACTATTATTAAGTTTAAACATGAATATTGCAGACTCTAATGAAATTAAATCTTGAATGGGTAATATTTGAGTTTCTAAAAACAGAGGTAAACTGGGGGAAGCATACGTTGAATTGGTTATTAAACGCACTCCCCGTTTTTGTAATTTATGTATTCGATCAATATTCTTATTAAAAGTGAATCCCCACACAATATTGCAGTAATTAATATGTGGTGAAATCAAAGAATAATACAACATTTTAAGGACATTTCTAGGAAGATACTGTAATTTATACAAAACCCCTTTGTTTCTTGATATAATACTGGCTATGTAATCAATATGATAATTCCAAGATAATCTTTCATCTATAATTACTCCTAAAAATTTTGTGCTTACAACTTTATCTATTTTCATATTCTTAAAATACAATTGCAAATTGTGGTCTGTTATAATTCGCATACCAAATAAAATATAATGAGTTTTATCTATATTCAAAATCAACTTATTGGCTTCCATCCAATCACTAATATTACACAATTGTCTATTAACAATATCAAACAGTTTACATGGATCTGAGCCTTTACAAAATACACTGGTATCATCAGCAAATAAAACATAACTTAAATGTTGAGTTGATAAAGGTAAATCATTTATATATATAAGAAAAAGAAGAGGACCTAAAATCGATCCTTGTGGAACACCACAATTAATTGTTCTGATATCAGATTCAATTTCATTAACTACAGTCAACTGTTGACGATCTTTAAGGTAACTACTTAAAAGTTTGAATGGGGGGCCACGTATACCATAATAATATAATTTTTGTAATAAAATGAAATGATCTATAACATCAAAAGCCTTAGTAAGGTCAAGAAATATTGTTACAGCATATTCTTTATTATCAATAGCATCATTTATTTTTTTCACAAGATCTAATATTGCTGTGGCTGTTGTATGACCCCTTCTAAATCCAAACTGACTTTTTATCAAAATACTTTGTTTATCTATAAACTCAATTAATCTATTAAATATACATTTCTCTAATATCTTTGAAAATATAGTTAACACCGATATTGGTCTGTAATTCTTAATATCATTACGGTTACCCTTTTTATGAATAGGTGTTACACGTGCAATTTTCATTTTTGATGGAAAAAAACCAACAGACATACAGTCATTGAAAAGAAAACTTAATGGTTCACATATAACAGAAATTACAAACTTTATAACTTTTATATCTATACCATCTACACCTGAACTTTCATTACTTTTCATTTCCTCTACAATCGTTATTATTTCTTTTTTTGATATTGGCTTACAAAATATACTATTTTTGTTAGGAGATTTCAAATATTTATCATATGAATTTTCATTTCTGTTATCATTACAGATCTGCAGTTTCTCCCCAATACTAACAAAAAAATCATTAAAACAATCAGCTATATTTTTATTATTTGTTATTTTTTCATTCCCAATCTCAAGACTTTCTATCAAACTACTTTTGGTATTTCTTGTACCTTTTAAAAGATTATTGATAATTTTCCATGTTGATTTAATATCATTTTTCACTTGATAAAATTTTTCATTGAAATATTTCTTTTTTGCTTGTCTTAATCGAAGTGTAACATAATTTCGAAATTTATTATGCACCTCTTTTCTATAAAGGGTTGGTTTCTTAACATATTTTTTATACATACTTAATTTTTTACGACAAAGCTTAATCAAATCCTTAGTCAACCATGGATTCTTATTCTTCTTCTTAAAATCATATGATTTATAAGGAAAACATTCATCATAAATATGTTTGAATACTTGCAAAAAACTATTATAGACTGACTACGAGAATGTAGTATGTGTACCTCTTCTTGTTACAGCCTTCAAATACAAGCTAGTCTTGTTTTAATTTATGGATTCTATCATGTAGTTTTTGTTAAAATTAAAGCATTATGAAGTGATAGTAAATTTCTTATTGTGAACTCATACTGAGTGATAATTTTAACAGAAAAGCAGAGTTTAAAGCACTCAACGTGAGATTTGAAATTGAGATTATGCAAATGAACTGTGAATACATACAGTATGCATCTATCAGTATGTCTGCATGCTCATGTATTGGTATGTTTTGTGTCAATGAATGCATACTATGTCACTGATGTATGATGTATTGCCTATTCTACCATACTAAGTAAACCATTCAACACACTCACCAGATTACCCACGCCGAGCTCTCCTCGGTCAGCTTGATGTCAATGAAGAAGGCGTCGCTGACCAAGATCGAGCCAAGACAGCACCTGGGAAAGTGCATCGGAAAAACTGGACACAGGCGAGTTCCCTTTCCTTAGTGCTTACACTTGTGATGGTACTGTACTACTATCAACTTTGAAAATTAAGATATAAAGATATTCTACAGAAAGAATCATAGACAATGCACTGATGTTGATGATGAGAATGGCGATGATTATAATGATGATGATAATGATGATGATGGTGATAATGGTGATGATGATGATGGTGATGATAATGGTGATGATGATGATGATGACAGTAATCGCAGTATCAACTGTTTCCATCCTCATCATTGGGAGAAGAAAAAATTATGGAAACAGGATGAGGAGCAAGAAAAACAACAAATGATAGTGAAGAATGTGGACAATGTGATATGATATTACTTAGTGTAAGTAGCAAAGGTAAGATTAGAGACTGGATCAGGTGTTGATTTTGGCATTGTAGGTTTTATCAATCAGAAAATGCCCTGTAACGCTGTTTATAAGTTTCATTAAATAGAATACTGTAAAACACGATATATTCGCGGCATGAAAATTTCGCGAATTGGAGCCGGCGGCCTTTCTCGCAGCATGAAATTTTTGCGACTTGCCACTGGCATCCAATGCATATTGTGTAGGCAAGAACTTTGGCATGCATTTAGATTTTGCGAATGTTGCCGCTCTCAGAATTTGCGAAATTAAAATGCACGCGAACTTTCCTCGTTTTGCAGTATATTACTTTGTCTAGAACATGAAGCGCAAGTGCAGACAAAGCAGGCATAGATGTTTCCTCTCTTTCTCTCTTACTGTCCGTCTTGTGGCTGCTGTACTGTGAGTAGATCCGACACAGCAATCTGTCAAACATATCTATCTATCTATCTATCTGTCTGTCTTAATATCTGTCTATCTTGCTATCTGCCTATTTGACTATCTACATGTATTTTACTATCTGTCTGTGTGACTATTTATCTATCTATGTGGCTATCTATCTGTTTATCTCACTATTTGTTTTAGTTATTATTTTGTCATTGTTTTTATCAATATTTTCCCGACCACAGGCTTCTGTGGATATCAAGACAGACAGAGGAGAGAGACTGAAGCTGAAGTCAAGACTAGCTCTTGGTAAGGTCATGTGACTCATAAGAGTTTAAAGGGATGGTATAGTATTAGTGGAGGTGAGGTCCAAATGGACTTTTTAACTTTTTGCAAGATACCAAGAAACCACTTATAAAACAGTACAGAGCATACCATCCTAAGAGGAATTCAAAATTTATTTGATAAAAATCGGTTTTGGAATGGCTGAGACATGGCTGAAACAAAGCGATCATAATAAAAGGTGGGTCCCATCTTTTGGTAGGATTGCTCTATCTTAGATATCTCAGCCATTTCAAAACAAATTTTCATCAAATAAACGTTGAATTCCTTTGAGAATTACAGGCTCTTTCATATTTCATAAGAGGTTTCTCATTATTTCACCAAACAATGTTTAAACCTGAACTTAGGTCTCAACCAGAACTATACAATCCCTCTAAGGAAAAAAAAAAGCTACCGGTATGTATGAAATGGACTCGGCCCATAAGTATTACAAAATGTGAAATGGGAATTGAATGGGAGTACAGCAATACTACACAATGTGATTGGTGTTAAAAATTTGTGAAGTATCTGTTGTAGGATTGATTTACAACTTTCACTGTTTCACACATTATGGGAGCAAAACCCATATAGACAAACATGTACTACTACTGATAGATAAAAAGTTTGATTTCCATTCACAGATATTCCACTGCTTTATAGCTCTTCATTTTTTTTATCCCTAAGTTCCACAAGTACAGCACCAATAGTTTGCAGCTCGAATATATCCCTTGTACCGCTCAGAAAAAAAGGAAAAGAGAAATAAAAACATTATTTGGTCTGCTGACTGAAAAGGAAAATATCTGACTAATATGTAAGGCAGGATATCAGAACTCATGGTTGTATGTGTGTAGGAGTACTTAAATTACCTTAATTACCTATGATGTCGCCCAGTAAGTCAAAGACTTGAAGAGGGCCATTCAAAGGATCCAATCCTGAGCCTGAGGAGTTCCATGTGATGTATCCATGGAGTGGTCAATTTATGCAATCTGGATTAAATAAATCTTACATGCAGTTATGCATGCACTATACTCACACACAGACATACAGACACACAAAATACAACATGCATACATGCTTGTATATATATGTATGTGTGTATGTATGTACATTGTATGTATGTATGTATGTGTATATGTATGTATATATGTATGTATGTATGTGTGTATGTATGTATGTATGTGTATATGTATGCATGTATGTATGTATGTATGTGTATATGTATGTGTGTATGTATGTGTATATGTATGCATGTATGTATATATGTATGTATGTGTGTATGTGTGATATGTACATGTATGTATGTGTGTGATGATTCTGACTTTACCACCTACTCACTCAGCTGCAGAATACTCGGACGACTTTGAAGTCTACGAGAGCATGATGAGCCAAGGGGATGACGGAGAGGGGGAGGGAGATGATGAGGATGAAGAGGAGGAGGAGGAGGATAAAGGAGAGATGGTTCAGGAAGCAGATGAGGCAGAGGAGGAACTCGATGACGATGAGGACCATAACCCAGATGACTTCGCAAGGGTGAGTGTAGTTGTCTTTCTGTGTGAACATTGGGTGATTGTACAGAAAGATGTCAAAAAAGACAGACCCTGCTGATTCATGTTTGCATGGATGTGTCTTAACGGTGTGAAAAGAAGTTATTGTCTCTATGTTTTTGAGGAGCTACATTGAGGAGACCTGGATCTACTTGTAAAGCATCGCTCTTTTGTTTAGGTAGGGGTGGCTACTTCCATGAAGTTCATTGGTACACGTAGGCTTAAGTGCTCTGTTATTTTTGGCGAGTGAACACTTGACAAAACTAGAAAAGCACTCTGAGAGCGCAGACCTCCGCCAAGCATGCAGCTCATTTCCACCACTGATCTTGTTCTTCCATAGAGATATCAGTGATTTCCACCCATACGTACTTATAGCAATGTGTGCTGAAAGTTGCCAGATGGATTTTCCAATATAGAAGCCTTTGTTACGTCATAAACCCTCAGCTGCACTGCGCGCCTCGCCCTAGCAGAAACTAGAGCACGCACTATAGTGCGCGCAAGCAAACCTCAAATACGCGCAGCCTGAACTCCCAAGTTCATTGACCCTACCTGCCAAAATATCAAAAATCCTTCATAAATTCCCCCAAAATTCTCGGATCACTACCAAAAGTTAATCGTTTGTTACTTGTGTCATTCTCAACCTTTCCTACAAGTTTCATCCCAATCCGTTAACTACTTTTTGAGTTATTTTGCACACGGACAAACTAACAAACTAACTAACGAACTAACTAACTAACTAACTAACTAACTTACTAACTAACAAACAAACCAACGGTAACGAAAACATAACCTCCTCTCTTGGCGGAGGTAATACGATGTGAGCATGAGAAGTAAGCAAATGGCCAGAGATCCAGTGTGTAATAGAACTGAAGCTGAATATACTTGAGCTTTATAGCTTCTAGCTTGTTGGCAACTCTCTGAAAATGGCTACCAAGGAGATTTTGAGGTTTATTGTGTGCATTCCTCTTAGATCACTATGTCTCACCCATATATTAAACAGATGTTTACTTTCGTTGGGGGGATACAGTATGTTCCGACCGCACGGTTTCAAATGCTATTTCGGGAAATTACGAGCCATGAGAGATAATCACGGGACTTTGAAACTCCCTCAATACCATTTCAAACCCTCCAGGTGGAATATTTTGTGAATTCTCCCCCATGCCAGTCATCATGTACCCATCATAATACAATGTATCACCTACAACCAAGGAGGGGATGTAGCTAGTGCCATCTGGTCTATGTCACAGTACATCCTGTTTGTAGGAATTGGACTGGCTTCATGATTGTTGAGAGGTGTACTTTCAGAGTCAAAAGTGCAGAGCAGCATGCAAGGCATGCCAGATAATTTCCTGATCCACAAACAAGGCGCAATAAGGGCTTACGGTCATACATACATAAACAGTTTACATATGTTCTAAAACCTTGTGACCCAATTTCGAATATCAAACATACTGATTTAGATTTTAAATCACTATAATATCACTGTTATCCAAAACAGTGTATTTACATTATTTGATTTAAACACTTATGTCATTTTGCAAAAGTGTTTCAAATATGAAAAGGTTTTTTGCTCTCATGAAATTGTAAAATTTTTGAGATACAAGGCAAAACTGCACACTGGCACTGGCCCGATGGTCGAGACCAGTAAAAAAATCACTGTTTACCAGTAACTTTTTCATGCATGGACTAAAACAACTGAACAACTGGGTACCTACTTGTCCAACAGGGAAAGGTCAGACCAGTGGAAAAATTGGGTTAGAATGCAGCCCTGTACAAGGTTCTTTCATGCCAGGGACATTATATGTGTGGATGTATGTACAGTATGAAAAACGGTTGATGTGTGTCTGCCCGTCCTCTGATGACCCACAGCTGACCAGAGAGATGACTGTCATCCTAGAGAGGGGCAGCGACGGGGACAGCGATCTGGAGATCGACGCCAGCCAGCACAACAAGCAGCCACCGCCCCGGCGGCACAGGCAGAAGGCGGAGAAGGTCAAGGGCAAAGGTCGGCACAAGGTTCATGGTGACGATGACGATGAGGAGGATGAGGAGGATGATGATGACGGTGTGAACCAACAGCTGCTTCTCAGCATTGAGGATGTGAAGGTATTGGCCTTTTATGAGTACAAAATTTGATGTTGAGTTTGAGTAATGGAAAACATATGTTGGATTCTATGAGCACAGAGAATAGAGTACTGTAAAAGTGGATATTTTCGCGCAACTAATTTTTCGTACTTGGCGGGGTAAGAAGAGTTTCGTGTGTTTTTAATTCCACGGAAACAAGACATCAACTACTGGAATATATGGCAAGCAAAAATATTTGCGTGCTTTTATTTTTGCACTAGCTTCTGGTTACGCGAAATGCATGAAAATTTCAACACCGCGAAAATTTCCACTTTTACAGTATCTCGGCCATGTGATGATGACATTTCCTGATGACAGAACCTGTATGCAATTGCAGCTGCATCTCTTGTAGTCAGTGGAAACCACATGCCAACACCACATTAGGCAATGAACACATTTCATGATTCTACTTGTTGATGGAATGCATAGGGTAGCCTACATGCATCATTCGTATCAATGATTTCTGCCAACATTCGTCCTTTTACTCTTCTTGCATGCAGACACTACGACGGAGTCTGGAAGCTAACCCACACATCAGGCGGAGCATTTGTAAGAAGGTGAAAGATTGTGCATTGTGTTGCTTGTCTTTTTGCAAAATGATCAGTAATCTTCCATCCCTCCATTGAAGCTGAGATTTTTTTATTTTAATTTTTTTTTTGCTGTTTGTCAGTTAATCTTCAAGGGCTTATTACAGTCCTCGGAATATAGCCTCAGCTCCAATGTTGTTAGCATAAAATACCGTTCTTGGAGGCGATGGTAGGAAAAGCATTACAAGATGAGCACCAAAATGGCATGGTCTCATGGGCTTGACTAAAGCTTGGCAGCTTCATAAAGACATGAAATAGAATTAGAGAAACTGAGTATTATGTTACTCCATTTACCTCTCATCAACTTGCAGAGGCCAGATGTTTTTAGTTCAGTGCTATAAGTCTTATTGTCACAATTTTTAGAATAGATGCTTGCTTAATGTATTCATCAATCATAAGAGAATTTACCTATACATATTACATCACCTAAATGTGCCACTTTCTTTTCTTTTTTTTTTTTTTTTGCTGTGCTGTACAGGGCACCGATTCAGATGACGACTCGTCCAGTTCAGAGGATGACATTGAGGAGGAAGATGAGGAGGAGATTGAAGAGGACATTGATGTCCCCAGTGATGTTCAAAAGGGCAGCACCAATGGCAAGGATGGTCAGGCAGGCAAGCTGAGCATTGAGCCCGGTGACATGATCGTCCTGGACTTTGCCCCCAGTGTAAAAAGTGAGTCGTAGTTGATGTCATGTTGAGGATGGTGATGATGATAATGATGATGATGATGATGATGATGAGGAGGAGGAGGAGGAGGAGGAGGAGCAGGAGCAGGAGCAGGAGGAGGAGCAGGATGATAATGATGGTGATGATAGTCTAGTGATGCTGATGGTGGTGAGGATTATCAATGTACTGAAGACAAAAAAGTTGTAGTTGATGCCGTGATGAGGAGGGTGATGATGATGATGATGATGATTAGGAGGAGGAGGAGGAGGAGGAGCAGGATGGTAATGATGGTGATGATAGTCTAGTGATGCTGATGATGATGAGGATTATCAATATAATGAAGACGATGATGATTGTGATTGCCATTATCATTGCCATTTGATTAACTGTTATTTCATTATATTCAATGTTATTTCTTTTTTTTCTCCTTGTGCCCAATGTTTAATAATATCAGAAGTAATATTTTTATTCATTCATTTGATTAGGATTAATTTGACCAACCTAAGGCAAACATATGTGCCATGTGCTTCAACTGCATACATGCAAAGATTGTGATTCTTACTATGATATTAACTTCATTCAAGACTTTCGGAGACAAATTTTTCAAGGGCGTATGAAGAATACAACAATTATTGTGTGTGTATTTTCTGTCATACTTATTACTTGTCTTATATACTTGTCTATTTTCTACAGCTTCAAAACGACAAGTTCTTGCTGCAAAGTAAGTGATGCAAAATATTGATGTTTTTACCTTTGTGATTAATATTATACTAATTCATTTCCCAGATATTTGAGATTATTTTCTTGATGTAATCTTTTTATTTATTTATCTTTTTTTTTTTGGTCAATATACTCCTGTAAATCTTAACAAAAATGTTAACCTTATGTAATTTATCTTCTGTTTTTAGGTCTCCTTCTCTGATAGTTTGTGACAGGGAAAATATTTCATAGAGCTATTATCATGTTGTATTGTATGGCAAGACGTATGTTACCCATTCGAGGTGTATTACAATTGTTGCTGCTAGTATTCTTCTTATTTTTTTTTCAACCTCAGGAGAAAAGATGATGCCGATGAAGTCTATTTTCCCCCAAGGCAGAGCCAAGAAAACCCCAGGAAAGCTGATTCCAGAAAGCAGCAGGACATTGTGCTGGATGCAGGTAACATTTTTTTTTAAAACTATACTCCCTGCCCCCTCGCTGCCCTCCCCCCTTAAAAGAAGAGAGTGAAAAAAAAAAAAAAAAAAAAAAAAACAAGCATGAGAGAGGCTAACCAAAACACCAAGTAAATGAAAACTCCATCAACAGAAGAATCAGATCCAATATAAAATAACAGATAAATTTTCCTCTCCCCATCAAAGTGTTGCTCAATTTCCTGTGAGGAATATTTACCTACAAGGTAGAAAATGGTCAAGCAAGTATTTCTTCCTATATACTCAAGTAGTGAATGATAGAAATGTTAGCCAGTAGCGGGGATGACAATACCAATAATTCAAAATGGTTTGTATTCTAACATAAGAATTATAAAATGCTGTAATCTTGCCTAGCTGTTTCACCCATGGCTTCATTAACTAATTCTTTAGAAGTTAGATTTCTATGTGTATTCAATCGTAATCATTTTTTTACTGTCATGTTTAAATCTCTTTTGACCTCCTTTGACAATAGCGCTCTGGATGAGTTCCATGATGTATCACAAATTTAAGAAGTACTTCATTGTACCGATCCCAACCACTTGATGTCTTGTTTTCCAGTTACACAATATCCTTCTGTTCACTTTAGTCTCACTGTAGACACAAGTAATTGCTAGGTCAGACAACTGATTGTAGCAAAATTTGAAGTAATCTTTGTTTACTCTTGGGAATAGAGTTTGGAACATAGTGAAAATAGTACATTGTGATTCAGGTATGATGCATTCTTGTTTCTTCTACGTGAAGGACCCACCCCAAGAAAGTCTACATCCCTCTCGGCCCAGAAGAAGAGGGATGCCACCTCATCACAGTGGGCCCACAATCCAGCAGACAACATCTCGGCCATCCAGAAAGCCATGGCAGCAGAGAACAGGGTTGCCACGGCAACCAGAGGCCAGAGTGGCGCAAGGACTGCCCCAGCGGAAGAGACAAGGGTATGCTTTATTAGAAATCTTTGCAGTTATTAAAATACCTTGCATGCAGCGATTTCTTTTACCAGTGCCTTTTGAAAGAAAGACAGGTTAGCATATTTTTACTCTTGTAGCTTTGTCAAACAGCATAGGTTGGACTTCACATTCTTCTTTGTTGATGCTATTTTGAAGTATTCTACAATGTTCCAGACTTGTATTTCAAGTGCCTCATTGTTTTGATCAGTGAAACTTCTTCCGTTGTATCCAATTGTATGGGACCGATAAATGCTAATTCACTGATGCACTGTTTAATATCATGAAACAGTGATAAAGGCCAATCATGTCTGAATTAAAAACTGTGACTTAGTAAGTGCTCTTTAGCCACTAATAGAAAATGTCAGATAAATCCACTTGTTAACCTCATGTTACTTGATGGAAAAACCTCTGTCTTTATTCATTGCAGTCAAAATCACCAGTCCCGGCAGACATGCCCAAACGACCAGCAACGGTTATCCTGCGGTCTGCCCCGGAAAGTGAGGAACACATTGAGGAGGTGGCCAGAGAAGAACCTGCCCACCAGCCAGTGACCTCTGACCCCTTAGAGACTGACCCCCTTTTGAACTCTCAGAATCTTGATGACCTCAAGCTGGCCATGGCTCTAGAGAAAGTCAAGGATATGGATTCTAAGTAAGTTGCAGTAAAATGGTGTTTTAGCAATGTGTAGGGCCCTATGGCATTCTTTTGATTTACCATGGGCATGGTGTGACCACCCATATTGATTACAATATGAGTCTCTAGAATACTTTAATTATTTTGATAATTTCCTGAAGAAAAAGAAATCCAAAAGCATCAAGGAAGAGTTGATATTTCAATAATGCTATTGACTTTAAATAGTGGTGGTGGTGAAAAGTGATACATGTGTGATAGTTGACTGCAAAGTATTAGATAAAGTGGCTCATGTTTATGGTTAGTTTCATGACAGTAAGTGCTTAATATCACTCAAATATTCGATTCATTGCTTTGTAAATATCAGGTCACAGAGGAGACTTCTGAGAGTGCTGGGTCGGCTTGAAGAGTCCACCAGTCCCCGTGCAGGGAAGGCCACTCCGCAGCGCAGACAAGCGCCTCCTGGAGTCGACGCAGGAGACAGTGATATCTTCAAAGGACCCAAGTTGGCGCCTCGATCTAAGGTTAGCATGGAGTTTGAAAAGTAAGCTTGCATATGATCAGACGTGCAATGTACAAGTAGGATGAGATCACTGACTAGAATGCTTTTCATGCTTGTTGTTAAAAATATATAAATTTTTTTATTTCTGTTATGGCTTATTGCAATATTTACAGTATTCTAAAAATTCCTATGTCCTTTCTTGTAGAGTGCAGCCAGCTCAAAGTCCAGCTCTCTAGAGGATTCTTCGCCTGACCTGTTGGAGGTCATCGTAGAAGTTGCCTCAAACTGGGGTCATCCCTTGAGAGTTGGGCTGACCGAGGTGCAGTTCTTTGATGCAGAGGGGCAGAGGATGACCCTGCAGCCGACACATGTCAAAGTTCACAATGGAGATGAACACATTGGGTCGCTCGGCAACATTGTGAATGGGAAAATGAAGGTATGTTGTCTGGAGTTAGTGGCTGCGTATTTCAATGAAACCAGAAGCTGTTTCTTGTGCGCTTAGCAGTTTGGGAAGTGAGGGGCCAAAATCTGACAATGAATTTGATAAGGATATGGCTTTTGTCAAGTGATTGTCATTAAATTATTGCATCATGTCAAGCTGTCAACCCACTTGTTCTATGATTAAAGAGATAAAGAAGTTCTATGCTTTCAAATCTACCTTATACATCTTGTGAAAGCCTACCTTAGTCCAACCTCAGACTGAACCCAAAGACGGTACAAATGCACCATGCAAAACTTCAGTGTAGCCTTGATGCTACGGTGACCCTAATTCTCTTAATCTCATAGAGTGGGCCCTAGGTCAGCATAGGAATCAAATGCTCAGAATGTTGACCGAGTCGAGGCTTTTTAAACACTGAGTACATTTTTTTTTTCTTTTATCTATAAATAAAGCTGCAGTGACATTGCATGTTGAAAAGCTTGTGGCACAGGAGTTACAGAGTGCTGCTAAAGCTAGACTAGGTGCAAGGCAGTTTTGGGATCAGGAAATGAAAAAATAGCTAGTTCAAATACGTGTATACATTCTTAGTGATTGGGCTATCCTTAGATAATTGACTAATTGTCACTGGACTCCATGAGACCACTTTTATGGTCTTGCTGGAGAATTCTATGAGATAGTGCTCTTTGGAATAGAGTATGCCATTTTGTTATATGCATGATTATCTTCCCAAGAGTCTGTATTCATTACTTGAGATTGTTCTCCTCTGAGCTCAGTTTGGTTGTCCTTTCTTTAGACTACGAAAGAGAGGAACATGTGGAGCTGTGAGTACGAGAAAGGAACACCAGTCTTGCTTCACTTCCAGGTCCCAGTATCTACCTCGCTGTCGTCACCCTGTTCAGCATTCTCTAAGATCAGGATATGGAACTTCAACAAGAGCTTAAAGGTGTGTGTGTGTGTCAGGGATTTCAGTCCACACCAACATGCCCTCCTGCAGATTTTGAGTACCTTGTTCATTTGCCTACCCCAGCCCATTGAGGACGGGCAGATTTTGCTTTAACACGCATATCCCAGAGAAGCTTTACCTGAGTATACTCGGGACTTATCTTCAACGGGTTACTCATTCTAGTTTGTCTGACTGAATACTGGCAGGCTTTTGAAACATGTCTTATGTATGCAATAGTTTCAGAGTATCAACGTCCATTTCCTTCAGACTCAGCCGAAAGTGTTAGCGTCTGTGACTTTCATAACTTTGAAGGCAACAATACTCTTTTGCAAAGGTCTATCTTTCCACAAAATCTCATTTTAAGATGAAAGACTGGCTTATGTGTCAAACTGCCTTGAAGCAACAAAGTCATCTATCTGTTTGAACTTAAAATGCATGTCAATTTAAGCTGCAATAGTTGCTGATATGTGAGGTAGATTTTACATTCTTAGTGTGAATTTTGTGTTGATATCACCTGTGTTGATAACACATCCACCTCAAGAGCTTCCATCATGAATGAAAACAAACTACTTTCTCTCTGACGCCCTTGAGAAAATTTGCTGACATGGGTAGTAGTTCTCAGAGGGAATCAAGATACTGGAGCTGGTGTGCATGTATCGGTTCTTTCTAGGGGTGGAAATTTGGTTTAAATCGTCGGCAACTGGATGATAGAGCTGTTATTATGATGAACCCAATGACATCTGCTGTCACCTTATATCCACAGGATCTGAGCATTGGGATCAAGAAAACCAGGATATTAGTTGGTGGGGAGGTGGTCTGGGAAGGGACAGTGGATAAAGGCTGCGGCAACCAAGTCTTTGACTACAGTACCACCATCCCCCTTGCCCAAGCCAAAAAGAGTGAGGACAAGTCTGGTACTGAACAATCATCCAGAGTGCAGGATGCCCTGCCAGCTCAGAGACAGGTTAAGACGAAGCAGAGTGCTGAGAACAAACCACTGGAGCGGAGGTTGCCTGAGGCCAGTGACCAGAGTAAGACTAGCAAGGGCCTTGATTGGGAGGGCCCACTGGCAGAGAGGTTGTCATCTCAGATGGGGAATCCAAACAAGAGCAACTCAAACAGCAATGGAGGTGAGGACGAAAATGACGTGGGGCTCCGCCGCAGCATCGCGTTCGAAGTCAGCTTCGACCTGCTCCCTTCAAAGTCGGAGTCTGCCAAATCATCAAAAGCAACGACTGACAAGCCAAACAGAACAAGTGCCAACAAAAAATCTGCTGAAGGTGTTATTACGAACAGACAATCAGCCGTCAAAGTTGATGGACACAGTTCAAGTACAAGTGCAGGGCGTGGTCTCGGAAAAGACCAGAAGCAGACAACGCCCGATTCAGGCTTAGGAGGTGATAGGGATGATTTTTCGTCTGCCTCGCTGCAGTCGGAGAAACAGTCTGTGGACTTTTCCAAGGAGCTGAACGTCGAGTCTAGCGTTTCTGCCAGCTTCAACCCAGACGATCCGCGGCAGACGATCCGCTGCGAGACCCGTGTGCTGATGAGATCCACAGATGACCTTGATCTCCCAGTCGTAGATGATTCCATTCAGATCTATGCTACACCGAGATCATCTCTTGACGCAAGCAGAGGTGAGACTAATCTTACGCTTGTAAGTGTGTCAAAGCTCAGCTTCAATGCCCAGTTTAATAGTAATTTTATCATTATGGAGATGATGGCTGTCTTGAGGGAATGCCTCCATTTTTCCTGAAGTTCAACCAATTGAAAAGTGACAAGGCTTGCCATGTTTTACACTAAGCAGATTCTTGGTTTGGCCACAAAAGTAGTAAAAATTGTCATCAATCTTTGAATTTATTTTGAATTGGTCCATATTGTGTAATCAAAATAAAATCAATTCACTTCCCATGAAAGTGTTGCTTTTATTAACAGTATGTGAATGTTATTATCTTTTTGAGTAGCAAAGTAGATTAGGCAAAAAAAACAAAAAAACTTTTAATCTCTTGTGAACTTAAACATGTACTACAATCACTACAAGACATACAGTAGTTCTTGATGCTCTGAACATTTTGATTTCTGTTGTATTCAAGAGTAAAAAAATCAAAGAGAATGGTGTGCCACCCTCTTTTTTTTTTCTTAGCAGACTTGTCCATTGCTAACATAATGTTATGTGGCTCTCTCTTTTCAATTTTTTGCTTAAAATGAATTGTCAAATGGCAATACACAATGAACTTAACCACATACGTTATATGTATTTCCACCCTTCAACTCACTTAATTTTACATAATAAAATATTCAGTTTCAAGACAAAAATATCATATCATCAACCTTTTGGAAGGCATATTTATTATACTGTATTTATTCCCGTTATTGCCATGAGGCAGTGCCAAAATATGTCACATTATATCAAAATATCATTTCAACACAGATAAGACTCCATGCGCTGATGAGACCACGCCCAGGGCTGTTACCGTGACAACATCAACTGGTGCGAAAAGAGTTCCCCTTGTGAGTGACCAGGACACCAGTGTGGACTCTGATGACCAGTGCATGCTTGACCAACTCAAAGAGCTGTCCGTGTAAGTACAATGCATGAATAGTTTGATGGTGCTATTTGTTTAAACAGTGGACATCAGTTGCCATAGTTCCACTTTGCTGTGTGTGAAATGTAACTTTGTCATTGTAGTACTTATTGACATAGATTTCATTCTAACTAGAGATGATTAAGTCAAAATCAGAGCCCTATAGTATTTACTGAAAGGACTTGCAAAATTTGCTATGTAAGCCAACTGTGGCTTTGGCAGCAACAGCCGCAAATGCTCTATGCTCTGTGGCAGTTGCTAAATTATGGGCTTTCAATTGCTTGATATTGTAACTTTTGTTTTTGAACTTTCGTGACATGGGGCTCTGATTTTTTTTCTTCATCACATGGTGTGATGTCATATTCTTGTGCATCAGATGGTCAGCCATTCGTAATATTCCTTTGCTATCTGCTGCATGTATTAGATGGACTGTGTATTTGTTGTGTAGTGGCCCTCATTTTCATATCTTCCCAATGCTAATCAGATGTCATGCACACATCAATTTGGAAAAAAAGTGATTGCAATTAAAGCCAATCTGACAAACTGCCTATCAGTTGATCTTTGGCAAAATGCTCCTCGAAAGTCTATTCCTCTTTTCTTTTGTTTCCACATCAGTTCATTTGAAAAACCTTTAAAATACAAGGGCATCTTTAGAGTTTGTGTGCAATTACCTGTAAATCATATTTCTTTTTATACCAAACCATGACCAAGCATGAAATGTTGATTCAAATTAATTCCTTGGTTTTCAAGTCACTCTAGTTCCAAATAAAATGAGGGGTGCTACAGAGTACATCATATTCAATATTTCGACATGTTGTAATATGTATAACAGTGTTGTTTTAACTTCTTACCCTTTTTGTGATGTCACATTTCATGAGTAACACAATAGTGTCTGTTAACCCATAGTAGAAAACAAAAGTGTACTTTGTCCTTCCTTGCAACATTCTAGCCAAAGATACATGTACATACATTGTGACTGTGTTTTTGTAGATCTACATGTATTTGCTTGTGTTACAGTGCATATCCTTTTTATGGTCTTTATAAACGTGTTTGATGTCCTTTGAAAGTCAAGATATGACAAATATAGTTTAATATAACAAATTTAAATGGTTGATGTGAACATGTCATCAGAACAAACTTCTATCTCACTTTAATCACAGTCATTGATAACTCATTAGTCATCCGTCCTATTAAGTTGCCATCAAAGAAACATATTACATATGTTGAATGACAACCTATTGTGTGCTTGTATTTTTACTGTGGTTCACTTTATCTCTTTGCTCCGGAGCTCACATAGATGGTACTTGTATTTTTTTTTTCAAACTAGAGATTACACCCAAGTGATAAGCTTGTAACATCTCTATGGTGGTTTACTATGTGTTGTGTAGAATGTCCTTCACTTGTAGTACACTCAACCAGGGCCCCATTTCATAAAAAGTTGATATGATAACAACTCTTGCTGGAATGTCAATTGTCATGGTAATGACAAGAATGCAGCTTCCTGATTGGCTGTTGATATGGGAAGTTGCCATTCCAGCAAGAGTTGACATCCTAACATCTTTTATGAAATGGGGCCCAGGACTTTGTTTTCACTGCCCTGGAGGTTTATCCTCACAATTGTGATGTCCTCCCAAAATCTTCAAATTTTAATCAGGAATCCACATCACAGGAGTCATTTCCATTGCAGAGTCCAGAAAGATAATGTTGTGTAAAATAAACTTTTATCATGAGCTGATATCCTGGAAGTTGACATTTCACTCTCTTGACCAGTGGGAGAATTAATCCATAAAGTCCTGGAGGCATTTTGCTGCAGAAATAATCATCTTTTCATCATTAAATTGGCAACTTTGAATTTGACTGCATACATCATATTTAACCCGTTGAGGACGAGTCCTGAGTATAACTCAGGCAAGTATCTGTGGGAAATGCAGCTTGTCGTAACAAAATCAGCCCGTCCTCAACGGGTTAAGGATCAACAGGTCTACTGGTTAACTGGTAATCGAATTTGCACAAAAATCAAGGTGATTTCACTTGATATTGCCATTCAAAAAAGAGCTATGAAATTTAAATATTTTTAGATTTGTTGCTAATTAATTCAAAATATGTAAGTTATAGATTTTGCAAGTGAAGAGGTCTTTGAAATTCTGCAGCTGAACAAATTATTATCTATAAACAACAGAGGCTTTAGATGAAAGAGTATTTTTTACTGTACTTTGTGAAACATGAGTAATGAATAGTTGACGTTATAACATCAAAATAAGCACAGAACTGCAAAAAGATTACCGTAGTTTGTGGGACGTGATGTCTTTATACCACATTTTCCTGTGTTTTAACTTGTAAGAAATCTGTGTTGGTCTGCAGGATGAAAGAACAATAAAGACTTCAAGGTTCTGCCCTATTTTTAGAGTTCTAGTCATCTGGAAAGTTTCTGTCTTGTAAAGTGTTTAGTTGTGTGGTAAGTGCCATCCACTTTGATAGAGCATAATCGGCACAAACATTGGGTAGAGATCAAAGTTGGATGCTGAAACAGTGCATGCAAGCTTGTCAACTGATGACAGAAATGAGTAACCCTAAGGCAGTGAAAACAAGGCTCTATCTCAGTATTTCCTCTCACCTTTCTCTCTCTCGTTGTTTATATTTTCTGTCCTTACTTCTCCACTTTCACCATCTGACCTCGCATTATGGTGGTTGTCGTCTTCTCTGACCCCCTCCAGAGGGCGTCCTCCTATTTCAAAGCCTCCATGGCTGACGGAGGATTCTTCCCAAGGAAAGAGGGCGTAAGTCTGGAAAAGTTTGCCCGGGGAACGATAAGCATGATCCCTCTTTTCTAGTGTGCGTGTAGTTGTATAAGGATGATGGGCAACCTCCTTTGACTTTAAGATGGATCAAGTGCAAATTTTGAGACCCCCCCCCCCCTATTTTCAGACACTTTATGATGCCTCATGATATAACACTTGATCCATGATGATGTCTTCTTACAATGTGTGTAGACAGAAATGACCCCTACCCCCCTAAAAAAGAAAAAAAAAATGAAGAGCAGAATAGAATTCTTAACCCGTTTAGGTCGAGTCCCGAGTATACTCGGGCAGGTGTCTATGGGAAATGCGCATTGTAGCAAAATCAGTCCGTCCTCAACGGGTTAAAAGAGAAAAAAAACACCTGTGATATTAGAACATGATATCAAACAGTTTGTAACAATGGTGGGTCTATAGAATTAAATGTCTTGAGATAATTCAAAATATTTGTTCTATTTGTTTAGCATCAAAATACAAAGTTCTGTATATCTATTATAGTTTTAAGCTACCGTTGTGTTTCAAAGCTACTTGTATGCAGAGTATTCTTAATGTTTCTATGAATTATAATGTCTTCATTTGTTTTCTCTGGTTGATACACTATTGCTGTGTTTTGTGACAAAGAGCATGTACTGATTCAAGGTATCTGAAATGGAATGTAAGTGGGCATTGTGTGAACCAAAGTAGATAATAGTGCAATGCACTCTGATACTACCTTTCGTACAAAGCAGTTGACAGGAAAAGGGTATGGAAGAAGAAAATGAAAGAAACGGTGAACTAAATCTTTGAGAATGTGACAACATTGCCACTTTCATTTCACACCCTTTTTTCGATAATTTCCTGTGCAATGGCACCACATTATCATCTTTTCTATTCATGTGTGTGCATGTTTTTTCTCGCACACCAGTTATCAAACTGTCAGGAGTTTAATCAATCAATCTAACTGTTTTGCATCCTGAAAGCAAGTATAATATCAGCTGTGCAGGAAAGGTCCTTGAAACAAAAAGGAAAGGGGAAAAAATCCAAACCCCAAACATCAGACTGACACAGTAACCCCACAGAAGTTCAATCCTAAGTTCTGGTTCATTTCCATACAGCGGTGGTGCCAAGCCCAAGCAGAAGAGACCTCCATGGCTTGACATTACCACTGGTAAGATTGATTTCATCATTCAGTTTTCAGTGAACATCTTAAAGGGATGGTACAGTGTCGGTTGAGGTGGGGCTTCAGGTTTTCAACGTTTTTTGATGATGATTTTTTGAGATAATGAGAAACCTCTTATGAGATATGAAAGAGCATATGATTTTAGGAGGAATTCAAAGTTTATTTGACAAAAATTGGTTTTTAGAGGGCTGCGATATCCAAAACAGAGTGATCCTGATAAAAGGTGGAACCTGCCTTTTATTAGGACCGCTTTGTTTTACTTTGTTTTTGGATGTGTCAGCCATTTCAAAACCAAGTCTCATCAAATGAACTTTGAATTCCTCTTAGAATTGTATGCTCTTTAACATTTCATAAAGTGGTTTCTAAGTATCTAGCAAAAAGTTGAAAGCTGAATCCTCACCTCAACTAGTATTATACCATCCCTTTAAACACATCTTCTTATGTTAAAAATTACTTGAATTATTGGTAGTGGTTTGATTTAGATCATTCTTACTCCTCATTAAAAGGGTTTGCTTTGCAAATTGAAAAAAAAAGGAACAGTTTTTTTTGCTGTTGTACAGATTTTTTGCTGTTGTGAAATATGAAGTTGTTCTTTTTCTTAATCGTTCTTATATTTCCTCTGTTTCACATTGAGGATCTGCTGGAATTGAAATAATAAAAATTAAATTGAATCTTAGCATCTTCACTGCCACTTATATAACATCCTACTTGTAACTTTTAATCAGATATCTTGTTACAACAAAGAGTTGATTGGGCTTGGATACAGATTATCATAGACATATCACCAAGTCTTGATAAAGTCAAAGCTCAGAAAATTAACAAATGCAACTGTTCAAACACTTTCAATTAGAACATTTTTTTTTCTAAAAGTGGTAGAGAATATCCCCCGTACATTCATTCTTTACTTCCTTCTTTGTACAATGTCATGAGTTGTCCCAGAAAAAGTATTGTGTGGTGCTTGGGCCACCCGGGATTTTTGCCGTATTCACTCCATACAAAAGAACATCGGTACTCCCATTGGATTTATATGAACTCACTGTACTGTAGTAAAAATTCACTGTTCATGTATGTATTGTGGGACTCGGGGTCATCAACTTCTTATTACATCTTTAAAGAGAGGGGGCGGTGTCTATTATCATCGACATAATAGAAACTTACAGTTTTTCTTTAACAATTTTGAAATAAATACTCCACCACCTGACATTTTCTGCAAGTCTTTCATTGCCACTGACAACCAGTTTGTGTACAGTTTCAGTGATACACTGCAGTGGTGGTCCTTAAAGAGTTAATTGTTACCCTTTCAGGTGAGGAAGAGAATCCAAGAGGTTCCAGCAGGATAGATCAAGCTGACGATTCACTTGATATAGGCAGTCCATGGCCTGGAACGAGCAGGTGAGTTTATGTGATAAAGATATTTCTGTATTTGATGAGCCTGTATTCAAACTCGAAGCATTGTATAAAAGAAAAGAAATACGCCCCCATCACAAAAAAAGAAAGAAAGAAAAGAAACAACACCAAAAACCAACACATCTTTATTTCATCACTGCATATCCCTATTACCTTAAATGTAAGTGTTCATAGCAGGTTCGTGACATTTTATTGTGGCTCGATTCACTTTGATCTTTTCAATGATTAAGAAACTTGAGCTAGTCCTGTTTACCAGAAAGGCATTTGACTCACAGTTTGCAGTAAATTATGTATTCTACATCAGGGAAGCATTCCATGGAGGATAAGTATGTTTTCCCCGAATGCTCATGTGATAAATCCAAGTGAGTTCACATTCTACTTTCTACTGTGGACCCATCTGTACCCCTTTGTAGAGGAGAGTGTTGTTGATCAAGTGTCTTGTCCTCAGGCCCAAGTGCCATGGGATTGTTTGAACCCAAGACCTCTTCACTGAAAGCACAGAGCAGAAACCACTAGACCACAACACCTCACACAAGAACATAAATCACATGAATAGATGGAACTGTGACACAACACACAGTTGTCCTCTAAATCCCCTTTCAGGAAAGCCTCTGATGACCGCGTAGATTACGATGACCCTCTGACCGCCAAGGACCCCCCTGGAAGAAGAAGCAGGAACCAGAACCCAAACCAATCCAAGATCTCAGGTATCATGATTATAATGATAATGATGATGATGTAAATAACTGTATATGTTATTATTAGTATTTGAATTCTTTATTTTTATTGTTATTATCATTATTATTATCATTAATATCAATATTATTATTATTATTATTATTATTAGTAGTAGTAGTAGTAGTATTAGTAGTAGTAGTAGTAGTAGTAGTAGTAGTATCATTGTTGTTGTTATCATTATTATCACCATCATCACCATCATTGATGTTATCATTCGTATTATCATCGTACTTACATTTGTAGCATCATCACAAGAAATTAAAAGAAAAATATTCATGGACTCATTTCATTATGTAATGCACAGTGTATAATGCACAAGAGAAATAGGCTGAGGTGTACAATGGTATCAAGTGACCTGGGGTAAAAAAAAAGCCAACTTATGTAGCCCAGAGACCTCCTGCACCTTTATACTGATCCAGATGCATTAGATCCCAATATCCATCACTTTGAGGAAAGTTTCATTCAAGCTTGTGAGATGTCTTTCAGTATCATAGTTTTACAGTTCCCCATGCCTGCCTGCAGTTGGTTGAGATGTAGGTGGGTTATCTTTGCTGGTTCTTACCTCAGGGTAATGGCATGAAATATTGATCTTGATATCCATATCCATATATTACACCCAAATTCATGTTTTTGCGATGTTTTATACAAGATACAAATGACCTAATTTAGTTGACCCATTGAGGACGAGTCCCCAGTATACTCGGGCAGGTGTCTATGGGAAAAGTGTGTTGTAGCAAAATCAGTCCATCCTCAATGGGTTAAGACCTGAAGAGCTGTGTGATGTGTTTGACAAGTGAAATGTGTTTGCCCAATACTTTAATTGCATGAATGTAATACTCAACAAGCTGTCAACCTCATTGCTTTTTAAACCAGTTGCAGATGACTTGGAGGAACTGCGATGGCGGCAACAGGCTGCAGAGGGCGCTGTAAGTGATGACGACCCTCTCTCACCCCCAGGCCAGCTGGGGGTAGGCGCGATTGGAGGCGGTCCCCACGAGAAGCGCCCCCACCAGCTGCGGAGCCACCAAGACCGCAGTCTGGAGGAATCCTGGACGTCCCTCTCGATGTTTGACAAATCCCAGAAAGGAAGGCTGGCCCCAAATGTCAATTTGGATGTTGAAGGTTAGACTTTTTTTCCTTATGTAGAATCCCTTGTGTGCATGTGATACCTGTCAATCAGAAGCTTATCCGCAGATGGTTAGTTGAAAGTAGAATATAGTGTTTTGAATTCAGATCGAATGTCTGCTTAGTTTCACGGTGAAAGTTCGTTGTTCCATAATCATTTGAAGAGGATAGTATTGCTTTTACTTTTAGGCTTTTTGAACAGGTTGGAAGGGAACATGTCAGGTCGTCTGATTATCCCTCCAATATGAAAATGTGGTTACCACTGTTAATCCTATTTCATGAAAACATGCAAAATTTAAAATTCTATGACTTTTCCAGAGACTCCAACCCCAAGCACCTTCTGATCTGGAGATTCTCCCGCCTGAAACCCCTAGCAAACGGGAGACTCCAACTTGACGTGCGCGAAGTGCGAAGTTCCTTGCTGCCGAGGTTCAACTCTAGGGTTCTAGATGTTATCTTGTGCTATCTAAGGCTTATTTTTCTATGTAAGATGACACCAAGTAAAAAATCATTTCAAGCGGGAGAACAAGAGATTTTGCTAAAATGGGCTTTCGGCGGGAGATTTCCCGTCGAGAGCGGGAGAATTTGAGTCTCTGCTTTTCTCATCTTGTGTCTGATTTTTATGGAAGCACTACTTTCCTGCATGTTTGACCTCTTCTGTTTTTTTTTCTAAATCCAACTTCGGCATGGTGTGGAATTGCACTTTAAACTCTTGACTCTTGACCTTTGACACAAGAAAATTTCCTGCTCCCAATCACAGGTGATGCCCTGGATACCATCCTGTCAGGAAGACGATCAAAGATGCAGGATGAAGCCGATGATGATAGCAGGTAGGACCGGAGAGCAATCCGTTTAGGCAGTCATGATTGCTATCGGGCAGGGCAACCTTAACATATGTTGATTTTCTTCTCAAGCTCATAAATTTAAGAGTGGGGAAAATTTTGTGCTGAATTGACATTTTTAATAGGAAAATTTGTCTTATCCATGCTGTCACTCTTTCTGCAGCAGTTAAGAGTGACCTCGGGTTTTTAATCTCTCCCTAGCTGAATTTGTTATAAATGTTATGAGCCTCCAGTTAAACCCTTGAGGACGAGTCCTAAGTATACTCGGGCAAGTGTCTATGGGAAATGCGTCTTGTAGCAAACTCAAACCGTCCTCAACGGGCTAAGATATCTAACATCTGTCAGCCTGTTTCATATTCTGAAGTATTATCTACAGCCAAGATATTTGATATTAATATGGAAGCAATTAAAAAAAAGTGTTGGCAAAAGGACATGTTTAAAACAGGACAAGAGACAGAGATAGTGATAAAGAGAGATAGGGAGAAAGAGAGAAGTGAAGAGAGAGCACAGATGCGCAGAAATTACTGTATAAGCTGTTATTTTTGCGTACAAATAT
This sequence comes from Diadema antillarum, assembly GCF_040938485.1. Lineage (NCBI taxonomy): Eukaryota > Metazoa > Echinodermata > Echinoidea > Diadematoida > Diadematidae > Diadema > Diadema antillarum. The sequence continues at coordinate 646,098 of NW_027272319.1, read as the reverse complement.
TTTGTTGCGAATGAGGAGGTCATAGATATTTTCACGAGATGTTTTCGCTGTTTTGACACTGAGCCTGTAATAAGTGTACTAATGCCCATCAGTTTTAGATATTTTCATTTGGTCCAGAATTTTAAACCCTTGCAAAAACAACAGCTTATACAGAAAGCTAGATTCAAATCACTGTTTTTGCTCTGTGGAGAACCATACATAGTTGCAAGTTCTATTTATTGTATTTATTCATATTTTGCAAAATGATTTTCCATATGAAGAATGGCAATTAGATATAAGTCCATTTCCTGATACATTAATCAGAATGAACCCAGTTATGAGTCATCCTCCAGTTTGTTGCCATCTGTGCCATAGAAGCTGAAACTTTTTTCTTTATTATTTTCTCGTCACCAGTGATGAGTTTGAAATTCCCGTCATGCCGATTGGGCAGTGCATGACGATCAACGTAAGGACGACATGGGGCGACCGACACTACGTTGGGCTTAATGGCATAGAGGTGTTTCAGAGTAACGGAGAGCATGCACCAGTCAACAAAGTGAGTTAGAGTAGCCATCTTTGCATCTTTTTTTTTAATTGTCTCTTTTGTTTTCTCATATTTGATTTGTATACATTTTGAATTTCAGTCCTTTTGCAAAGAATGCTAAACCCTGATCAATCAAAAGGAGTCACAATAATTTCTTGTATATCTTGATAAATAACTATGAAACACATTAACTACATATTCTTGTCTTTTAGACTTGAAAGACACCGATAACATTTTCATGTACTCAGTGGATCTAAATGACTCGTTTATGGACTTTGTCGTTTAGATTGGTAGCACAACACACAGGCTGAGTTTTCTTCTGGACTTGTCCAAATATTTCTTTTCGTAAATGTGGAAGAACAAATCAGAGTTTCTCTTTAAATCATGCGTCTTCTGTTTCAGTTATGTGACATGAAGTTTTTTGGCCATGCCAGATGGCATTTAAGATATAATGTGATGCTAAGATGAAAACAATAATGACCTCTCCAATAGCTCCTATATGCTGTTAGATTTGCGTCAGGAGGAATTTTGTTCATGCAAAGTATAGGTTCAGATGTTATCATCACATTGAATACCTCTATATTTTGTATTCTTGTTCTGTTGTATGATGCAGTTACAAAGGGGAGATCATAGCCTTGTAGGTTAATGTCAGAGTTGCTGATATCAAGTTGCTGATGTCAATTTTTAATTGTGAAAAGGTTCTTAGATAAGATGAGAAATATGAGTAGAAATATTGAAATGTGGAAACAATATTCAATAATCATGTGATAGTTGACATTGATATTAGTATCTGTTTGTAGACAGTATACATTACCTCACAATTTAATTCTCTCTCGCGCTTTCTCCAATACTCCACAGATCACTGCAGAGCCAAAGGACCTGAACGTCCTGCCAGAGTACACAAACGACCCCAGGGTGATTACAAACCTGATTGATGGTGTGAACTGCACCAGGGACGACACACACATGTGGCTGACCCCGTTCACACCCGGTAGAATGCACCTCATCACTGTGGCATTCGAACACCCCGTCAAGATAGCAATGATCAGAATATGGGTGAGTGCAAGATGGATAGACTGATGAGGATATGTATCGTAGTGTGCTTTTGGATGATAAAAATACCTGTAATGGGTTGTACCTTGTCCATTTTCAGCTGTTACCAATGTATCATTCAATAGTTTTGTCAATTTTGTTAGGATATTTACCTCCACTATAAAGGAAGTTGGAGGTTAAAGTGATCATTGGCATTGGTTTGTCTGTTTGCAAAATAACTCAAAAAAGTTGTGAACGGATTGAAATGAAACTTGCATGAAAAGTCGATATTGACACAAGGAACACCTCATTTAATTTTGGTAGTTATCCGGGAATGTTCATGGATTTTTGAAGGATTTTTCATCTTGTGGCATATAAGGTCAATGAACTTGGGGTTCAAGCCGTGCGCACTGGAAGTTTACATACGCGCACTAAAGCGCATGATCTACTCGGGCAGGCAATTCCGCAAGGTGCCGTGCAAGGATGTAAACAGAAGGCTTCTGTTTTGGGAAATACATGCATGTGTGTAAGGGTCCGGGTGGTAATGAGTTGCTGGCTTGGCTGAGGTCTGTGCTCTCCAAGTGCTTTTATAGTTTGTTATTTTACTTTGTGTTGTCCTGTTCCTTTTCAGAATTACAACAAATCTAGGATCCATTCCTTTCGGGGAGCCAAGGATGTTGAGATCTCACTGGATGACACCTACATCTTCAAGGGTGAAATAGCCAGGTGAGTCATTTGTCCAACTCCCAAGGATTCTGCTTTAACCCGTTGAAGACTAGTCCCGAGTATACTCGGGAAGGCGTCTATGGGAAATGTGTGTTATAGCAAAGTCAGCCCATCGTCAATGGGTTAAAGGGGAGATTGTTTTACAAGCTGTCTACCATATGCACTGTCATAAGGATAGCAGCAGGGCAACAGCCAATCAACAGCAAGCATTCCATTTGTAACCGTAGTAACCAACACTGATTGAACCTACGGCAATCGCAGATAATTTTACGATATGGAGCCCAGGTGCACTTGTCTATTATCATGTGATTTAATAGCCATGTGTCTTTCTCTATGTCTGATGTGTATTAACTCATTGAAGCTTAGTCTTGAGTATACTCAGGTATTTATAGGAATTGCATGCTATATCAAAATCAGCTCATATTGAATGGGTTAACATGGGAAGTTCCATTTATATATTTATTCACTTCACAGGGCATCAGGAGCTCTCCAGGGAGACCCAAGTTCTTTTGGTGATGTGAGTATTTTCAGCATATTGACGGAAGAATGACCTGTTAAAGGGGCATTCCAGATGATTTTCATGATTTCACTTCATGTAGTACATAAATCGACAGCTCCGTTTATAGATTTGTAGAATTTATTGGGGTCCTTGAGCAGAGAAACCAATACTTTGAAAAACCTTCAACAAATTATGTTGTTGTGGCCACAGTCCTCATAATATGTCAAGCACTCAAATTCACATTTCCATAATTTAGCTTCAGGTATGAGCGTACATTGTAGCTTGAAATATCACTTACCCAGGGGTATGTCACACAACTGTGGACACAATTGTAACTGAGACTATGTGGTGAATGTTCTTATATGTTCTTTACTAATATAATCGTGCAAATATGTGAATTGAGTACCAAGTAAGGCAATGGTGAAGGTGAATACCTAATAGCTGTGTTGTGACATTGAATTGCATATTTGCATTCCTTTTGCTCTCAGGTTTGTGTACATCTTTATGTAGTATGTGATATCATTCTTTAACCTTCTGTTTATCCTACACTGTGTTGTACTCTCCATCCATTCATTCATTCATCCATTCATTTAGTCACTCACTCATTCATTTGCTGGTTCATTAGTTCGTTTGTTCATTCATTCTTTCATTTATTCATTCATTCATTCATTTATTCATCCATCCATCTATCCATCCATCTATCCATCCATTCATCCATCCATTCATTTATTCACTCACTCATTCATTCATGTATTCATTTGTTTGTTTGTTTGTTCGTTCATTCATTCTTTCTTTCTTTTATTAATTAATTAATTAATTAATTAATTAATTAATTCTTTCATTCTTTCTCTGTCTGAACAGACCATACTGTTCACAGAAGATGAGGAAATCCTGGAGCTGATCTCCAGGAATGATGAGGTCTTTGTTGCAGCTGAGGAGTGGTTCAGCTCCAGTCTGGATGAAGACGCTGCTCCTCCAACTAGGCCAAGGACTGCAGACATTGGAGAGGTACCCAGGACCCTTTAAAAAATCCCTGAAGATTCTCTGGATGGCTCCTGCAGAAAATTGGCAATCCTCCTTGAAACAAAAATTCTTCTATATGTTTGAACAAATTTATGGATGTGATATTTGAAGGACAAGTCGACCTTCATATACATGTGGATTGAGTGAATGCAGCAATATTAGTAGCACACATCAGTGAAGGTTTGGAGAAAATCGGACAATCCATTCAAAAGTTATGCATTTTTAAGGTATCTGCCCAGTCACTGCTGGATGAGAAAACTACTACAGTGTATGATGTCACGTGCATAGAACAACATACGGAAAATATAAAGAGAATTTCACTAAATTTTACTTTTTGAAATAAGTGCACATTTCCTAGACTTGTCACTGATGTATGTTAAGAGTAATATTATTCCCCCTGCCTCTGAAAGAGGGAAGTCAAGTGTTCTTTTATTATGCGAGAAAGTGAAAATATGTTAAATTTTCTTTATATTTTCTTGTTATTGTTGTACACATGTGACATCACAAGTCTTTAGTAGTTTTTTCATCCAGCAGTGACTGAGAAGAAACTTAAAAAATTCATAACTTTTGAACGCATTGTACGATTTTCCTCAAACCCTCACTGATGTGTTCTAGCAATATTGCTGCATTCACTCAATCCATGTGTCTATGAAAATGAACTTGTCCTGTGAAAGTGATATATGTAAAACTGACAATCTGTGTATAATACATTGTTGTGCTAATATAACAAAGCAAAGGGGCGTGACCCTGGTTTTCAACAGGTCTTGCAAGTAGGCTACTCAGTTTAAAGGGAATCTTAGAATTGCATCTTTGTGATGAAGGATACAATCGCTGTAATATTTTGCCCCATATACTCCCAGATGTAAACTATGAAAAGAGTCACCCGGTCCAGAGTATCCTTGGTAACTAAGTGAAGGATGACATGCAAAAAATGTAGTGATATGCATCATGTGCCGTAATAGTCAAAATGTTTTGCCGTCTTCTAGGAGTAAGCTAGACAAAATTTTTGGAGCAAATTACAAGTTTTTAGAGCACAAAATTAAAGTGTTATTTCAAGTTTGTCAATAGATGCACATATCTCTAAACTTTTAAAGTTCTTTTTATGTACCCAAACTCGTATATGCATGTATATGTGCACCTTCAGAAATATTGTTTTGTGTTACATAACATGAACTGGTAAAAGCAACAATAAACAATGTTTTCATCACTTCACCGGTATTCTTGGTATTCACATGCACAGGTAATTCCTTTACTCGATGTTTGTATTATTCTTTGAACAATTTGAATCCTTTGAAGTTGTGCAAAATTTTCTTTTGAAACGATACAAACAAAAATATTTCATACCTGCATTGTCCATCTCTGTCCAGGAAAGACCGATGACCACTGCCCGGCAGAACCGAGCCAGGCAGGCCAAGTCCGAACCCATGGTGGTCGCTGAACAGGTGGACGATGACCGGCACACTCCTGCTCAGGAGTCTGCTGGTGGTCATCGTCTGGTTAATCCTGGTCAGCCTGACATAGCAACGTCCTCACTTCAGCAGCAAGGCGCAGTGTTCACAGCGAGGCGTGAGTTCAAGTCTGACCAATGCCAGAAAAGTAGACCTCATTTCTAAGTGTGCACTCATCCGTCTCAATGTGAACTGTTGTAATGTTACAAAAGTGACGATATTTTCCTCGAGTATACAGGGTTGTAATGTCATATTGTATTAGTTCCTCGAGTATACAGGGTTGCAATGTCATGTTGTATTGACTGGTCGATGCAGATTTTCTTTTCTTTTATGAGATCTAGATTGAGGTGAACTTGAGAGCTGTTTAATATCAGCCGATGCTTTGAACAAAACAGAAGATACATTGACATGTGTAACACCTTCTGCTCATTCTGCCATGATGAATTTATTAGGCTATGGTTACATTTTTAGAGCAGTGTTTTGGCAGTGGTACTCTCTTTTTTTTTCTCCTTTTAGGTCTATTGTGTGACTGCAGACAGTCAATAAATTTCTCGTGTAAAGTGCAGTCCCCATAGTGCTTTTACATTATTGTACTCCTACTACTAATAGATTAATACCAAAGTAATTGAATATCTCTATCGCACATGCCTCTATTCTTAGTGCATACCATTGTTAGTGCATGCCACTTTTAATTTTCTCTTGTTGTTGTTATTATATTAGATGTGCGTCTGAACTTCACTGTGACATGGGGTGATCTTCACTACCTTGGTCTGACTGGGTTGGAGGTCATCGACGTCGAAGGGGACGGAATACCGATGTCCCTTGACATGCTCGATGCCTCACCCCGCGACCTCAATGACTTGCCGGAGTATGACATGGATGACAGGACTCTGGACAAGTGAGTGCCAATGAGGGAAAGTATTTTGTGATGTGACAAACTTGATAGACACAATAATAGACAATGAAAAAAAAATGTTGGCTTTAGAATTTGGCTGAATGTACCTGGTATACTTGTTTATCAATCATCACATCTTTAAACTTTATAAAAAAAAAAAAAAAATTCTCTTCCATGTGCATAGTGTATCAGCACTTATCCCAGTGGCACATTTTTGTTCTCCTTTTTTTTAGTGAATAACATTGTAACAGGACTTGCTTTGGGTGAGTTTTTTTTTTTTTTTTTTTCATTGTCCAGTTGCAATGTTACTGCTGTTTACCTTTGGGAGCAGTGATTTAAAATATGTTCAAGATATCACATTTGATGCACATGTGTAGGTCAGTTGTATCACAAAACATCCTACCATATAAAATTTTTGCAATAAAGCCTAACATATAAGGAGATATCACTTTTCTCATTATACCATAACTGGAGACGGTTTAGTCTGGAACATTTTCATTATAGCCATTGTTCACATTTTGTATATTTATCAATACATAACATTGATTTTACTAGTTCATACATTATTTTTACATTGGTTGTTTCTATCCCTAACTCACGTTTTAGAACTATTTTGAAGCACTAATGCTGGATTTTTATTTCACCTGCAAATTGTAAATTAGGCCTTTAATAGTATTCAATGGTTCTTAGAAAGAAAAAAATTGATTGTAACATTTACTCCACAGTTTGTTCGATATAGACAAGAGGATTTTTTTCTGTAAAAGTGGTGCTGATGACATCAAATTCTGAAATGGCTGCATTCAAAGACAAAATGTGTGTGAAGAAGAACGGCGTAAATCATCAGGTTTTTTTTTTTCCCATTAGCTATGGTCAATCTATGCATACTTTTGTCAGCTCTTTGCGAAGATGAATTTGACCTGAGATTCCCCCTGTCTCTGACTGATCTTTCAGAGAAGGCATGAGAGTGGTGAAATTAATACAGATGTATCTTGAGAAGGAGGAATACAATATGTTTCCCACTAAATTTTATGGATCTATTCATACATTTATCAATTGATACTTTCAGTATTGTGTTTGATCTCAGATTGATGATGATGATGACGATGATGACGATGATGACGATGACGATGATGTTGATGATGATGATGATGATGAAGATGGTGATGTTGATGACGACGATGGTGATGATGTTGATGACGATGATGTTGATGATGATGATGATGAAGATGGTGATGTTGATGACGACGATGGTGATGATGTTGATGATGATGACGATGATGATGTTGATGATGACGACGATGATGATGTTGATGATGGTGATGATGTTGATGTTGATGATGATGATGATGTTGATGTTGATGATGATGTATTGATAATCATGATGATGATGATGATTGTCATTGCTGTTATCATTTTTAATCTCTCAACAAAAGGCTCATAGATGGTACCAACGTGACATCATCAGACGAGCACATGTGGATGATTCCATTCAGCGAGGGGTGTGACCACGTCCTGACGATAGACTTCGGCAGGGATGTTCAGATGACAGGACTTCGGGTGTGGAACTACAACAAGTCACAAGAGGACACATACCGAGGGGTGAGCATTGACAGGAGTGATTCTAAAATGTTTCCATCACCTTTGTTTAGTTCATAATCTGTTTAGGGTAAGGGGAGAGAAGGTGAAGGGTTTTTTTTTCCAGTAAGAACTTTGGATACTTTTTTTTTCCGTTTATATGCCTGTCTGTACACCCAGGTGTCTGGAAGTTGATAATTCTGCAATCGAGTGATTCATGGTATTGGGATAGGAATACCTCAATGCTCCATTTATTTCTGTATGTTTGGTGTAACAGTCCTAGGCTTGTGATCAGCATTTTGCTGTTGAGTTCAGGAGAGATAGGATTGATGTGACATCTAAAGATCCTTTTGATGAACTGTGATGGCCATGGAAACTTCTCTGAAATTTGTGTGGTGTAATTGCCTGCAGTATTTCAAAATGTGCTACAGGTTGAAAGGGAATTGAACTCTTAATGAATGGTCTTTCAATGGCAATTATCTTGGGAATATTTGGAACGCATCACACAGCTGCTGTGTTTAAAGTCACATAGATGTCACAGCAAGGCATTGTTTATAGAGTACTGAAGTGGGACATCATAGCCATTTCTTACCATGGAAACTGGTTCTAAACAATCTCACACAGCCCAGATATCTGTGAACACAGCAGATGCTAACCAACAATGCCCATACTTGCATTCCAACCCCACTGCCCCAAGTCTTGTGCAAGTATATTTTGTTTGGAACCAGCACTGAGCTTTAACAGCAGACTCTGACATCATCACTTTGGTACTCTATGCACATCAGCAACCTTCATAGCAGATTTAGATATTTCAGCTCATGTGCATGCTTGAATGTTTCATTAATCCAGGCAAAGATTGTCCACGTCTGGCTAGACGGTCAGCAAGTGTCACCGAGTGAGGGCTTCCTCATCCGAAAGGGCCCCGGGAACTGCTTCTTTGACTTTGCGCAGGACCTGAGCTTTGCTAGTCAGACCAACTGGCAGACAGCTGCTAGCAGGAGACACAAGGCTATTCCAGACACTCTCAGGTATGTGAAAAGGGGGGGGGGGGGGGGGGCGGGGGGTGTTTCATAAAGCTGTTCTTAAAGTTACAAAGAACTTAGGACCGACTGGAACATGTTCTTGGTGTGCTATACCTACCAGAATTTCAATAATTCAGCACAAGAACTGATCACCAGTCGTTCTTAAAGTTGTTTTTAGCCTAAGAACAACTTGGTGAAACACCACCAAGGATTGTTTGTCATTATATGCTCTGTTAGCTGTCTCCGTCACTATCTTTCAGTTTACCACTAGGAGGGGTTAATTTCTCACACATAACTCGGGTCAGCATCACACCTCTTTGCAGCATCTTTGAGTTTACAACTTATTAGTCCTCTGCATTTCACATGACTATGATGCAGGAGGAAACTCTATTCCAGAGAATCAACTTATGCTGAATGACAGCAGTTATTCAAGAGTACAGTGTTATGGAACTGTGATTAATCAGATAAATGATGAGAGTGCTATGATTTTTTTCCAATGGTAGTCACGCTATCATTCTACAGATATGTTGACGAGATGTTTTCACCAACTTGGTATTGGTGCCATAATGGAACACCTTTTAGGAATTGAATTTAATTGGAATTATAAATTGAAGAGGACTGAGAAAGGAAGTTTACATGCTTTGTATTATGCTGAAGGATTAAGAAAAATACTTTCCTTTATAGAATGCTAATCACATTGAAGGATAGCTACAGATGTGAAAAACATTTTCACAAGCTTTATTTCTCTCCTCTTTCCTGAAACAGACAGAGCCAGGTTGCCATGGAGATTCCAAGCCAGGAGTACATCCCAATGCACATGCCTTGTGGCTGTATCCTTTCTAACATCGTTTTGTGAAGAAAAGAAAAGAAGATTGTTATGAATGTGACTTTAGTAAATGCCTCAGAAGGAACAAAAGATGCAACGTTTTCATACAGTGGGTCCTAGTTGCTTGACAGTGACATGTCTTTTCCCATTTAGTATAATTGAAAAAGCATCATGTTATGCTATATGTGCACATTCTACAAAGAGATGTTAGGTACACAGATATTTGGAGATTTCATTATAGGTTTTGAACCTCTGGATTCTTTTAAACATAGAATGTCATATTTTGAAAGTTTTTACTTTGCGCTCATCATTTCCTTAGCCACTGCACGTACTACACTGTAGGCACATTTATCTCTATTATGAAGAATTTTAAAAGATACAAGTTTGATTTTGTTTCCCGTTTCATCGCAGTTCTTGTGTCCTTTCCTTTCTACTCAGTGATGTGAGTGTGTCTTTTTGGCCCTGAGAGATGAAACATTTGTAGGTCATGTGACAATAGTCAGCCAATCAATGACACCCTTTGTACCAACTCCTGCAGTAACTGACAGGATTAGTGTTTGCTTCACAAGCCCATGTGACTTTTTCCGTACACCGATTTCCATAGCCTATTATTGTACAGCAAGAACAACGTACCAATTTCTTGCTTTTAATAACCTACGTTGTAACCAAAGCTGTAATCAAGCTTGTAACTAATGATGTAACCGAACTTGTAGCCACTGATGTAACTGACTTTCGTTGGTTATCATGATTCCACTAGTTTTTTGTCTTTTTATTTGTTTTCTCTGAATGACAATGTACTATTTAAACAAATATGATTGATATGAGAGTCCAGTTTTCTTTGACTGCATGCAAATGCTCTCAGTTGTGTTTCAGCTGCAGCTGCTGTCTACTTACGGGGATCTCTACTACATCGGTCTTAATGGTCTCGAGTTCTACGACGCAGAGGGAGAAAAGATGGAACTCACAGAATCAAGTATCCTTTTTTTTTCTCAACCTGACACTGGACCTGTCTGCTTTAATTTTGAATACTCTACCAAGTTGGGGTCTGAGAGTGTGCATATAACAATATGACCAACTGCCATGTGTTTTGTTTGAATCTGCTGTTTTAATTGGGAAGATACCTTTTTGTTACCTTTATGATCATTACCAACTTTTTTTTTTGTGGTAATCTGTTGTGTTTTTATGCCACTGACAAGATGCCCTTTTGTTACCTTTATAATCATATTGGAAATATTTGGAAATGATGGATGAACTTCACAGCATATAATGGAGCTGCAAGTCTTCCTGATTCTGCAGGAGGTTTCAATATCTCTTCATGTCTGGATATTAAAACAGAATATGAAATCTCCTTAATTTTGGGCATTGAGATCCATATAGTATTGCCCTGATTGCTTGATGTAGTCTCCCTGATTTTCATGGGTGAATTTTGGCAGCTGTGATATAACCTGTTACAAAGCTGATGTACTAAGAGGCATTATGTGTACAAGTATATTCAAAGAACTATCTGGTGATCCAGCACCATACTGGTTTCCATATTTGAAAGAACCATCCTGATTATCAAATTTAAGATTGAAGCAATATGAAAGAATAAAAGCGTTTTCAAAGTGTTCAAGTATGAAATAATTTGTCCAAGAATGTCATTAGGATGACACAGCACACTGGCTATGAGTCAAAGTAAAAGTGTGTGATGAATTGCAGAAATGCATTCATGATGTGATTAAGTTTTAATAAAAAGCCAAGCTTCCAGAAAGCAGCAGTTCCTGAACCTCTTGCCACCACCTTCCAGACATTGCCGCCTACCCTCCCAGCGTGAATGTCTTGGAGGGAGTCACAGACGATACGAGGACACCAGACAAACTGATTGATGGGGTGAACGACAAGCCGGACGGCGGCCACATGTGGCTAGCCCCTATACTGCCCTCTATGGTGAGATATGGAAAAGAAAGCAAACCTGGTACAATGATATACAGTATTCATCGCATAATCAGGCATCTGATAATCGGGAACCTTGCTTAAATGACATGCTTCCCAGAAACATTTCCAATGCATGTTATTTTCACTGGATAATCGTGCGGGGACCTCTGATAAACGGGACAATTTTTCTTCAAGCGATCTTTGATTTTGTTGATATTTTACACAAAAAATCTACCAAAATACTACAACAATATTTCAAAGATTCCCTGTCAGTTGTCGTTTACGTCGAGCTTACAAAGCAAGCTTTGGACTGGTGTGTTTTGACCTCCGTCCATCCAGTACAGGTACATGCATAGCCACGAAAGCGCCGTGTATAAGTATCCATGCCATTGCGAAACACATGCTTTCGCGAACATTCTTCTCCCATACATAAGCAAAGCCATGTGCTCGCTTGCAATTCCTACTCACATCCAATAAAAAACATGCCTCGCTCACACAGCTCAGGCTGTGTACGTTGTTTAATCTCAGTCATACACTTTGAGGGCAACGTCCAAATTCCTTGTCTCTGAGTGTTTCAACTTTCAATACACTGTGATTTGTGTGTACGTCACAATCTCCCTCAGTTAGTGAATGAGCTAGAGGGTCGCGCCGAGGGGTAGTGTGGTTGTATATTCATGTACATGTACAGTACGTCAATATGCATGTGTGTGTGTGTGCGTGTGCGTGTGCACGACATGTACATGTCGTATGCCGTTAGTGTATGGTGAGTACTCATCGCGAAATCGGGCACCCGCTTAAAGGGGCCGTGTTTGCTACTCCTAACCTGTCCCGATTATGCGATGAATTCTGTACTTACACAGTGTCATGAGTGAATGGTGACCACTCAGACTGGTATCTTTTTACTAGACAAAGTAATTATTTGATTGTATCGCTAAGATTAAAAGCCAAACTGAAGGATATAAAGTTCTTTTTTTTCTTCTTCAGAGTATCTATATGATAAATGGAAGTTTCCATGGTAGCAGTTTGGCAAGACCCAATCAGCAATACATTTGTTTTTTGTATTTCAGTTGTCACTCTAGTTGTCTGGATTTTTTTAAAAGTCATAATCTTTGATGAAACCCAAGTCATGTTAAGTACATGATACAATAAAAGATGTTCTGCCAAAAAATTGTGCGATATTATGTTTTGCAAAATAGATTGATCTGTGGCTATGTATAAGAGTTCTTCATCAAATTTTCCCAACCTTGGAGTACATTCAGACAGACTCGTGACTATCAAATTGTGCCACCTGGGGCCCATTTCATAAAACTTGTCATCAGTAACAACTGCCACATTTCTATGACAAATTTGCTCTCAGCCAATCAGATGCAAGGATTTCAGTAGCTTGTCACATCTATGACAACTTGTCACTGATGACAAGTTTTATGAAACGGGGCCCCGATTAAGCATGGTAGAAAAAGTTTTTCTCAAGTTGAGCCATATCATTTTACATGTCGCAATGTAGAATATGAATTCTTTAAACCTTGCATTTTTTTAAATTGAAATTCTCTCCTTTTCCCTACTGTTTTTCTCTTTCATTTTGTCTTTTCAATTCAGATTAACCGAGTCTATGTGATCTTTGATGAGCCTGCCACTGTCTCTATGATCAAACTGTGGAATTACAGCAAAACGCCCAGCAGAGGAGTTAAGGAATTTGGGGTGAGAATGTTTTTGTTGTTTTTTGTTTTTCATTTGTCTTTTTTTTTTCAGTACTGATGACACCAATTGATAGTATGCATGTGTATTCTTCCTGCAGAATGTGTTAAAGTGCCAGAGCTGTTCTGAAAAGTGCCTTCCACGGACAGTGCATAAGATCAGTTTTAACTGTGTAATTTCTCAGCTTTACCAGTGGTTGATAATGTTTGAGGTGCTTTTCCTTCATGAATTTTCACTTTAAGTTGCCAAGAGTCAAATTCTTATTTTCTTTGTTTTGTCCCTTGCAGTATTATGCAAAGAGTGTATCTACTGCTAAGTGTGTCTATTGTGGGAATCTTAAACCTATTTTTGATCTCTTTTGTCCCCCTTCTAAACACATCCTTCCCTTGCTCATATTGACCTTTTTTATCAATTGCACTTTTATCATAAATTTGGTGTGATTTTTGAAATTAATAAGTACTTTACATAACCTGACAATATTTGATCAAACTCACAACCGACTATATTCCTTTTCACAGCAATATGTGAATTATTCCACTTTTAAAAGCGTTACGTGGTGTTTTATCATTCAAAATGAATGATGACTTACCATTTCTTGATGATATTATCATTCTGACAGCTCCTTGTTGATGACCTCCTGGTCTACAATGGCATTCTGGGTCAGGTGACCAGTGCAGCCAGGGGGATCCTTCCAAGCCTGGACGTCCCCACTCCTTACCACACCATCCTGTTCGCTGACAATGATGAACTCAGGAGAAGGGAACGACACACCATTCTGCAGTACGCATTTTTATCAGTGATAACCTCTTTTCAGGCTTTTTACTCTTAACGATATGCCTTGCCTGGGATGTGTGCTTGTTTTTCATTTGATGAGAAAACCCCTCAGTATCACCAATGTCCATATGTAAACCCTCAACATTTTCTACTAGTCCTGTTGTCTTGTATGTTACATGATTTCCCCATCATCATTATCTTAGGAGAGAAGAGCACAAATCATGTGGTTGTATGTATATTACTTATAATTTCTTTTTAATTTGGGGGAAGAACAGTCAAAACAAGTTATCATTCTCTAGTAAGAAATATGCACTTATTTGTCAGACAACTGGGGATACCTTGGAAATACTTTTTGTTGTTGTGATGATGATGATGACATCAATCAAAATGAAACATATGAATGTAATTTCATTCATTGTCTCTTTACAAGCAATGGTAGTATCTTTGCAATTATTACCACTATCCATCAGATACATTCCAGCTATGTCAACCACATGTGTACCTTGTCCACACACTGGAAAGCACATTGTGGTCAGCTGTTATTAATCACAATCAACATCCTGTGTAGTTCCTGTAATTGCATAAATCTAGAGTACCATTATCCACTGACATCTGTGCTAGTAGATTTATCAATCAATAGAATATCCTTATGTTGAGAAGAACCTGTGTCCATAACACTGGTTAAACTTTGTGCAATCTTGGTGTGAAATTTTCCAACATTTGCGGATCAAATTGCCATTTCAGAAATCAGCAACAGGAGCAGGACGTTCAAATGACCGACGACCGCCAGGTGATGGCGCACTTCAAGAACCCCAAGAAAGCATCGAGCAAAACTGTAGATCAAGGTAGAGCTCTAGCGTAGTGTAGAGCAAAGGGAGTCTCTATTTTACAGTCCAGTCAATTGTTTCACCCACTAGATTCTGTAGGAATGTGTGGATTTAACTTCTTAATTTCTTTCTTTAACTTCTTCTTTATTTCTCCACTTTGAGCTATTGATTTCAGTGTAATGTTTTGTCATGAGAATTAGAGAGGGTTCCATCCCAGTTGGAGAAAAAAAAATTAGAATTCCATCTCCTGTGAGTGCCTATTGTGTGAATGTTGCCAATGGACTTTAAAACATATTTTCATTCTATTTTTTTGTTATCCCTAATTTCTTTGTTTTTAGTTTTTATGCAAATAAAAATCCAAAATGAATTTAGTCATTAAATGTACTGTATTTATGGTACATGTACTGTGCATAGCAAATTTAGTGTCACTCTAATCTTTCAGATGGCAACCCCCCCCCCCCCCCCAAGAAAAAACAACCCAAAGACAAAACAAAACTGAAGATAAATGTTGGAGATAATATATTATGTGCAATGATGACTGGATTATGTTTTGCATGCCCCTATTGTGTTTTTGACATGTGTGCTGATGCAATCTTGCGTGCAATCTTTTCTTTCCAGCACTGAGACCAAAAACCAGTGTCCACACTCAAGCTGCGCCTCGCCGAAGATGATAGTGCCTCCCAACCACCACTTTGCCACTCTCTCGTATATGCATCCCATTTATTGTGAGAAATGAATGGTATATGATTGATGTGTAAATTAATTTGTAGCTTGTACTGAAATAGAATGATTACATGAAGGTGCAGCTTATTTTTGTGAATACCATCTAGTTGAGTGAAATTAATGTGTAGAAACAGGTAAAAAATATAGAGGATGATTGCTAACATACACCTTGATATTGATAAGAGGTGTGGATCTTGGTCTGGGCTGTTACTTAACTCTTTGGATCCCATGAAGAGAGCATCAGTGTGAGACTGCGATGGATGGTCGGAGAAGATGAACTCTCCAAAGAATTCACTGCAATCGTTTTCAAAGTGGAAATAAAATTTGTTCCGGCAGGGTTGGCACAGATTCAGAGGAAAGATAACCCTCCTCCTCCACCTCCGTGAAGAAAAAAAAGCATAAAAGCAAAATAGTTGGCATATGATTGATTTTTACATTTCATTGGAATGTATCAAACCCATGTAAAATTCAGCAAGATAGGGATAGAGGGTCAACCACAAAGAAATTTCCTCCGAGTTGAAAATGAATAAAAGTAGACAGTTATATGCATTAATATCGCCAGTAGTTCATATTACTCTTCACTGAAAAATCATATGAAGTCGGGAAGTTGACATCAAAATTTGCAAATGCACTGCATGCCAGATTTGTATATATAATACTCTAAACCTTGCAATATTATTACTAATGCATAGCAGTTTATTTGAACTTTGTATATACATATATACGTCTATACAGACCTTTGTTATTTATTCAAAGAAAGCTATGTCTTGTATTCAAAACATTTCCAGTATGTATAGTAATGTGTGTAGTCCGTCCGATGTATTAACCTTTTTGACAGTGCATTCAAACTCGATTTTTTGATGCACCCTGTAACTAGTAGTTGTCAAGCAAAGGGTAGTATGTGTGTTTTGGAATTGCATTGTGTGTGTGTGTTGTAATCATCACCTAGTCTTTCTCAGTGCATGTGCCTTGTATATAACAAATACAGTTCATGTTTCATTACTACTCTAAATAAGTGCAAACTATGGATATTGACATATCTCTTGAAAGGACATTTTAACAAAATGAAAGAATTAAACATGTTCAAATTTTATAGTTCATTGACTTTTGCAATCATCACGTATCATAGGTGTTCACTCAAAACACAAACTGTGCATTTCATGTGTTTTCTTAAAACTACTTCTATGCATGTATTGCCAGTTGTGTACGCTCAGAACTTGGCACGTGTACTCATGATCCCATAGTTAGCATTCTCTCAGAGGAAATGTCCATTTTATGAATGCAAATACATGACCTGGCAACAACTTGTGAAGGGTAGCCCACTTACCAATTAGCATTCACGATATACAGAGAATTTCACAAATCTGTATGTCATCGTTGAGCATATGGGTGAGATTATAATTATGAATTGGCAAACAGTAATCAATAAATCTTCCTCAGGATTTCATTAGCATATTGTATTCTGGAGCAATTAGTCACAGACTGCTACAGTACACTAAATGAAAACACTCGTCCTTTTTTTTTTTATATGAAGACCAGAAGGCCCACCGTAGTGTGCTCAATGCATGATTATCTTGTCAAAAATGGCAACTACACTCTACATGATTTGTGTTTCTGTGTGTGTGCCTGAAAACTTGGACAGTATATCATTATGAGTCTACAACATTACATTCATACTCATTTAAGCTTTGCCTATACATGTACAATGTAGTAGTATATTTCAAATGTGAGATTAAAATTGCCTCCTTGTTGGGCAATGAGAAATTGAAGACTGTGCTGATGTTCTTCTTTTTTTTTATCGTATTCGACGAATGCTTTTTTAGAGTGTCATACACCTTTAGTTGTGAAAAAGACCAAATTACCTGAAAACATGCGAGTCTACTCTGTCAATCATTCAGATTTCAAGCATTTCTCATCATGCATGGCATGTAATATCCAGATAGAATTGCCATCTGGTTTCACCTCGGACTTCAAATAGTTTTTGGAAGAAGTGATAATAATTACTTTGCACCAAAATTATATCTCTGTTGAAAGAGAATTCACCCGATTGTTTCAAGATCTCAACTGCCCTAGAAGAATGAGGTTGTCTACTTGACGATTACATATGACAAAACTTCATTTTCCTGTGAATGGATGTGAAACGGAACCGTTTTCATTATGTTCAGTGGGAAACTGATGTGCTCATGATGAGCTCGTGAATACCATTCTACAATAATCAAGTGTTGTTGTTTTCCTGAACAAATACACTGTACATGTACACTAGAAAGGCAAATGTACCGAAGTATTTCCACTCTTCTGTATGCTTTCAGCTTCCTAATAAAACTCTACACTGTACTTGTGCTACTGTACACATATGCCACTGCACACACACACACACACACACACACACACATAACACACCCATTCCAGAATGTGGTAAAAAGCTTGTGCCCCTCATATACACTAATTCAGCACGTTTCGCAAGTGTCTTCTTTCTCATTCTTCAGTTAGTGGACACTGCAAAGTTCTACCAACACACACCACCACTAGATTCTGAATTCATAGCAAGACAGAAATGAAGCTTTGGAAAGCATGGAGAGTGAATCTGCGAATGAGTACTATTGTATAGCATACTACTGTATGACCACAGCTAAATTCAGTTGTGACATTGGTGTTGTCATTGTATGCAGGAAGAGCATTATCAACACCAGCTGCACACATCAATACAAATCTGCATCTACATGCAATCAATATCAAACCCCCCCCCCCCCCAAAAAAAAAAAAAAACCACAAACACACAGAAACAAAGAAAGAAAGAAAGAAAGAAACAAACCCTGTGGCACCCTGTGTACACATACATGTACAATACTTGTATTGCATATTGGTGTCACTTAACATATCTTGTTTGATTAGGCTTTTTGTCTAACCCCTTCATTGAATCAAACAAGCTACAAATGTTCACTGCTATTGTGCTTTATCTGGATACAGTACTGCAAAAGTGGAAATTTTCGTGTAGTAGAATTTTTTTTGCACATTTTGCACAACCAGAAACTACCACAAAAATAAGAGCATGCAACTAATTTTTGCTTTGTGTATGTACCACTATTACATGTCTTGATTCTGGAGAATTAAACACCATGAAATCCATCTTGCCCAGCAAAGTGTGGAGAATTACTCGTGTGAAAATACAACTGTCTCCACTTTTACAATACTGCTTTGCATTTTTATGACAAACATATTCTGATGAATGAATACCACGCAAAAGGAAAGAAGATTCATGCATCATTCAGAGCTTCTTTCTTCAAGAGTCAAACTTTATTCAAATACACTTTCAACTCTTTCAAACACAGTCAGATAAATTAATCCAATTTCATGACATCTGACAAAATGCACATTAAGACCTGAAGAAGACCATCCAGTCATACACTGGTTTGGTCAATCTGTCATATTTACAAAATATGGCAACAAAGTCCAATCCTGTTTGCCAGTTAAGCTTAGTTCCAGTAACTACACAATCACAAGCAATTACTCATGAAAAATGCAGTTACATGTAAACCTGATGTAAACTTTATTTCAAGCTGTCAGACAGCATTTTGTAAAGATACGACCTTCTAGCAAGTAAAGTGCCCATTTAGTAGACAAATGGGTCTTGCTTTTGTGGAATATAGAAAATGTTTTGCATCTGAACACCAAATCACCTCTGATTGAAAGAGGGCAAGAACAGAGAAATTATCCAAAAAAAAAAAGGTATTTTGAGAAAGATATCTACATCACATGTTAGACTTCAAGAATTTAAAACCAGTTTCATTTCATGGCGATGGGTACGATGTCTGGAACAGGGACCTCGGGACAGAACCAGTGATGACTCCATGGACAGATGTGGCGATAAAAATCAAGTAGACTATTACAATCTGTATGTACAGGACCACGTCACATCAAATCTTCGAGGCAAAGGTGCCCTCTTCTCTCTGGGTGTCCCAGTTCTCCACCTGCAGGGGATGAGAGGCAGTGGGTAACAGTGGGAGTGGGGGAGAGGATAATTGGAGCAGATGAGCAAGAGATGGGTCGCCATGGTGACGAAAGAATAGGTCATGGAATGACATAAAAAATAGAGAGCGAGAGGCAGAGAACAAATGAATGGAATGAGAATAGGAAACACAGAAAATTAGTGATTGGAAGGGGGGACAAAGAAAGAGAAAAAGATTCAATGTTGGGTGTACAGGAATATGGTAGCTTGAAGCACCCAGTTATGAAATGACATCAACGTGCATTAAAGCAGACAGTCTCACATTTCAACAAACAACCACTCAATCTCCTGTTCAATTGGAATAACTTATCAGAAATTCAGTTAATTGCTGTGAATATCATTGGCTGAGAGGGATGCCAGCAAATATCAATGCACTATCCTTTTCAATTTCCACAAAAGCTACATTAAAATTTCAGAAACAAAAACATTGCAGCACACATCAATGATTTGGATATCGATTGCACAGTATAACATCACGTGGGAGGGATATTTCTTCAGTGCACAAGTTTAAGTTCTGGTAAAAATTAGGTAACTGAATTTGCACACTGCAGAATTTTCTATTATGTTTGAGAAAAGAATTCCATTGATGTTGCCAATACTGTATTCCCTTGACACCAAAGGAACAACAACACTCTTGATTAGAATGATTAAGAGAATTATTCAAAGTGCAAGAATAGCTCCTTTTTCATATATCATTGCTTGGTTAATCAAATTACAGTCACGCTTGCTTAAGTCGACCTTGCATACGTCAAATCATCGCCTATAAATGTCAAAGGTCTTTCAAGCCCTCTTCTCTTTACATTCTATAGATTTTGATCCCTCATAAAATTAATTTTTCTATAAGTCAAAGCTATTTCTTCAGTCAAAATAGATTTGATTAATGCAACGTTGACTGTATGTGAATAATGCATGGTTTCCTTTTCCATGTCATGTCAGAATGGAAACTTAATGAAGTTGTGTGTGCACATCAATGGGGATAATAACATCATTATCTCTTCCAATCTGCATATGTAGCTGTAACTATCTGTTTCATATAAAAACCCTACAATTTTTAAGTCTTGTAACTTTCTTGTTTCTTGATAGATTGATGAAACTTTTATCAGTCCATTCATTTTACTTTGATTTTGATCATATCATTCTACTCACTTCTTACTAAGTTCTTGAAACTTGAGTACAAAGTGGGATCGCACTACAACACGAACATTGTGTTTATCTTCAAATTTGTGTTTCGCTTACTTGGGTTAACATAATGCTGTCTTCTTGCTGTGGAAGCATCAGGTTTCTACGAGAGCATGCATTACAAGTCTTGGGAGGTGTACCCTGCTACCTAAACAATTAATCATGATTCTCCACAGGAACATTAAAGTGAAATGTTTCCTGGAAGTGTTTCTGGACACTCAACATCATAGCAATGCTGTCTCAAAGTGTACAAGGCAAATGATTATAATGGTAAAGCACTCACCCATTGGATGGGACATAATGACTTGTAGACTCTCCTGAAGTATTCGCATGCCTCAAAGTCCTCCCCCTTGATCTTCTGGCAACGGTGGAAGTCAACATAGTTTTGCCAGCAGTTCTTGGTCTGGTTTGTATTCGGGAAGCGAGCATCAAATGGAGCCGTCTTGTAGTTGTCTAGAATTTCCTTGATGTCACCCATACTGCTGGTCTAATGTAAGAAAAAGAATGGATTACAGGCATACATTCATTTACAATAAACGCCTAAATGCCACAGCATGTAATTCTAATCTTACCTGTAAGTATGTAAGCTGGTAGAATCAACCAATCTAATACAGAATTTGTAACACTGAAGTGGGAACTTGGAATAAATTTTCATGTAAAATTGAGGATTCTGAATATCTAATAGACATCTATTATACTGGGCTTAACTCTTCTTCTTCAGTCCCACAGAAAATATCTTTTCGTTTTCACCATTAAGGCTGCTGACAGTATAAAGTCCTGATATAAAATTGAAAACATTTCTCATTCCAAATTCCCTAGCTCACTTTATTAAGTTTCTTCAAAGTATGTGCAAAGTAAAGTAGATCTATGACTACTACTATGGAATACCACTAGTAACTAGCCAGAATTCGGACACCAATGGGCGCTGCAATGTCCCCGATGCAACCTTTCGCCAACAAGGTATGGCGCAGCGCATTTTTCAGCAGCCTTGTAAGAAGTTGTACTCGCGTACTCGCACTGACATTGAACGTGCATAGCACGTGTCCAGATTCTGGTGGATTATCAGGGTGATAATTTTTTGGAATTTTAATTGTGAAATTTTATGACATATTTTAACAAAATCATCGCGGTGAAAGTAGTTTGATATATTTAACATACATTGTTGTAGATATAAAACATCTAATTTTGTACGTATCATTTGAGTTGAACAAATATTGCAGAATAGCTGCCTTACGCCTTCAGTTAAGTGTCCAAAAACTGGGGCCTGTCTTATAAAGACTTGTGATAGAAATCAATCACAATTTTTGTGTGTGCTGCAATGCAAGTTGCGATTGATTTGGGGACTTGTGATTGATTTGAAGGCTTTATAAGACGGGGCCCTGGTGGTTTTACTCCCCACTCTAAATAATTTACCCTACTGTTGATGAGCATAGTGATAAGGGGATGGATTCTGGCAGGCAGTCAAATGATGTGTGTTTTATTTGTTCATTGCATTAAAGCAAGTGGCCCTTGATTCATCAGGGTTCCATGAATCACCCACTCTTACAAATAAAAATTCACTGAAATTCATGAATAAAAAATGGCCCATATCAAGTGCGAAATTCAAACTATGCAACTATCTCCACACGTGTTCCGAAGAGCACAACAGTGGGCCACGTCGCCAGACCCCCGAAATCATTAATCGAACCCTCCCGAGTCAACTCGCACAAGCAGTTCAACGGGTAAGTACACAGGTGAGTAAAGTTGCATAGCAACACATATAGACTCGTTTCATTCCAAGTTTTGAAGTTACTAGTCCGTTTATTGGCATTGAATCTATACTGCAAGTAAACTTACAGCCATGATTGCATCCGTTTTTGAGATAACTTGAGCGTTTACGCCATATCTATATTTTGCATGCCACCCGTGCCGGCATTTGCTGTATCTCCAGTGTTCGATCGCAACGTGTTGTGAATGCGTTGAATCTCTCGCATAGCGTGCGAGTACATGGATAGTACCGCGCATTCGTAGTGCGGTATAGTACAGTACGTGCGTAGCACGCGCGCTGATAATTCACATGGGTTGGGCGAGCGGACCGTACGTCGCGCATGTTGATCCACGGACATAGGGGGCCGAACAATGCGTACAGGGGGCCGAACGATGGCCACAGCGCAAGCGTTCGGATCATGCACGCTATTTTGCTTCCACTGCTTAGGATGGCGAACATTGGGCCACTTGCTTTACTGTACATATGGAAGTCTTTCCAGTTCCACTAATACCGCATGAACGGCGGCCCGCCCCGGTCATAAATCGCACCCTCGTCGCCTCGCCTCAAATTGCATCATTAAAATTTACTATTTAGGCCTAAATTTACATCAACATGATCAACAAAGTGGCAAAAGTTTCACACCACGACGACACCCAGGGGCAAATAAGTTTGGTTTAACTTTACGCCCACTTCCAAGGTATAGAAAATATCCAAGAACAAAAGGCTAACTACGGACAGCGACAGAAGAGTATCACTAACAGCAAATCAAAGGAATGGGACTGCACTGAGGAGACCACGTACATACCGGTGTTCCCGTTAACACTAAAAAAACGCACAAATTCATATCATCTGGATTGAAATACAATTCATTCACTTGAATTTTAATCATGAAATAAAATTCAGATATTAGATGCAGTCATACTTGCCGGTATTTTGTTGATATTTTCACAAAATTAACCAGAGAGTTTTCCTCTCAAGACGTGCTCAGGATGACGGCAAAAATGGCGAAAGGTCAGAGTACTTTGCAGCAGTGCTCTTCGATTGCTCGCTATATCAACCAATCACAGTGCCAGTGGATAGCGTCAAGCCATTTGTTGTGTAAGTCGCAATTCATGTTCAACTCACGTGTTCGACTTCCACAATGTGTTGGAGAGCGGTACATATTAGACTGGAACATGCAGCTCAGGGAGTTGGGTCTCTCCTATTAAGAATTTTACCGTGCGGTGAAGTAGTACTAGCACGGTCACATCAAATCAAATCAAATCAATCTACGATAAACAGTTTTGGAAAAGACCCTATCCTATGGAATAAACATATTACAAGATCCATTTCATATAACGAGATATGTTAAACCTGTAATGAATGACATTGAGCAAAATACTGACAAATTCAATGCTTCAAAATCATCCATTAACTCGCTTGCTACCAGTATTGTTTTGTATTTATAACGTTTTGAATGAAGAATCTCTTTCTGATACTTATAAGACTGGAAAATAATGTATCTGATGCTTCACTGTAGGGTATGTGTTTGAAAAGTAAGATCGCCCTGTATTTGATTTGATCACAAAAGGGCATGAGAAGTATATTAGTGTATAGAGTTTATATTTCAGAGATCACGACTGTGGATCTATCTAGTTCTTCAATGTATTTCTAAAATAGACTAAAACGTAACAAAAATAATAACAATGTATTTGCCAGTAATACAGAACAAATTTCTCCACAGAATAGATACTAAAAGTTGTTATCAGTTTCTTTTTATACCTTTACCAATATCAGGCGTTATTAGGTCCAAAAAAAAAAAAAGATATTTTTTTTTAAATGAATCTGAAATTGAAGTTATAAAGGCATTAACTTTCACATTATTCTATCAACTTAAATTCCAAAATATTACACCAGTTATCATTATTGTTATTATATTTGCATTTCATATGTTTTTTTTTTTCAATATGATATGGCTTATTCCGCTGAATTCCAGTTGCATATTTCTGCATAGATTTCCTTTTAGTGCAGGGTATATTTCATCATTCTTATCTGTTTTGGTAAAAAGACCCTTTGCATGGCAATTCTATATTGAGCATATTGAAAAAAACAAACAAACAAACATTACCCGCATCCCATTAAACTATTTTTTTTTCTTAACTAAATTACATAGGCCTACTTACGATAATTTCATTGTTCTTTACTATTGCATTATCACCAACAATGTTTGACTCTCTGGTCTGGTTCTTAACCATAATTTCTGTACATCTTACATTATGTATTTAGCCATATACTAGGGGCTTTTTTGGGAGTGGGGGCAATAATCATATCATTACTTTTGGTAAAGTCACTCGCCTGACATTCTTCAAGACGCTTCCTGATGGGTATATGACCTACGCGATGTTATAAACAAGTCTTGATTGAATGAAAGTTTCTAGAAGTTTAGGCATACAGTTTTCCCCTGACGTATATTTCATCAGGTGTCTGCAGCACTTTTCTGATTCTGATTACTAAGTATAGGTTTCTCATTATTTTTAAAACTATTCATCCGACCAATTTAACTCACTACAATACCTCGACTATGCTTGCTGAAGTATATTTCTAATGATTTTACACATCTATCTGTCCAATACTTTATAATATAACACTATTCGATTGGCCCGTGAAGTTGCATAGTACCTAAACGCGAATTTGAACATTGCAACCGAGCCACTTTTGAATTTCATAATGACTACCCCTTTCTTTCTCTTTCATTACAATTATTGATTAACACATTCTTTGACATCAGTCCAGAATTCTCGGTTAAACTTTGTCGTAACAGTGAGACGCTGAACCAACCTCAAACTTCAGAGAAAATATCCATCTCGCTGTTATCAATCTTGCCAAACTTCAAAAGAAGACTCCAAAATGGGAAACCCATGTTCGGATTTTCATGTTTCACGTGTTCTTACATTGTGCTCATAGCAGCTACGTTCATTTCATTATTTTGTTGTTTAAATTTCGCCATTTTGTGTGCATGCTTGTGTGTGTGTGTGTGTGTGCGTGTGTGCGTGTGTGTGTGTGTGTGTGTGTGTGTGTGTGTGTGAAATTTGTTGATTGCGAGATTATTGATGTTAACAATGATAATGACGGTGATCATGGTAGAACTATGATAATAATAAAAATATGGTAATTATACTGTCAACACTAAGTAATGATAATGATTATAATAATAGGCCTACATGCAATTACCACAACAATGACAGTGATAAGGAGGAGAAGAAAAGGAGAAAAAGAAGAGTATGAATAAAATAAGTCGACAACATGGTGATTTTTTTCTTGATTACATCAAACTGTTCTTTTAATGCCACACCAATGAGGGAATGATGCTTTTTTGTTTTTTTTTTGTTTGTTTTTTTAAAGTGGATATGTCATGGTGGCCGATAACACTTGGAAAAGGAAAGTCATGTGATGCTATACACATGATGAAATTTTGTATGCTTTCTCATTAATTTTTTGAGTTGATACAGTGATTTCTTCTTTCCAAGATTTTCATGCAACTTCAATCATGACTTGATTATAATGGTGCTATTTTTGAATAAAGGTGTTTATTCTTTGTATTTCAATTAACTTTGGAGAAAATTCAAACCCTCGTAATAATTAATCAAGTCTAAAAGACCAAATGAATTAATAAACAAAACTGGACAAGGTTTATTATGTTGAAGCTCTGCAGTATACCGAATATATAAATAAAAGATTATAATGGTGACCAACAGAGGGCGACAATCCAATTGCAGACCAGAGCCAATTCAAAGCTTGAAGCTGACGCGAGATTTCCTTTTAGTATTTTTTTAGGATAACTTTTATAGTGGTGTTCTACGGTCTCTTCTAGAGTCAAGGTAGAACACTAAAAAATTTTGTCTCCTTTACATTGGTCCATAGAGACAGATAAGACAGAAGAAAAATAAAATGTGATTGAATTTTAGGTGAAGACTCAAGGTTTATCCTACAAATTTTTCGCTCTCCTTTCTAAACAAGCTGCAACTTGGTTGTTTATTACCCGATTTTGTTTCCTTTTTAGTTCACTGATTCGTTAAGACAAACTTTGCTGTATATACATGTAACTGGAAATAATCGTTTTGACAATTGGGAATGTAGGTTCCTACATGTAATTCTAAAGGAGGGAGAGGGGAAGAAGGATGAAGAAAGGAAGGGAGGGGAGCTGCAGATGCGGATGATAGAGTGACTTTTAGACTCCAATTATTATTTTTGTCTGAAGCTAGCTGACATTGCACTCTGTCGAAGAAGAAATAGATATTTTGTCCAAATCATGCGCTAAGTCGTAGATCATGAGGATGAAGCACTGCATTAGCTATGACAAACTACATTTTACATCCCTGGTTTGGCCGGCCCTCCCCGTCAAAAATTTACAAGATACGTACATACTAGTGGTAGGTCTGGAATACAGACTGCAGAGAAGTAGACTCCTTGACAGCCGAATATTCCCCGTCATCGTCAACACTAACGTTTTATTTGGGTGTGAAAGGCTCGGCATGCCAGTGTACCACTGCACCTGTACCTACAGCTTGTACTCGAAATCGTACCCAATCTTGGTGGCGCAACTCAGACTAGGCGGAGACTACGCTATCCTGCGCTTCGTGAAGAAACATATCCGCTACGACTGAAGTGACTTTATGCCTGAATTTGATCGTTTATCTGCCAGCTTAGGACGCCTGTTTCATCAAGGAGAGATGGCGCACGCCATATATCGCAGATTTAGTAAGAGCTAACGTCTACAAGGATCCCTGTTAAAGACCGAATAAACAGATAAGTGGTTTGTGTTGATCTGTTGTAGGTTGTAGCTACCCGCACCACCACACAGTGCAGTGTGTATTACCGTGAATGATTATACTCGACTCGTCACTTCATCACATCACCAGCAGCTCACGCAGTACAGTAGAGCAGTAGAGGGGCCGGTTGCGGAAGGCTGCTGCTACACACAGTCAAGAGACCGTGTTGGCTGCCTGCTTGTGGTTGTGTTGTGGACAGGATGGTGGATATCTATGCGACGGCTGTCGATTTTAGACGTGGTGCTGGTATGCACTGGTAATCATAAACTACATCTGTACTTCTTGCTGTGATAATAACAGTCTGTATCAACCTAGCAGATTAATACAAAACAAAGTACGGTAGGAACAGAAGTGCACTGAAACACTCTTGTTCATTAGACCACTTCATACTCGTACTTAACGCTAGATAGGCCTACCAATAACGTCCATACTAACGTTAGGCCCTACAGCTAAAAGTAAAACTACAGTCTACCTGCAGTAAACACTTCGTGGAAGTGGTTTGACTTTGAGATACAATCATGTAGATGGATTGATCATTACTTTTGTGAATTCATTTTATACACACTGTTGTGCTGGATATTGGAATTGCAGCTGCATTGCCATTACACAGTCACGCATCTTCATTGTGAGATAAATTACCAGTCCAGTGACACACCAGTTCTACAATGGATAGCCCACCGAGTTCTCCGTCTGCGAGATCGTATGATTATCTACTGAAATTTCTCCTGGTCGGCGACAGCGATGTCGGCAAAGGGGAAATCATGGGAAGACTCGACAACAGTGAGCCAGGATCTCCATATTATGGCAATCTTGCTACAGGTCAGCAATCAAATCACATTTGATATATTCATGAATTTTATGTATTGTTTTGTGCATTGTTTGTTTTATCAGAGATAATACACAATGCATGGAAGAAATAACAGTATGCACCACACTCTATACACATGTACATGTCCTGATGGTTTAAGTTTTGCAAATTTTGTGAGTCAATTGATATTCATGAAATTACTTTCTTCAGAATCTTCAGAATGTTGACCGGACATCTCTGTCATCAGCATCACGTCCAGACAAGTGTGGACACAATTTAATTTGCTTCCAAGGAGGATTGAAATATTTCATAAATAAGATGGCATATTTTTGGTTTCAATAGGCAGGGTGTTCCAGTCTTTGATGGTTTGTGGCCAGAAACTATGACGGTATGCTTGGGTTCTACACTGTAAGGGTGTAAATCTATTGTTGTCATCTCCTCTTCGCTTTTCATAGGGTGGCATGTCTACCACACTTTCCCTGTGTAATGTTTTATAGAGTAGGTTAAGTCGAAAATGACATCTTTTCAGCTCAAGCGAAGTCGGTTGTAGATCTTGGAGCATGGCTGTGACACTGGAAGTCCAGTGGTAATCATTCTTAATAAATCTAACGAATATATGTTGGACCATTTCTAATTTGTGTTTAAGGTTCAACTGATGGGGATTTCATACAGAAGATGCCTATATTCCAACTTTAGTCTAACTATTGGGCGAGATATGCTATTTTCTTTACAGATTGATCACACCTGGCGAGATTACATCTGATAACTCTGAGTGTACGGTTGGCATCATTGGATATTTTATCAATATGACTTTTAACAAAGTCAAACTATTGCCTTCTATAATAACAGTTTGAAATACAATTGATATCATTTCTGAGATGAGACATTGTTGAGTATGAGTTTTTTTTAATGAAAAGGGATATTTATTTTGTCTTATTCCGTTACTCTGGCCAGCCTTTGATCACAGATTAAACCATGTGCACAATTTCCTATTACATCGTGCACAGTAAGTCCTGGGCCCCGTTTCATAAAAGATGTTAGGATGTCAACTCTTGCTGGAATGACAACTTCCTATAGCAACAGCCAATCAGGAAGCTGCATTCATGTCGTTACTATGACAATTGACATTCCAGCAAGAGTTGTTATCATATCAACTTTTTATGAAACGGGGCCCTGATTTACAGGTAACAAATTTTACACTCAAGTACAATGTTCGTGTAGTGTATTAGTGTACAGTATTGTGTGTAAAGTACAGTACAAAGTGTAAATCATAATACGACTTACAAGTAGACATTTTTTTCTGTTGACGAGTCATGCGCTGCATTCTCACACAAATTGCTTCCAAGTTCCAGTGAGAATGTGTTCAGTAGGATGTTGAGATGTCAAGCTTCATTTGCACATAAATTTTACAAATTTTGTAATATTTATCCCTTGTGTTTGTGTTGTCAACTCTTTGGTACACATTTTGCACATTTTGAATTTGTCCTATGTGTTGCATACCGATCTCTGGGTTGGGCAATTAATAATAATAATAATAATAATAATAATAATAATAATAATAATAATAATAATAATAATAATAATAATAATAATAATAATAATAATAATAATAATAATAATAATAATAATGATACTGATAATGATAATAATAATAATGATAATTTTTAATAATTATAGTAATAATAACAATAATAATACTAACTAGAGAAGCACTCTGAGAGCACAGACCTCTGCCAAGCAGCTAATTTCCACCAATTACACGTATCTTGTTCTTTCATCTGCTGTACATACGTATGCATGCTAAAAATCCCCCGAATTTCCAATACTGTAGTATACATACAATGTACAATTGTACAGTGTAGAAACCTTTTGTTACGTCATAAACCCTCAGCTGCATGGCACGCCTCGCCCTCGCTGAAACTAGAGCACACACTGCGCGTATGAATACCTTAAAAATGCGCAGCTTGAACTCCCAAGTTCATTGACCCTACCTGCCAAAATATCAAAAATTCTTCTATAATCCATAAAAAATTCCAGATCACTACCCAAATCTAATCATCTGTTCCTTGTGTCATTCTCAACCTTTCCTGCAAGTTTCATCCGAATTTGTTCACAACTTTTTGAATTATTTTGCACTAAGACAAACAAACAAAGCAAAGGTAATGAAAACATAACTTCCTCCCTTGGTGGAGGTAATAATAATAATAATAATAATAATGATAATAATAGTGTATACTTCTCTAGCGCACAACAATACAGTCAAAAGGTCCTTATGGTGGCTTTAGGCTTTAAGGTTAAAAGGAAGAAGAAGAAAAAAAGCAGAATAAGGGGCATGTGACGTTTTCCTTTTTTTTCTACAACATATTAAACAGATAAGTCCCCTATATGTTTTTAGAGATTTTTTTAATAAATGATTTTTACTTGATTACAATGACTTTCTTTCGCTGAGCCGTATCAGAGCAGACTAAAATGGTGTATAATATTTTCATTGATGGAAGAAGAGTTGGCAGCGGTTGATCGGCAAATTGCAAATGATATAAGAACAGTTGAAGTTAGAGTCTCAGAAATTAGTGTGAAAATTCAAGTACAGGCCAAAGTAATATAGCGTACAACATCATACTTGATGTGTACAGCGTAAATCAGGAATTTGCACGGAAAAACAGCTAATGTACTGTACAGTAATGAAGTAAAAAGAAAAGGAGCTAGAGCATCAGAGGCATTATTTGATGCTGAAATGTGTTTTACTGTACTTTTAAACCTGCAGAGAAAATGATCTGCACATATTTGATATCCCATGGAATTGGATATCAAAGTACATGTACAATTGTAGTACCATCTCCAGTGGAATGTAGCTGATGCTACATATTACAGTATGGGCATTTTTAATAGACAAGAACCACAAACCTGTGTTTTACCTGGGGACACCCCATATTAATTATATTGTCAGTCTGTGATAAACGACTACCTTTGGTACCTGGCTTGCGTACATTGTATGCAATCAAATAATTTCCTGTTTCACTCCAGAAGTGTGACTAGAATAACTTGTGA
Organism: Diadema antillarum; assembly: GCF_040938485.1. NCBI lineage: Eukaryota > Metazoa > Echinodermata > Echinoidea > Diadematoida > Diadematidae > Diadema > Diadema antillarum. The sequence goes on along the minus strand of NW_027272319.1, from coordinate 615,000 downwards.
GTGTTCCTTGTGAGTGTTACTTGCCAATGCCAACTTTATTGTCTCTCTCTGATACAAGCCTTCTGCAAGGTGCAGATTGCAGATCCCATCTGGCGATTGAAGTGGCCGTTGAAATTTTACATGTACTGGGATCTCACCTATATGATATCTTGAGTAAATTGAGTACCGGTACCTCTTCTGTAGTCTGTTGTACAAATGTACATTTATGTGCATACATGTGTACATATAGTACATGAAATAAAGTCCATTCCATGTAAAAATTTTTGATGTGGTTTATGTGTAACAGGAAGGATCATAAATTGCTTTCTGTACACTTTCTTGAAAAGAGCAGAAAGGGATCGGGAGTGTGTTTGATACAGGCTCATGTCATCTCTCACCCGTGTTGGGCTGGACAATCAGCCATCAACGGGTCTGCCAAATGACTGAAACAATGTCCTCTGTGTTGATTTTCATGCCATGTCCGTTTTTGTGCCAAGCGAAAGCTAATCTCCGCACTGCCTCCGTTCTTCTGTCTGATTGTTGACATCCTGTTGTGTCCGGCCAAAAATACATGCGTCCCCCGCTGGCTGTGGGTTGCATTTGTTTTGGGGAGCTTGCACCTTGAAAATAGACTTGAACTTTGCTTTTAATACAACTATATCATGTGCTAATTAATCAACACGGTATTCTTTCTGTCTTGGTGTGTTCATGCTATGAAAAGCTATGGGATGATATGGTTGCTTGTCATATTGAGGTAATCATGAGACCAGGCACGATGCTGTTATATGGCAGTAATATAGAGGGGCCTCCAATGATATGCTTTCATTACAGACAAGGTGGTGGTGTCATCAGCAGTAATGTACGTCAATATCTTTATGCCTACCGTGATGTACCTTGATAGAGGGCAGATTGCTTTTGACTTCATTGAAGCTCATAATGATGTCAGCTTCTTGCCAACCTCTTTAAGTGGGTAGTGTTAGATAGAAGAACTTGACAAACATGCTGACATGAAAAGATGCTGTTATCATGTTGAGCAACTGTATCCCCCCCCCCACCATGTCAATGTACAAGAAGTACAATGTGTGCTGCATATCAACGTTATTATTATTATTATTATTATTATTATTATTATCATTATTATTATTATTATTATTATTATTATTATTATTATTATCATCATCATTATCATTAGTATTATTATTATTATTATTATTATTATTATCATTATTAATATTATTATTATTATTATTATCATTATCATTTATTAGGCATTTGCAAGACAATACAAATGAAACAGACAAAATACAAGGATACAAGATGTCAGGCTTTCCCTGGTGCTGCAAGTATACCTGTACACTGTACAAAATGTAGTAAGCCACTATACTGTATGATAAGCAGACCTGTCTGTCCATTGTGGTCATTGTATGGTCATTACATGGAAAATTATGACCTGGCCTTGAATAATCTTGAAATCTCCCAGGAAGATTTTTTACCCTTGTTCGTTGACAGTGTGCTCTTGTAGCTGTACAGCATGTATACAGTACATTACACTGTGTAGTGTGCACTGTTCAGAAACAAAGGGAGAAGGTGGAATACTAAGGGTTACCTGGTAGTACATACATGTGTGAACATGGCAACCAAGGAGTGCATCTCTTCGATACACTGTGCTTGATGAACAGTACATGCAGTAGCTTTTAATGATAACAGTTCAAAGTTTTTTGACCCCATCACGCATGTAGAGAGTTTCCTGTCTCTCCCAAGGACAGGGGAAGCCGAATGTTAATGATGTGTGAACACTTTCGCTGGAGAGAAATGTGAGGTACACAGAAGAATACCTGAAGTTCAATTAATCGTCAGGTTACACACCAAGTTTACCTCACAGAACTGAAATGTTATTCATGTACAGTAGATATTTGACAATTTGATCAATAGGGTGTTATCAAACATTGAGAATTTAGAGGTTCTATGAAAATTAGACTTTAGATATAAAGTTATGGCATTCTTGATAATTGGTTGCAAGCACATCCACTGTAGGGTCTACACTGTACATTGTACGTATACAATGTACGATATGTACAGTAGACCTACAGTAATGAGATGAGGCGATACATTACCTTACTTTCAATCTCCAATTTACAATTGTACCAACGCAAAGAGCTTGTGCAGCTGTAGAATAACAAAATTCATGATAGAAATGGAGTAAAAAAAAATGTTGACTGTGTATACTGTATCCCTTGCATCAAATCATTGTATCATAATAACAAACTTTTACACCCTGCAAATGTAACAACAATGACCTTTTTGCAGTAAGAAGTTGTGGTTGCCATGTAACTGTATTACTGTACAAGTGGACTTACAGTACTTACTGACCAAAAGCTTACTAGATTCTTTGTTGTTGTTGTTGTTTTGTAGGGGTTGTTGTTGCAAAGTTCTTGACCAACAACAGGATACAGCTGTACATTGTACATAATACTTTTGTGTACAAACCACTCAGAAAAGGTATGGGACATTGACAGCACCTTTACCACCAAAGTCATTTTCTTGAAAGAATGGGAAACTCTGGAATACTAAATCACAGTACCAGAGGTGTTCTTTCTTCTCTTTCAATACACATGTCTCTTTTAATAAAAACAAAGATTGATATGAAGGTGGCATAAAGTGTAGCAGTGCACTTGAATGCAGCATGGGTGAGTATGTATTATGTTTTTGATGGTTCCTGATTCTTCTCCGAGCCTACATACAATGTAAATTAGACCAAAGAAGGTAAAATCTGAACGACCTGCACAAAGAAAAAAAACTTTAAATTTTATTTTTAGAGGGAAAAACATGTGGAGACCATTAGATTTTGTGTTTGTGCAGTGGATACATTATTGTAAGATGACAAATTCCTTTTTTTTGGGGGGGGGGGGGGTGGCATAGATGATGGGATTATTTCAGAACTAGGTTAGTGCTACAATGCTGAAACTGATGTGTCCCATTCCATTTGCTGCTCTAGATTTCACAGCTGGTTTGGACAAAAGAGGAGTGTGAGCATAGAGGCTGAAATGCTTTCGCATTCGCCAGAGAGTCAGTAAAAAGGCTGTAATATCAAACAGCTGACTGTTATTTCAGAGAGACGGGTAAAATTTCAATCATGTTGCAAGTACCCTCTCACTCAGTTCAACTCGGTGTGAGTTTGCGGGCTACAATACACCAGACTGAAGCTCTGTCATGTACAATTGTAGGCAGTCTCATATCGGTTGACTGTGCCAGGAGTGAATACTGTAAAACATGATATCTTCGCGGCATGAATTTTTCGCGAATTGGAGCCGACGGCCACTTTTGCGGCATGAAATTTTCGCGAACTGCCACTGGCATTAAATGCATACAGTGTAAACAAGAACTTTCACACGCATTTTAATTGCGTGAATCTTGGCGCTCGCGAAATTCGCGAAATCAAAATGCACGCGAACATTCCTTGTTTTATTGTATGCAGTGAATTTCTCACTTTTAGACCATTTCAAGTGCAGAAACATTAATGTGAAAGCATTTTGAGACGATCTAGTTTCCTGTTTCTTCATTATTAAGTAGGCCGACTATTAATTAAAAAGAAGTATACATATTATTGTGATCATTTTCATTTGATCATTTTCATCATTATTATTAGCATTTATTTAGTAGAAGTAGTAGTACTACTACATTGTACATGTATACAGTGTACAAGTTGTACATTTATTATTAATAATTCTACTAAGATAATACTAGTGATGATAAGAATGTAAACAAAAGAAACCACATTGATATGTTCACGTGTATGCTAATTTATACATTGTACATAAGTTACTAGTAGCATGTCTTGTGGGTAATAGCAATCATCAGAGACTATTGTAAAAGTCAGAAATTGTCACACATTTTGTGAGGAGCTAAGATTCACAAATTTAAAAGGCATGAACAAGTTGTCGTCTGCCAGGGTGCTAGGTGCTTCATAAGCACTTGCCTTATTGCCCGGGGCAAGTGAAAATCAAATTCAGGCAAGTGTTTTTGAACAATAAGATCAAATGCTTGCCCGAATTGGGCAAGCAAACAGTTTTGAAGTTACTTTTTTTTCCACTTATTTCGCCCAACAAACCCACAAAGCCAACCATACAGGAGCCAAAAGAAAATGGCTGTTTAGTAATGCAATGCACTTTCATTTCAGCAGGGCACCTCCCTGATTTCAGCAACTTTCCAACACTTTCTGTACGTGAAGAAGCCCCAATACAATGCAGCAGCAACACTTGATCGGACAAAGTTTTTGTTACTCCATTGTGTTTAAGCGTGCAAATCAATGTGTGCTCTTTATTCCAACGATTGTGTTTTATTATGCCCTTGACTAAACACATAATTTTCTATATCATTTCCTAATATTTTGGACTTTTTTTTGGGCAAGTAAAATTAACGTTCGGGCAAGTGTTTTGCAGCAAATTTGAAAATCTGCTTGCCCGACCGGGCAAGTGGTAAAATGAAATTATGTAGCACCCTGTCTGCACTATGCATTGAATGCCAGTGGCAATTTACAAAAATTTCATGCCATGAAAAAGGCCGTCTGCTCCAATTTGTAAAAATTTTGTGCCGCAAATATTTCTGGTTTTACATACTGTAACATAATGAAATTTGCAACTGTTGTCTCTCATGGCTTTGTTTAAATACTTCATTCCTATGTCACAGGAAATAGGGGGGGGGAGAGATCTTAGTGGTAAGAAGTAAATAATGTGTTTTGCCATCAGTTCCCCTGGCCATCAGTTCCCCTGGCAGTTGTCAAACAACCCACAACCCCTGTGGTCTAGGGTGCAGCTCCATGTAGGTACCTACACTGTACAGTGTAGCACAGGCGTCAGCGGTCCCACATGTTCTGACTTAATACAGAGATGATATGAGCAAATAAGGCAGCGCAGCTCCTTTTTCCATGGGACCCCCCTTCCTGAAGAAAACAGGTCCAGACAAATGGTGCATTGTGGAAGGTTCTCTGAGTGTCCCTTCATGCTGCCCACAATCATGTGACTGTACGGATGATGATTATCTACTGGAATGCAAATGTAGTTCATTAGGCACATTTTAGTTATAACAAATGGCTTTCTTGGAGCAAATGTGTTTTTGCTTTTGAAGTATTGATAAAAAAGACTTGGAAGATTTGGGAAACAAGGCCCCTTTTCATGTGAACATATGACAAAATGTTTAGGGGGAGCATCATATGTTATGTAAGTTATTCCATTTGAAGGGAGAGATAAAGATGGGTATGTTCCATCAGTGAACTCATACTGAAAACCAATCCATGCTTTGCTGCCTGGCAGCTGTGCTGACCTGGGTGACAGGATAAATACTAGGTATTGCATTTGGTAGGCTAGCAGTGGTACCCAGTATCAAACCTGACAAACTAGAGAATACTAGGTGCCCCTAACCAACTTCAGATCAATGCAACTCAAAGTCCATTTGTAGTGGCACAAGTTTACTGTAGTGGAGCATATTATGAAAAGACATTTTTAATAGCAAGCAATGTGGTACAGTGTACAAGTATGTGCTTCATCATCATTTGTTGAAAATAAGAGTAATAAAATTCTTAAAGATGGCATGCTTTCATGGAACAAAGGTATTGAGAGTTTTCAACTTCATCATACAAGAGATGTAAAGACATGCAAAATACTAGAAGAGGTGCTGATGCTATTGCTTTATAACCCAAGTCTCCTTTTGGCCTGTACCGGAAACTTCTCAGATTTTCCTGATAGTATTTTCACAATATCATTAAAGTGATGTCCAGATGTCAGTGACTACAAAGGACTGCTACAATGTACAAGTGTATGCTGTGTACATGTACAATGTTTCATGAATTAAGTGCACATCATGCATTTGTGTTGAATTCTCTTGCTTCAGTAACTAGATACACATTGTGCCCTTCTCACACAAATTTGTCTAAAATAATGAATGGTGACAGAGCAAAAACATAACCATACAAAACAAGCATATATCACATTAGTATTCAAACTAAAGCAAACGAATAAGCATATTCTACCACTTCATAAAAGTTACCTCAAAGATATACATGTACCGGTACCATGTAGGAATTGTTAGGGCTGACTGACCTGCATTTTACATGATATTAAGCAAACAATAACAGCCTACAGCAGGTAAGGTTCCTGTAAACCAGGATTTGCATATTTTGCATCTTTCCAATGGGTCAATGTCAGCAGTTACAAACTATTGTGATTGAAATTTGATATAAACTGATGGGCATTTACATTTTAATTGCAAGGAACGATAAAACTTTTGAAAGATAATTAAAAGAGTGCAAAAGAAAGATCAAAACATCGGTAAGGTTTTTCTTCCCACGCTAAAGCTATGTATCTACAAGGTAGGCCTACCCAGTTACTGTGTCAATCTATCACGTGTGTACAGGTGCATTTAAATGTCTGTTTTAGCCTCTTTGTTTGAGTTGAAGCTCACTCCCTTTTGAAAACCAATGGGTTGCATGAATTATTTCTGTCAGTGTTTAATGATAGTGACCTTCCTATCAACAATGGCAAGCATGACTAAATCGTGTGGGAATTTTGCTCAGATCTGCTCCCCAGACCACCAGAGAAAGGTTAAAAGTAACCACCTTTTCCACATACAATGTACAATGTATCTGTCAAATGAACCCAGGTTCTACGATGTATACCTATAATCTGAGGGTAAGATTTAATGTCAGAATATCATGCATTAACATTTTGAAATTGTAATAGTTTGCCTCGTGCCTTTTTGTAATGGTTTATAATGGCCATTAATATACAGTGGACTTATCCACCAGGGACCCATTAATATGTCACATACATTGTAGTCAATCCTCTACTTTAAATGATGGATATGATCGTTTTGACTTTGATTTGTAGTACACATAGTTATTGTAAGCTAAAGTGAACAACTATTTGTCTTGAGGTCCCCTTTTGTGACTCGGAAATGATGGCTTGTTTCTCTTTGAAATGGGCTAATGTAATGCAATTTCTGTGAAATGCACCATTTGTGTTTTCCTGTTGTACCTGCTATAGTAATAAAATGTGTAATTGGTGCTCTCACAGACCATTAAAGTATGAATTGTCAATAGTGTACAGAAAGGATGAGTTGCGTGGAAATATTCAAGGCTTTGTAGCCTAATGGTCCATGCTTAATGACTACGAATGAACAAAGTGCACTGAGTACACTTGTGGTCCACATCTGTCATTGGTTCTACTTGAATTACACATTTAAGTCGAGACATAATCCCACACAAGTGCAATGTAGATCATGCAGGACCTACAGTACAGTACATTGCTGTAGCCCAAAGCTCGCTCTGTGTATCATGTACAGCCTGTACACATCAATATTTGTGTGCTCAAACAAATATTCCATTACTCAACCAGCCTCTGCCATTATGATGCATTTATTCTGGGATGGGCCGCTGAATACTGGAGTGGAACATCTTGTCTGTCAGACAGTCAGAGGGGGTTTCAGACTATCCAGTATTCTTGTTTGTAGTCACGTTTGTGATGTACACATTTCTGATCATTGAAATGCCTGTAAAAGTTGTTTCTACAATCATGTTCAGAATTACGGAAGTGTTCATACTCTGAAATGTGCATTCTTGCTTTGGAACTGCTAACTGTAAACAGAAAGTTTAGGCATATTGTGTATATCTACAATATCTTTAAAGCTCATAAATGCCAGGGTTCCTGGTATCTTTCTATCATTCATTCATTCATTCATTCATTCATTCATTCATTCATTCATTCATTCATTCATTCATTCATTCATTCATTCATTCATTCATTCATTCATTCATTCATTCATTCATTCATTCATTCATTCATTCATTCATTCATTCATTCATTCATTCATTCATTCATTCATTCATTCATTCATTCATTCATTCATTCATTCATTCATTCATTCATTCATTCATTCATTCATTCATTCATTCATTCATTCATTCATTCATTCATTCATTCATTCATTCATTCATTTCAATCTCCCTTAATATTATAGGTCTATAGTCAGCCACGCAAGGTACAGCCAGTCAGATGCATACCGTCGGTACCATCACGAGGAACAACCTTTTCTTTCGTACCTGGCCAACCACCAATTTTAATCCTTTCCAATCACGCATTAGGTTTAAGATTTGACTCCTACTGGCTGCTTTGTTGAGGGTAATTGCTGAGTTGCTAAAGATGAAATATTTCCCGTATTTACAAAATGTATGTTCCCATTGAGGAAACACATGGTATTGTATACGTTGCACATACCAGGTTCCATTCAGCAGGATACGGATGAAATAATGTGTCTCCAGTGCCTCATGAAAGCAAAAATACTACACTTTGTCATTCATGCAGAATTTGACTTGCTGATGCTCATTAAGTTTATATTCATCCAGCCTGAAAGGTGCCAGAGATTTTTTTTTTTTTTTTTTTTGGGGGGGGGGGGGGTGGAGGTGTGGGGGTACACTGTATCTGTCCATCTCAAGTTTGTCTTCAAGTAACATTGATATTTCAACTACAACAAAAAAAGTTACGTTGAGTGGAGTATCTTGTTGCGTTGATGAACTTATTACTTGCTTTGTTTCATTTTATTTTGTAGCATTTTCGTAGTCTGAGTTAACAATACAAAGTTTGTGAAGAAAAAGAAGGAATAGTCATGCTACATGTACAAGCTTCCACATGTGCCTGTGTAGCATGATCATTGGTATCATGTCTGCAATATCTCTTGTAATTCTTCATCTGTGATTTGAAATGAAAAGACAACTCTTGCAGATCCATATTTGTTTCTTTTTGAAATTGTTTGACAGAGCTGTGCTTGACTTGAAGCTAAGAGCTCATCCTGCTAGTGCTACAGTTGCAAGGGGAGTGTTCTTGTAAAAGAGAACTACAGTTGTTACCTCACAAGTATCATATTAGGTTCCCCTAAAGTAAACAGAGATTTGACATCTAAGCACCAAAGCAGCTCCCTTCTAAACCAGCTAATAGTCTCAGTCCTTCCGCAGTTCAAGGAACTACTCCAGCCGGGTGTAATCTAACCCCTTCCTCATCTAATTTCGGCTTAACATGATTGAAATACCTGGCGTGACATCACTTCTGTCAGATTTCATTCCGCCGTGCCTCCGTTCGCCCTCAGAATTAGTGCCACTGACGTCATTTGCCCAGCCGTTTCCACTTGTTTCTTCCCAATCCTGGAGAGCATGCAGTGCCCAATGAGATTATTGTCCTTTGCTTGCACGCTGAATTACAAATAACTTTGACGCTGTAATTTCTGTCAAAGTAAAATTGATGGACAGATTCCGTAGCGACTTGTGTTTACATTAGACTGAGACAGTAACTCTCTAATTGGTAGTGGATGTGTCTCCCTAGAACTAAGTATTAGCAGTTAAAGCCCAATAAACTTTTGCATTTCATTGTGAAGCTTTGCATGCCAGTAGAAGGCTTTCAAACTCAACAAAAGTTTCTCAGAATGATTGATGTTGTTGTAACTGTAAATCTCCTTGCATAATGGGTTTGTCTTGCCTAGCGTAATGTAAACAAAATAAATTATATTGACATGGGGAATTATCGTCGCAAGGCCTGTTCTCATTGGGAAGTATCACGGCTGTCAAAATCTCAGTGCTTGACCTCTCTATTTACACAGCTATAAAAAATTGCAAAGTTGTGGTACTTCAAGAAAAACTTTTAGTTTTTGCTGCTGGTGATGTGTAGTAGTTGGCTTGGTAGTCTGCTGCACACAACTGTGGCTACGATGTCAGCAACTGCCGGGGTCCCATTTCGTAAAACTTGTTATCAGTAAAAACTGCCACATTTTTATGACAAATTTGCTCTCAGCCAATCAGATGCAGGGATTTTAGTAGCTTATTCAACAACTATTGTAACTTTATGTATGAAACCCTGGCTGGCTGGCTGGCCGCAAACTTTGTCTGTGGCTGCAGTGAGGGATCCAAACATCCATCAGAGGTCACATGACCACATTGTCATTGAGAGGTCACATGACCAAATTTTTATTGGGGCAGCACTCTTCATGCAAAGGTAGAAATATCAAATTCTTCAAATGCAGTCATTATTATTATTATTTCTATTGCATGTTTTAGATAGTATTTGGTACAGTTGCCTAGCAACTGCTGTCACAATATTGAGATTTCTCCGTTGTCACAATTTTTCATGGTCAGTATGAATGACACATTACAGCCGTGACTTTGTGGGACAAGGTTCAGATCTCTGTGAATTTGAGAATTGGTGCTGTGGACATCATGTTCCAATCAATTTGATTGTATCTTATCTAGGTGCAATATACACATGTAGGCCTTTACATGTAGGCCTAGGTTAACAACAAAAGGGAGTCCATCATTCTTTGCTGTGTGCTATTAATACCCAGTGCATTATAATGTGTCTAAAAGCAAAGCAACGAAAAATTTGCTTCTTGATCATTCATTAACAAACAACTAACGCCATGTAGCCAAAGGTTACTTTAGAAGTAATCCCCCATAACAAGATTTTTCTGATTCACAATGCACTAAAAGTAATATCACGATGTGAATTCTCTCTCTCTATCTCTCTCTCTCTATTTTTTTATTTATTAATTTTTGTGTGTGTGTGTGTGGGGGGGGGGAGGTGTTATTATTCAGTGGTTGATACACAAGTGTACACTGGTTGTCAAGTAAATCTGAACTGTAGGTGTCACTTAGATCAAGAGGAAAAAAAAAGAAGGGCTTCTGTATCACACTGAAAACTACTTTAGTGCACAGACACATGGATATGTAGGATGTGGGACAATGGAAAAGTTAGAATTTTGTTTGCTGTTGTTGGAATCTGCAATACTGATCAAATTAGCTGTTGACTTCCCCTTGATATTTTCTGCCATTAGACACAGAATGTATTTTACGCTATAGTGACGTATCATATCCTTTGCTCATTCAAACACAATTAGATTTGATGCCAGTAATGCTGACTATGCGATAATAACGGATTCATTAGGTTTGATGTCTATAGTATCCTGCGACTGCAACCTAAAATTGGTATGGGAATTAGTTGTCCATAAGCTGATACGTTGTACCTAGTGAGCAAAGCCCATTACAAGTTGTGGATAATAAAATGGTGTACTCTACAGAAAAAAACAAAAAACAAAACAAAAACCAACCGACATAAAACCTGTCAAATTCATTTTGATGAGTTCCTGATTACAATGATTATTTCCTTTTTTAATGATGTACAGTGTCGAGTGTATGAGCAAAATATAAACTTATTTGGGATGACATAATGACAATAAACTTGTTTACCACAGACCACAAATACTGAAATGGGCCTGTGAAGCAAGTTAAAGATGACAAGTAATTTTTGTTTGACAGAAGTAGTACCAGTACTGATTGTAATCACAAGCTGTCATTTCCTTTTACCTTCATGCTACTTTCTCATGTATGGCCAGCAAAGATGTAAATTATTATTAGATATCCCATTATCTTTCTTAAAAAAGAAATATTATCAAAAGTATAGGGAATGCTTGATATTTCTATTACCTGGTGCCACAATGTTGATGTCTTCATCTATTACATCAAAGATTGTAGTCCTCCTCCGCAATGTAATGCTTGTGTTGTAGACATTGAGCCCTTACAGCCACTACATACAAGAAGTGAAAGCCCAGTGTATTGAGGCTGATGAAGCCATAACTATTGATTCTCATAATAGCCAAAAGTAATAAATTTGTTTTGTGTAGTTGATTTTGTAGTGTTTTAAGTTTGACAACTACACACTAACTTCCTGACCTCCTTGTAGAACTACCCCCTTTTTACTTTTTATGCCTCAGCCACGAAGTGTCGCCGGAGCCATTATTGTGTAATCTTAAATCATTGTTCCATTTCTGTGTTCACTGTTGTTAATTGTACTTCCTTTTCTTGCTTCATTTTGTAATAAAACATTGTTTGAAAAATTCACATCTTTACTTCTCTCTCTTATCTCCATGATTTCCCAACCTTCTCCTCCTCCTCCTCTCCTTTCTTTCTGGTTCATCCTTCTCCTTACACTGACTTCTCCACTGATTCTTACTCTATAGTCTATTCTTCCTGACAATTGCCCAAGTCTCCTATCCTGTCTTCCGCTGCTCTTCCACTGTCACTCTTTGTTTTGCATTTTGATAATACACCAAAGAGCTTGCTTACACACTCTTTGGCCTGAATTCACGAAGTTGGTGCAACCTGTGTCCGTGGTTTAAACCATGTCCATGGTTTAAACCATGGACAAAGACCGTAGTTTTGTATGGGGCACCAAGTGTCGCATGGCCTATTTTGTTAATAAATCAGTCATTTCGTTGACGAAATGACCATTTCGTTGACAAAATGACCATTTCGTTAATGAAATGACAGATTCGTAACAAAATAGGCCATGTCAGACTTGGCGCCCCATACAAAACTACGGTCTTTGTCAATGGTTTAAACCATAGCCAAAGATCTTACCACCTTCGTGAATTCGGGCCTTTATGTCACTTCCCTTCTTCCCTCTTCTCCTTCTTGGTTCTTCTTTTGCCAAACAGCGGTCCTTTGAAGGACGACATACACAATGTTTAAATATATAGCGCAAATCTCTCCACCTCATTTACGTCATCATGCAAGCTTTCAAACAATACACACATGATTTTAATTATTGTTCTTTTAATTTTTTTCCATTGCATAAATGTTTATGATGGTAGATTGATTTTTAGTGTTTCTTATACAAGTAATAGCAGTTTTCCCTCTACTTGGCACGGATATGAAATATGATGCCTTCCATTCTGTTACTGTGACATAAAAGCTAAATATAACAAGAAGATATTCAATATGGTTCATTTCCAAAACCCTACAAGCTCTTTTAACAGCTCTAACTCATAATCTTTTTCATGGTAGGTTAATTACTTGTATGTAGTTGTCGCTCTCAACCGGTATGAAATTAAATCTTGGCAACTGTTTCATGTTGCTAATTCAGAGTATGACATGTACAAAGTGTACATGCGTAGTGTACCTGTACATAAATTTGTAGTGAATTTTACTTTGTACTGCTTGAAGAAAGTTTCATCAGACACACCACACACATTTTATCATACTTTTGTTACAGTCCTAGTGTGTTTGAATTCTCTTCAAGTCCATAGTGATTGATTATCCGAGTAAACATTATCAATATTATTTCAATAATTATATTTTCTCTTTTTTTTTTTAAAACTCGGAGTTGCCATAGGTGGGATCAGTTTGGTGTGATGATTCTCTACATGATACAGTAGATTATGACCCCTGCCCCCCCCCCCCCCCCGAAAAAAAATTGTGAAATCAGAACAGAACAGAAAAGTGATATTATTCAGGACAAACAGTAGGTGAGTCATGAGGTGACATCGTTGTCTTGCCTAATTTGCACGTTATCGCATATCACGTGATTACATGATAAATACAGGCATGATATTCTGTAGAGTTAAAGCTGATTTCAGATTTTTTTTCTCTTTCAAGTCTGTACACATTTTGCTATTTTCATGTATTAAAATCACCTGAAAATGGTGATTTCCAATTTTTTCGAAAAACTTCAATATCATCCAGGCTGTAAATATTGCTGTTTCAAGGAAACATGCTGAATTTAGAAATGCTGTCATGACATTTTAAGGGTCAATTAACTTTCTATTGAAGCATTGCTAGATCCATTACATTATCTTTATTTCTATCAAATAATCTTGAAGACAGCTCTTTAGAGTTTTCCTTGCAAACCACACCCAAGATTTCTGTTTGAGGTCACACCTACATGTACAACCATCAGTTCTTGCCAGGCTACGTAACTGTGAAGATTTGAAGGTTGTTTCAGGAGAAAGCATTTTTCCATTGCAAAGATGACAATCTTTGACAGGCAAAAAGAGACTGATGATGCGGTTGAGCCGCCCACATCTGGATTCTAACCCCGCTCTTAAAACAAAGATGAAGACAAGATTGGGGGGGGGGGGGGGGGGGGGGGTGACAGGAGCTTAAGCCCTGATGCATACTGGTGACACACACATGCATTGGGGTGCCCATCACTCACTGATTGGGATGAAGTTCAGAGATGGAGCCCTTGGTCCCACAGCAATGAATTGTTGTACCCCCCAAGGTTCAGTGCCAGTCAGATGCTTGGCATTCTTCATGGCATCAGTCAAGGACCCGTGGCAAGATTGATCACCGCATCACCGTTGATGCCTGCCTAATGATGGAGAGGGAGGAGACGGAAGAGTAGGAGGAAGAGAATGCACCACCCTGCCCCTCCACCCCACCCCCCTTGAACATGAGATAAAAACCTCAAACATGCAGTTCCATGCCCTGATTAGGAAATGACATTACGTGTTTAAGTAGATAAACCCCAAGTTATTTTAGGAACATACTGGCCCAAGAATTTAATTTATGACTGCAAGAATTTATGTACGTATCATTTTGTTTCAAAAATTGCGATTGCTCGTACACGGCCAAAAGATGTCATTCAATGAAGCACTTTAAATCTCCAAGCTTGCCTAAGCAATAACTGGAGCATGACCCAGGCACGCTCATTCTAAGCCTAGTATAGTGAGTTGCATCATTGGGTTACAAAATCATGCATTAAAAAGTTGATTTGTGTGAGTGGAAACAATCATGATGCAAAAATCCATCAGTCTTGTTCTTGTTCTACAATTGATGCAATATTTGGTACCCTGGGGTACCAAATGAAAATTCGCCATTTTGTTGAATTAATTATTTTTTTTTCAGCGCTGTACCCTGGCTTACCAAAAAATGTGTCAAAATATTTTTTAGTTTTATTTTAGTATTATTATGCACAAAAATGTTTCCTTATTTGTGATTATGCAACAATTAATGCATGCAACTGATAATTATTTTCTGCTCTGAACCTTTTTCTTTTGCATTTCATCTCTTATTATCGACCATTCGCGCACGCGTAGAAGATTATAAAGATGGCAGCCCCCATGATCAAATTTTGAAGAAATACAGTTGATTTTGGGGTGAATTTTCTGGGCTTTCGGTGATTATTTTTTTTTCTGAAAATAAAAGTTACGGTAGATGATGTTTACAAAACGGTGTGGTACTAGAAATTACTTCGAAAAACACCTATGGTGCTAGTTCATTGCGACGACTTTGCCGTATCAGAATTCGGAATCGGCGTATCTGAATTCGGATACGCATTATAAATAATGGGCATGAGATGGCGCTACACAACGCGGTACCCCGGGTTACAACGGTACCCCGGTGTACGGCGTGCCGAATCAAATGTATTAATCCGTCACAAAACTTTACCATGTGCAGTGTGTATTAACAGCATGTGATGAAAACTCGAGATTTTTATCCCATAATGCAACTCGCTACCCACACCTGGTCCCAAAGACTATATCTGTATATAAAGGTGCTTTTAATCACCGTCCAATCATCATTTAGCTGTACATGGTTCAGAGATGTATCAAAAATGATGTGCTTTCATTCCAATGAGTATTTTTTTTCCCACATATTTATAATGTGAATGCTTGCGAATGAAATTAATTTTTACATCGCAATGCAAAAACAGATAAATCTTGTGTGTTAATGGGCCAATAGAATGCCCTTCCTCTGAGTATGTTGCACACAGCATGTCATGTTACAAACTCCATCTTGTTCCAATTATGCTGTGAGAGCAGCATGCCATGAAAACTTTGCAAGCATACTGCCCCATCGATGCAGTGTTTAATACTGTAAGAGTCCCGATAAAGCAGTGCCGACTGTACTCATACTTGCTATGAAGTTATTTCCACTCAAATGCATTGATTGCCTTGGATGGGATGCCAAGAGAGGCCGCCATTTCTGTCAATAGTTACGTTCAGACGGCAGGCCCTAACCTCGAGGTTAGGAAACCTCGAGGTTTAGCTCTTGCCCCCTAACTACGACGTGTGTCCACACGACGAATCTTAACCTCGAGGTTAAGCTTCTGCCCCCCATAACTACGAGTGGGTCCCACTCGATGTTAAAACCACAAAACCGGAAGTTTCAGCCCACACTGCTAACAAGGCGTCTATCTATTCTTTAGTCCAACCCTGTCGGACTCGCTTACAGGTACTCTCTTTCTCTGTCATGATATGCAGAGATAGCACTGCACTGATGACTTCATGCCTTTATGAAGACATTCGTCGAAAACATTTTTTAGCGTCGGAGAAGAATATAGAATACAGTAGTGAGTTCGACGTGTTCAGTTTCAGAGATCAAGCGCATGGGAAGAAAAGATGATGTTGTTGTGTCGTGCGTCATAGGTTTTTCACGTGTAGTGTATTTGTGGTGTACGTTTGGGAGGTTGACCCGGAAGCAGAGGGAAATTGTGGCCGGGATGGAGTTTACGGCGAGGTCACTCTTAACTTCGAGTTCGTTGTTTTTTGTGTCCACACGGTGCTTAACTACGAGTGGGGACCCCCCGCGGCTCGTGGTTAGAGCGCTAACCATAAGATTTCTTGTGGCTCGAAACATCGAGCAAACCTCGAGGTTTGCTAACTACGAGTGCGTCTTCACGGTCCCTAACTACAAGCTCTAACCTCGAAGTTTCCTAACTTCGAGGTTAAGGGCTCCCGTCTGAACGTAACTAATAACTCCTAATTAGTGTGTTCCCCCTTTCCTCATCCCATCAGAACAAACAGAACAGCAGGAATAGGAGAAACATTAGAGTCAGATGAATGAATGAATGAATGAATGAATGAATGAATGAATGAATGAATGAATGAATGAATGAATGAATGAATGAATGAATGAATGAATGAATGAATGAATGAATGAATGAATGAATGAATGAATGAATGAATGAATGAATGAATGAATGAATGAATGAATGAATGAATGAATGAATGAATGAATGAATGAATGAATGAATGAATGAATGGAAGAAATGAATGACTGGAAGGATGGAAGAAAAGGGGATGGAAAGGAAATCACCCAGCTTTTGGTTTCATCTTCTATCTGCCACAAATGAAATGCACCTGGTTGAAGTGATTGGGATACGTGATGTTTATTCACATTTTATCAGCTAGTTCCACTCTCCCATAAATCAGGGAAATGGTGACGTATATTTATGTGAATATTGAAGAAACAAAACACACACCATAAACATAGAGCTACTCTACTGTACCAAATTCACACCGCAGATGTACCACTACCAGCATTCTCATATCTCCTCAGATCAGGTGTACTACACCAATCTTATAAATGGTGTGGAACATACCATTTTATCTTTAAAAGACAAGGCACTTCTGCTTTCACATTCATACATACATGTACATTGTATGTGCGCGGTTACTGTGGTATGGTATTTTTTTTTTTGGTATATTTGGAGGACATAGTACAGTGTACAGTAGATGTACAACGTACTCGCTGTAAGTCTTACACAAGGAGATCCATTTGACCACCGGTACAGATAGAAGTCCATTTGTTCATTTGTGCTTTATATTGTGGACTTGCGTGCCAAAATCGTGCCCAATCTAATCAAACAAGACAATATAGCCTCCAGGCTTTTAGGCAGTAAGGACGCTGCCCAATTACATGCGGATTCCACCCGTACGTCCGGGAGATCGGATATTGACCCTATTTTTGTCCGCAGAGCACGGACTGATTTTGACACCCTACTCCTGTCACGTGAGATTCATTGTGGGTAAAATGAAAGACACTCTTCCCCCTCACTCCCTGCCTCCTGATCAATAATTCACTGGGCTGCCAAATATAAAGATAAACCATAAGAATACTCCCCAAAATAACAAGAACAGAACTCATAGCTGTAATGCAGTATTGTGTATGTTTGTACAATGTATGTGAGTGTTTGTGTTTGTTTGTATGTGTGTATGTGTGTGTGTGTGTGTGTGTGTGTGTGTGTGTTATCATGTAATGAAAGTAATGAAGCTGTACATTCATTGGACAATTAAGCTTTCATATCATTCAAGCAGGGTCTGTAAAAAAAAAATCTAGGTCAAAGGTTACTGAAATTACCTAGAACTGTCATTTTTCAGTTACATCAATTTAGGAACTCTGATAATGATGTTATTTTGTATGGTGCACACTACAATCAATTTGAAATTATGTCAACCCTCAATTCAGTGGTCAGGATCAGTGAACTTATTCTGAAATATATATTAAGGGCCACGTGGCTGAGTATAGAGTGATTGTGTGAAAAGATAGAGGCATCCCAGCCAGCTGCACCCCAAGTATACTGAAATGCTCTCATCACTTAAAAATATCTACGTATGGCATGTCTTCACTGGCACATACATTTGCTATCCAAAGCAATATACAAATTGTGCCTCTCCCTTTCATTTTTGTGAGTCATCGTCAGTATGTTACAATTATGGGAGGGATGTGAGTAGTTTGGGGTGCCAATTGCAAAATCGTACAGTAACTGTTAGAATTGTCCCATGCAATTGTTGTCATTTGAGATATCGCTGTAAACCACGTGCGCAGAACTGTAGCTGATGATGAAAGTATTGAATTGCTAGTAGAATATTGCCCACACGATTATCAAAGTAATGTTTGAAATGACTTCCTCGTTTGTCATGGTAGTTTTTTGTTTTTTTTTTTAATTAGCCATGACCTCCACATTCAAATCATAAGGAAACAATCGGAACCTGACAATAATCTATATATAGGTCTTGAATTCAGAGAAAGTTTTAAGTCAGATTGTGAATCCGCATTTGAAATCATATCCATCTGCTCCATGAGTAACATCACATCAAACATGTAGTTTCATTTTCCAGGCCCAGACAGTTCTGTTTTGACTTTTTGGCAAACATGTTGTCAGTGCTTCCCGGAAGTTTTCTCTTTCGTCATCACTTTATATAGCCGTACCCTCATTTTCAACGGCAAGATCATCCGTGAACAGTTTGCGTGAAATTTAGATGAATTTGGTCTTCAAACATTTGCATTTGTTTAAATGTGATTAATGCATTGCAGCAAAGAGCATGTGATATGATATTATACATTAGGCTCCCAGTAATGTACATACATCCTCCAATCAGTTTTTTTTTTTTTTTTTTTTTTTTTTTTTTAAGCTGCGGGTGCTCTATCTACAAGTTTCACCGATATACCCTCGATAGCGTGCCATCCTTTTCTGCGCTAATTATCCCCACACAATCAGCTTCATTAGGGGCTAATGTGCATCCCATTCTGAGGTGAGCTTGCTTGATGAGAGGAAGAGGGGGAGAGAGAAGGAGAGAGAGAAGGAGAACAGAAACAAGGGGAGTTGGATGAGGGAAAAAAAGAAATGCAAATTGATTGTATTGACACAGTAATTTGGACAGGGTCTGTCTGACAAAGCGAAGAGAATGTTTGGCAGGAAGGACAGGTGACAACCTTTTGCCACTGGGGTGCTGGCAGTGTGGAGGGGTTTTCACACTTGCAAGAAGAACTTGTTTAAAGTTACACTCACTTGTTTAAAGTTACACTCCTGTATGAGTAACAAGCTTTTGGATGTGTCTTGAGATTTAATGTGAGTGTAGAATATTCAGGTACATGTACTTTAAAATCATGTTTCTTGTCCACCCCGCCCCCTTTCCACCACTTGCTGCAAACAACATTACATAGATTGTATTGTACTACAACTGTTCCCTCAAAGTCTATGGTATGTCAATCGAACACACAACTTTACAGTGTAGATCCACTGCTCCCTATATGTAGGCCTAATGTATGCATTGAAGAGATATTGAGCTCTATCATGATTTGGAAATCAATTCGTTCAGACTGCACCTCCACGCCCAGATGTAAGAAAAATTTGTGTGCTTTATCTTTCATACCATGATTTATCAAACATGATATGAATGACATGTTATGAGAAGATGCTGCCTTAAGCATCGCCTTGATCATTGCGTAAATGCAAACCAACAAAAAATGGCAAGATTAATGTGGAGCATGTGTTCAAACCACAAACAAGATATTTTACCAATCTGAAATGGTTCCTTGACAGGGGGATGGAGGGGGGGGGGGGGTTGGAGAAAGACCAGGTGACATCATTAAAGGCCACTTGGGTGCCAGCGGTGATGGCATGTGTCTTGAGGAAGGATGAAGTGAGATTTATCGATGTAACTGACGAGATGAGATTTTATTATCGCGTCACAAACGATTGAAAGGGAGACAAGAGGATTCAAGGTAACCAATGCATGGGAGTGATGGGAATTTGGATGAAATGTATGCAGGAGGGGTGGAGGTTAAAGACCCGGCAGCAACGTGGGGATACCACGGAAGTGCGAAGGCTGGCCTGGCTCGGATATATTGGAGAACCCCAGCAATGAATTGTGTACAGCTTAATCACTAAACTGTATATAACTACGCACACAGCCACAGAATCTTGACTGGAATCGACTGTTACTAATGAGCATCCTGATACATGCTTCGATGCCCATATTTTCTGATCGATGCTATTTGAGGTTTTTGAATGTACCCTGGTAGGCAGCGAGTGAATCCAGCCACACATGAACCCTCACGGTACTGGGTCTTAACTCCATATAGGGGAAGTATGGAGGGAATATATTGGAGACAAGCCTGCCCATTTCTTACAAAGTAGGGTTGAAGAGGAGCATATTCTGATTCATACATTATTCATAGTATGTGAATATGATCATTCAACTTGACTCACCAAATTGGACATTTTTTTAAATTGAGCCATGAAAATGTTAAACAGTGTTTCTATTAGTGATTTGCTCTTTGAAAACTTTATCAAATTTGTATAGGGGGAGGTTTCCTACAGAAAATCTGCTGCATCAGGATCTTTCAGGCATAGAGCAGCAAAAGGTCATTGCATTCACAGTACTTGCAACTTTCTGCTTCTCAGGCAGTGATTTTCCTTTTTCTTTGACCCTGTATTTTGATCACAATCTTATTCCCAAATGATCAACACACACAGTAGCTGGTAAAGCAATATTGTATCAATGCAGATGTGTTTTGCCTCTGATAAGTAGACATGTTGACAGTATTTCAGAGGAGCAGATGATTTTTTTTTTTTTAAATCTTGTCTTGAAATCAAATGACTCTTGAAAATCTGAGTTATGCTTCTATTGCATTTTTTTTAAAAATTTCCTTGGAGGTGGGGTCTGCTTTCCTTGTAAATGATAATACATTAGAAAAGCAAATGCTCTTAGAAAAATAAAACCAAAAGCCTCCAGTTTTAAAACTATGAAATACTGAAATTCCTTCATTTGTCACATCCCTATTTATTTTAGTCATCTTTCTGGCTGTATGAAAGAAGTACAAATGTATACGATTTCTTATGGTAAGCATCACTTTTTATTTATTCAACAAGAATTATTTCATCAATATGATGAACAAGAATTAGATTTCATCAATATGATTTCTTCTACACGCTCTTTTTGCTCCTCCCATTTAAATTTCTCCTTACCTGTAAAGTGTAATTGTTTGTGTACATGTGTGTGTGTGTGTGTGTATGTGTGACAGGTGATGTGTTATAGCTGCTTCTATATGGGGGGGGGGGGGGGGGAAGAGAACAGGGTACACATGGATGCAAGGCATGGGGTAATGCAAGCACGGGATAATGTCTGTAGTGCACAGGGTTTAGAACGATGGGATGACAAGAGAATGATCTTTCTCTAAAGAAAATTATGGCAGGCAGTATCTTAGAAAAAAAAAAAAATCAGATATATACTAGCACTTTAAACTCAGGAGGTGGGAGGCATGGGAGGCGGAAATCTCTCCAGAGAAGACTGTTGATGATTCCACCATGCTAGCGGTACCCAAACAGGTAAACAAGTGCTCTTGAAGATACCACAATGTGGATCAAAGCCAGAGTATTGAATCTCCGGGTCACAGTTTTTCGTTGCCGATAAGAGCGATTCCTGTCCGTGTTTTATGGTTTTTCTACAGGTTGTGATGATGGGATTGTCCTTGAAACAGGACCACAGTGATGCATTGTGCATGAAAAGTCTCCCGTTTTGAGGAAAAAGCAAACATACCCTCAATGAAAGAAAAAAAAAAAGAGTGGTATAGCACATGAATGTGCACCTGTTTGTTTAACTTTTAAACAAAAGATACACATTTGTGTGTGTGTTTAGAGTTCTGCTTTATTAATGCAGAAGCTGTAAAGGTAGTAAAGTGCTTTGGGCTTTTAGTAGTGCATGGTGCACATTAGAGGGAATGAAATAGTTGATATGAGAGGTTATTACAGGTGAATCAGTGAGGGAACTGCAATCTATAAATATTGATGTGATGATGATTGTTGTATCATACAGTTTTGTATCTGAGTAATGTGGTAGGCCTATATCAGTATGTATGGTGATGATGATGCAACAACAGCACATGTCTGCTACAATATTTGTACTACCCTCTTTTACTACTACTGCAGCTACTACTACTACTACTGCTGCTACTACAACAAGATCTACAGCAACAACAAGAACAACAACATTACTTTGTAGTGCTGTAGGCATACTGTACAATGCAGTATGCAGTGTACTGTATGGGTGCTGTTCGTTATTCCGAAGGGTCATTAATCCGAAACATGCAAATTCCCTATACCTAGAGGTTCGTCAATCCGAAAATGAAAAAGGGTTCGTTAATCCGAAAATTTGTGGCGTTATTCCGAAGGTTCGTTACTTCGAAGATTGGTTAATCTGAAAATGAAATTTGGAACAATGAACCTTCGGAATAACGAATCTTAGGAATAAAGAGCCTTCGGAATAATGAACCTTCGGAATAACGAGCTGTAACCGTACTGTATAGTCAGGATCGATGCTTTCTTGACCTTGTGTGTCAATACATTTTCTTTGAAAGATAATGTGGCCCCACCGGATGAATAATTTACCATTTTGAATGTCTGCCAGGGCAAATAAAGGCATATTATGAGGGGTAATTGTGTGCACACACAGATAAAAATGTGATTGTATCAGGGATCTGTGTGCCCTGAGTATTATAATATGACACCAGTGCTACATGTAATATCACTTTTATGGTACATGCAAGTTGTATTACATCAAGTGGCTGAAATCATTCACCCCTTTAAGGATTCTTAGAAAGCCTTTATTGA
Source organism: Diadema antillarum (assembly GCF_040938485.1). Classification (NCBI taxonomy): domain Eukaryota; kingdom Metazoa; phylum Echinodermata; class Echinoidea; order Diadematoida; family Diadematidae; genus Diadema; species Diadema antillarum. The sequence goes on along the minus strand of NW_027272319.1, from coordinate 592,033 downwards.
CATGACGATTATAAAGGTTATTTATATTCACTCTGTGGAAGAAAAAAAAGGAGGGAGAAATGAAGTAGGCCTATTGCTTGTACATGTATATGTGCACATCACTGTATGTCAGTATTATTTCATCAAAACTGAAGATTACATTTGGAATAAAGCTTGCATTTCAATTGTCAGTTGGTGCTTGCTGATGTGCCATGTATAAATCCTATGGGGAATTAAAACAAAATCTTTGGGGCAGAGGGGTTGATAGGATGGGTGCTGTTCGTTATTCCGAAGGTTCGCTATTCTGAAGGTTCGCTATTCCGAAGGTTCGTTAATCCGAAACACACAAATTCCCTAATAAATACCTAGAGGTTCGTTAATCCGAAAATGAAAAAGGGTTCGTTAATCCGAACATTTTGTGGCGTTATTATTAAAGAAGGTTTGTTATTCCGGAGATTCATTAATCCGAAAATGAAATTTGGAATAACGAACCGTCGGAATAACGAACCTTCGGAATAACAATTCTTCGGACTAAAGAGCCTTTGGAATAACGAACCTTTTGAATAACGAGCTGTAACCGATAGGATACCTTGCTTCTTCATGATTCGTGTGTTTTCCTTCCCTCTGCTTGCTTTGTTTTTTTATATATTTGCTTCACTTTAATTCTGTGTGGTCTAAAGGTATTATAAGAGACTTTGTTTTAACTTTTCGAATTTGAATAAGACGTACAGACTGTACATGTGCTTACTGTACGGTCTGCTTCTAAATAAAAGATGACAGGTTAGGGTTATGATAATGAAATTCTTGAATTGAATTGTTTCACATTGCCACTCCAACAAACAGCAATGTATGCTTATAGGCAAGCAACTGCAGAACCTACATTGTATAGCATAAAAGTCTCCTCTAAAAGACTAGGATAAAGTACCTTGCTAATGGGCACAACTACTGCAGCCAGGGGACTTGAACCAGGGACCTTATGATTGATAGCCTGTGGTTTATCCACTGAGCCATGACAGCTACTTGGATGGTTTATGAACTCACTTCTGGCACAGAATTAAGGCTTCCAAACAACTTTCAGCCTGGAGTTTTTGGCAGTTGATAGATGCAAAGCTGTTTTGATTATGGGGTTAGAAACACGGAAGAAAGCGCGATCGCAAACGCATTTGAGCCAGAAATGTGTTTCTGTAGGATTGATAAATACGAAGTCATTTTGAAACATGTTTATAGCTCGGATCTGCCCTTGCCAACTACACATCTCAGCTTCTTACATCAAACTGTGCAATGGAGCTGCGGAGTAACAAGACCTCCCAATCGACTTTAACACACTGAGTTGATAAATGCAGCAACTTGAGAAACATGATCCGAAAGGTGTTTGTAAATGCATTTTGATAGTGGGTATTGAAACATGTTTCAAACATGGGAAAGGTGATGAATGCAGCCCTTGATAACAGTAGTAATTCTGTACACTGTACATCATAATTTTTTTTTTTTGTAGTTCTTATGAGAAAAAGGTGGTAGCAGCTTGAAAAAGATCAGAGATTTGCTGTTTTGGGTATGAACTGTTTACTCTTGACCGTATGTATGTTGGTGTTTTTAGGTTGTTATTTTCATAAAGCCCCTGTGTCGTTGATTCTAAAGAGAGCTTTTTTGTAATAAAATGACTGGTCCGTGAATTTTTTCTCCCTTACGACCGAAACTGCTACATTGGAGCCCAGAGGTGAGCTGAGGAAAAAGAATCTTGTGAAGACAGAGCAGGATTTGAGCTGGCATGTGGGTTGCCTGTGTAAACAAAATCTTTGCCAAGGAATTGAAATAGGAGAGACTGGAAAATGCAGAATGTTTAAAGCTGCATTGTAATTTTGTAAACTTTGTCTTCTCTAAATATGTAGAGCACTTGAAGCTGCACTGCTTTGCTGCATTATTGGATCTGTGAGTTTGATTTCAACAAGTTTTAGATTGCTAGTGACACGTTGCTTTCTATATCGGAAAAGAAAATGTCTTCAAAACATGAGAAAAATGCAATTATAAAGAAGTGTAAACAGTTAAAGAGTCATAGATCATTCCAGGTTCTTCTCTTGATGATTCTAAAGCTTGAAATTTGGCAATATCTGTCTCTTAGAGTTTACTGGTTTGAAAATACAGGTGCCTAGTCTTTCTTTTGTTCATTTTATGAGCATGCAGTGATGGAAGATCTCTCTTCAGATCTTTCTGAGATCGTACCAGTCTCCTTTTGAAATGTTGTTTTGTTTGCTTTTTTTTTTGCAGCATTTCCCAATCAAATTTATGTTTCAAATATCCTAAACTTGAAGCATTTTTTGGGTTTTAAAATTTAAGTGAAAACAGTATTTTCTGCATTATGATTCTTTAAAACCAAGAGGATAGTATAACCATGTCAACATGTTTAATACTGATAAGGTTAGTGTTGCTAGATGGTTTATTTCAAGACTACAATAACTTATACACAATATGCAACTTGCTCTTCATCAAATGTAAAAAAAAAGTGAAATAACAATTTATGTACAGATCAGAGGGGAACTTACATGTACAGTGTATACAATGTTTGTAAACTGCTATATCATCACTTCCTTCAATTTGAATAGTACGTTCATGGTTTAAAGTATCAAATGTATATTCTTACATCGGCAGTGGATAAACAGTTCTTTAAAAAAAAGGGAGCAAAACTCAAGGGAGTTTGTTTCTGTAAGATGAAAGGAGAGAGTTTAATAGTGGATTATATAGTATATTGGATATTTTTTTTTTCATTATGTTTCCCAGAAAAGACTGGATATGTGCAAAGTGATCTGAAACCTGAATGTTGATTAAAACCGATGTGATCAGATTGAGGAAGGCTGTCTGTTGCAGTTTGGGTCTGTGATGGAATGACAAAATATGGGTCGGCGCTGCAAGGGGCAAGTAGCGTGCTCTTCTTCACGAGTGAGAGTGGTCTTGACCCTTGACCTACATCCTGCCTGGCAGACAGGTGTCTGTCATGCTCGTCAGGGTTTCTTTTTTTTTTCTCTCGCCTTCTCTGATGACACCAGAAAGATGATCTTCGGGACAGCATCACCCATCTGGCCTCATGTTGTGCTCTTGGGTGTGAACAGGGACATCATCCCCAGACGAGCTGTGCCAATCTCCGTGGGACATTTGATATGTTTCTCTTTCATATCATACCATCTGTTTTTGTTCTATCTCTCTGCATTTCCTGCATATATCCATCCTTCCATGCTGCTGTCTAAATTATTTGCTGAAATTCAACTTTTTGAAAGGTGTGAAGTGTATGTCCGTCTGCTTTAACAAAGTCTTCCCTGTATTTGATGTTATTAATTTTTCTGTCCATGCATTCATTTCACCAGTCTTAATATTTCAATCAGTCTTCTTTCAGTGTCTTCATCTGCAGCATATCTACTGGTATTATCTATCCATATATGACTTCTCTATGTAGCCTTCTCTATGTCTATTTCTTCATCATACATTTGTACATGTACAAATGAGTATTCATTCACCAGTAGTGTCTTCCCTGTGTCTGACCAAAAAGCTTTTGTGGCATCATTGATGAATAGATAAAAGGGGGGGGGGGGGGGGGCACCATGGGATTCCGGGAATTAGTATTTGCTTCCTGGATCCATTATATAGTATTAGGCTGGTGGAAAGTATGGAATTTCTACAGGCATGTGTATAATCAAGATGATGATAAGGAGAAGGAGGAGGATGACCTTCGTTGGCATGACAACCATGCTGTCTCTGGGAAATGGCAGCATTCTGAGTAACAAAAGCTCTCCTTGCAGCCGTTGGAATCACAAGTTGACGCAACAGTGTGTTTGCATCACAAAGGGAGCAATTCAAATGTGGATGGTAGAGCGTTGGCCGTAAGACTCCTCTTATCAGAAGACGAGTACATGTTCCCATTGTAGTCATATTCTCCTTTTTTCACCGAGCAGACAGGTATATTTGTTTGACATGCAATATCAACCTCATGATGACTAGATATGATTGATGGTACAGATGGTACAGATGGTACAGAAAGTCCTGTTTGCAGGAACCGTGTCCCCCATAACAAAGAAAGTGGTTTACTTGAATCTTGTCTGCTTTTCAGTGTTATCGCAACACTCCCATAACTTTGTCGTTAAGAAAAGTATTAAAGACAAAGAGACACCAGTGGCAATTTACCGCCACTTCCTGTTACAGTCAAGCCATTACTATCATTCGTGTCTAGGGTCTCACAACATTCTGTCCCAGACCAATGTGCCTTGGTTTGATTGATGGCTTTGAGATCAAGCAAAGACTGTCATTTTCAAAGGATTTAGGAAGCAACTATATGTTTTTTGTTTAGAGATCAGTGAATTGCTGAATTCAAGTTTCCTTTACAAGAGGCCCATTATGTTCTTGTCTTCAAATATTGCATTAATAGTTGCCGTATCTATCTTTGTATCATCAAATATTATAATGAAAAATTGCAATGTTGCACTTGATACATATATACAATATGTATAATATTTGATTGTTTTCTTTTGTGTGTGTGTGTTTTTTTACTATGATTCGCAGTAGCAGTTTCCTTGACAATCTGTGGCCTGCAACTATGGCTGTGTACGATGTTCTGCTTCAAGGGACTTTTATATAGGCATAGTTGCTTTGCACCTCTCAATTGTCAGGCAGTATTAGAGTAAAGTGTTTTGTTGTAGTGTCAAGAGATTTGTCTTCAATGCTGTCATCCAGCTGTCATTGGTTTACATCAAAAGAATGTTTAACATCAGGGTCCTGTTTCATAAGACTTGCTATCAGTAACAACTGCCACATTTCTATGACAAATTTGCTCTCAGCCAATCAGATGCAAGGATTTCAGTAGCTTACAACAACTATCGTAACTTGTTTTTGATAACTAGTTTTACGAAACGGGGGCCCAGGTTTTACTGTTTAATCAGTGCAAATCTTCATCTTCATGATTGTATCTTTAGTTGGAGTTATGATTGATTGTCAGTTTTGTACCGAATAGTGATGATTGCAAAGATTGTTTTTGTTTCATTGGTCAGTATGGGATAGAACCGCAAGGCTGTTATCATGTGGACATTTGTTGTGTGCTTGGCAGGTTGAGATGTAACCATTTCCTCTCAGTGACACAATGGAGTAAGAACATACCTGGAATGTATTCTAGCTTAATCATGGCTGCCATTTTTTCTTTCTCCTTGTACCACGTGTTTGTACACGTATTCCAGTAGAATCTATCATGTCAGGTTTCTGAAAATGTGCGAGGTCATCGCAGCATTCGCAGATAAAGTGTTTGTCGTGTTTCCTGTTTTTTTTGCATGGACAATTGTTCTGTCCTAGGAGGGTTGAACTGGACTGTGGTCACATTGAATCATGTTTGGACACTCTTAGTCATCACCTGATAGTGCCCTGGCTGATGCGGTGGGCAAGCTACAGAATGCACTGTACATTATTGTACCTATTTCCTGCGAGGTTGGACATTATCCTCTAAGGACACTCTGATAGGGATTTTGTTTTTGTTTTCAATTGTTTTATTATCACTATTCTTTTAAAGTGACTCAAGTTGTACACTTTGTGTGTGTGTGTGTGTGTGTGTGTGTGTGTGTGTGTGTGTGTGTGTGTGTGTGTGTGTGTGTGTGTGTGTAGGCCTATGTGTATGTGTGTGTTTGCTTGTTTAACCTTTATTACTTTGTTGCCAGCATATTACTTGATGATATTTCACTAAAATGTATAACAATGATGCAGCATGTTTTGACATTTATTCGGTTATTTTGGGGAAAACAATGTTACTATAGATATCATGTCAAATGAAAAGTTATTTCTTTGAAATGTTTCAGCAAAAATTCAGGATATATGCTTAGCAAATTTGGCAAATGTGGTTATGACAGGACAATATATACAATTTCACCTGTTAGCTTTCTGACAAATGTCTGCCTGAGGTCAATTTAATGGTCTCTTTATTTATAATGCATTAAAAGCCCTCTGCTGGTTCACACATTTCTCAAAAGATGTTGTATTATTGGACAAGCAATGCAATGTTTAGCAAAGTAAAGGGAAGGTCTGTATTATTAGATGCCTGCTCATAATTGGGCTGTAACAGCATGATGTGTCAGGAACCAAGATGTTCAATATTTGCCTTCCAATGTGATGCGGCCATCGAGTGATGCTCCTGTAAGCCACGCCCCCACACGGGGGTAATCTGTATTCCTGCTGTGCTTTGTAGACACATGAATTACCCGAAATTGGGGATCACAAGTGCGAGGAGTGAGTCATGTGACAATTAACGACAACCTCATCCCCAATTTTCCTTGCGGACATTTCATGATACAACCAGTGAACGGCCAGCTCTACATGATAAGGCAGTACACCCTATGGTAATATTAGATTGATCAAAAGAAGATGAGTCGTGTGTTGGTACGATATTGATAGTCTCAGGCTATCATCATACCTTAGTTTCTCAGAGTGCTACAAGCTTACATCATGTCTGCTTGCTAGCTTCGGCAAGTGAACTAGGTAGACACTTTAAAAGTACCGTACATATTTATAGGGCAAGTGAGATATTTTCATGGTTCTGCCTCAAAGTGGTACCAGAGGCATCATTTTTAGGTTGTGCGACTGTCCATCTGTCCATTCGTTCATCTGTCCGTAATCGATTTTGTGGACAACGTAACTTCAGAACCGTATCTAAATAAGACTTGGCATACATGGGATGTATGAGTAGAGGAAGCTGTGCCTAGCAACTTTTATTTTCTTTTTCTTCAAAAGTGTTGGGCAAACGGCCAGAGTTTTAGTTAACATTATTGGTCAGTTTGAGTATTTCATATTAAGTGAGCATATGAGAAAATGCTTACTTCTGTATCATTAGCATACATAGTATGTATACATGATGTACTCTGCCCAGGTGGAAGCAAAACATTGGATCTCTCTCTCTAAAAAAAAAATGCCTTTTCTTTCTTTCTTTTTTTTCCAGAGAAGTCATGTGATCAAATAAATAGTACTTTTGTCATGTCATGCTGCATTGGATGTTTGATAAATGAATCAGCTCGCTAACTTTGGCAATGTGTTGAAACAATCGCAAACGCTGTCATGTCATGTTTTCCGTACGGGGGTCGTGAGTGAGAACGCCAGAAGGGTTTGTGGTAATTCTACCTTGTACCCCTAAACAGAGCTGTCATCTTGTATGTTTGTATGATAATTACCTTTAAATTTTTTTTTCCGTGTTAGAAATAAGAACAAATAAGAAAGCAGTTTTTTTGAAAATGAAATTGTATGTTTTTCTGTTGAATTTTGATATAGTGTGTGTATTAATTCAAAATATGATTTTGTGCCCTTGAACAGATGCAATACTGTGTGTACATATAATTTCTTTTTTTTTGTAAATTCGTATCTTACTGTGCATCAATACGTTCTGACACCTGCAGAGGTTGGCTAGCAGCGCTCTCTGCATATATTATATTCTCTGCATACCATTTTTCGGTCACATTACCATTAGAAAACTCTGGAGGCATATATTGTGATGTCAGAAATCGTGCATGCTATTTGGTTCTACCAAACTCCCCCCTCCCCACACACATACGTTGATATAACGCACACTCATGAATTATTCGAAGACACGTGTTGTTTCTTTTGTTACCTCTGCACTAATGGGGGAGCAAGGTGAGGTGATGTGCCCAGCAGTGATATGAGAGGGTGGCCACATGACCAGTACGGGCTTTCCTCCTGATCTTTGTGGTTGAGTCACACTGTGTCCAGGCTTTGACCCATTATAGCCATTGACCATCTCTCCATGGTCAACCTCCATGCTGTGAGAATGATTTCATGTTACTGTAGGTATCCACATGTATGCTCTGAGAAAACATAAAGCCCATTCATTCTGGTAGAAGACAATGGCTGTATTATTTATGGTATGCTGACTTCATCGGTGCAGCCCTCTAGCTCTCGATAGCTACCATCATTGCATTTTAATTATGAAAATTCAGGTGGTAGCTATTATTCAGCGTTCTAGTGAATATATCTCTGTGCAAATCAGTTTACTTTTGGACTGTAGAGAGAAAAATGTAGCCCCAGGAATACAGTCCTTTGTCTATCAAACACACATATTACATGAGCAAAAATGTGATCGTTCAGTACAATGCATCTATCTGTGCACTCTTGGAAAAAAAAATGTGCATATTATATACGTGTGACAAATTACAGAAACAAAGAAACAAATTCCTTTTAAATTATTTCAAGGATGTAGTATTATGTATTGATGAGTTATTGTAATCATGATTAAAGGTTTTATTTTACCGCTAACTATTGTGAGTGATCACATTCACACACAAGCTACTGTATGAGCTGAAATTTTCGCGGTGGTTTTATTTTCACGAATTTCGCGAATCGCCTTTGAACCGCAAAAAAAACAACACGCGAAAATAACAACGCACGAATAGCTAAGTTCAGTTAGACCCTCGCAACCGCGAAATTAACAGCATGCAAAATGTCCTCTATGTAGCAATTCGTGAAAATATCTGTACGCGAAAATTTCAGCTCGTACAGTAAATTCTCTTTCTACTTTTCCCTACATTTCCTTAATAACCTGTCCTACCCAGAGAATTAATATATGGTATATATTGTCTTTGTGCTAAAGTTTGTGATATACAACACTGCAATATTTACTAGTTGAAGCTTAGTTTCTAGTGATGGCTATAACTTACACATGATGCTAGGGTGCTTCCAGTTGACTTTGCACAACTTTTCCTTGTAATAACAATCTGATTTTTTGTTTTTATTCTTGTTTTTTTATAATATGGGAATAAGTGAAATAAAATAATACGAAAGTCTCTGTGTTCTATGTGTAGAAAAGCCAGGAATAAGTGGCAAAGTAATTAGATGCATCTGATTGTGATTAATAAGCAGATTGATATGTGTTCTTACTGAGAAACCAATCAGGTGGAAATATCTCATGTCCCTTTCAATTCTACAAATTGTATCTTGTTTGATTCATCCATTCTAGCCTTTAATATGCTTTTTTATTTTATCTCCTCTTCCCTTTTCCACAGGTATAGACCATAAGACTACCACAATTCTCCTGGATGGGAAAAGAGTGAAATTACAGCTATGGTGAGTGGAGATCAAATTATCCTTTGACGCAGCGAGCCAGTTTCTGAAACATGAGTATCGCACAAGGACGAAAGCTAACGTGAATGACAGCCATCCATTATATATGCTGTTTATGCATCATTCATGGATTAAAGCTTAAAGGAAATCAAAACCCCTCATATTGACTTAACTCCATGTTAGAATTATTTACTTTTCAAGAAAATCAGCGAAGGTATGATGAGTAAACTCATTCAACAAATAAAGTGGTTGCGGCATATTGAAATAGTCTCTCGCTCCAGAGGATGGTTAAACTGAATTGTAGACAAGCTGCAGGCAGCTCTGTGGATTAATTTTGTTAGCAAAATTTTATTACAATTTTATGCCCTTCTGATTCACTTCTTCTCATGGTCAAACTTCATGACTTGTGTAAAGAGTGATGCATTGCTGTATATGCTCTGCATGGAAACTAACGGTAGAGATCATCTCAATCATGAGAAAAGTGGAAAACAAGAAATTTTATGTACAAACACTATGGCAAGTTGTCCACGGCTTGGCATACAATTGTAGTACATTTGGAAATTGTCCTTGGGTGATCGCCAAATTGCTAAAAGCTGTAAATTTCTGATTCCTTGCCCAGTTTTGTTCAAATTTTTCACAGATTTTGTGCCATTTGTTTCAGCTCCGCATTATACAAATTTGATTGTTGCTTCCGGACTGAAGAACTCTGTGCTCTGATGTAATAAAAATAAAAATGCTCCATGCTTGATTCCATGCAAATTTGCCAATCATTAGAAAATCAAGGGGGTGGGGTGGAGATAGGGGTGGTTAGGATTATATTAGCAGCACCCAGAGCAAGTAACATGCCTCCAAGAAGCATTAACAGCACATTGTGGCTTGCTACAACATGATGGCAATACATGCACCTTTGCCGTGCGTGCTTGTTTACATAATATCTCGATCATGTGTGCATTGTCATTGGTTCACGATTTTACTGCATGCACCAAGCACTCCACAGAGGGCAGATGTGCTCCAAAGGTACATTGTAACTACTGTGAGTTTGCCAAAAAAATTCTTGGGAGGGGCTGGTCAACTTTGCTGAGAGTTGCCAGTTGAAGCACCCTCAAAACCATGATGATGAGAGGGCAGCTTTAAAATGCTACTTGATATGGAGGTGATGTTCTCCTTTTATGCTTGCACTGTGCACTGCTAGGGGCAGCTTTGTAGACAGTGACATTCTCCTTTTAGTTTTGGTTGAGATGGAGATTCAGATTCTAACTTTTTGCGAGATAATTTGAAAGCACTTATATGAAATATTAAAGGCATACAATTCTATGATTTCTATGAGGAACTGAAAGTTCATTTGATGAAAATCGGTTTTGAAATGGCTGAGCTATCCGAAAACAAAGCAAAAGAAGGTGTTTTGGGATATAATAGCTCAGCCATTCTAAAACTGATTGTCATCAAAGATATACTATCAGTCTCATAGAATTGTATGCTCTGTAATAATTTTTATATGTGGTTTCTAAATATCTTGCAAAAAGTTCAAACCTGAATCCCCATCTCAACCAAAACTATACCGTCCCTTTAAAGGACAAGTTCACCTTCATAAACATAAGGATTGAGAAAATGCAACAATATTAGTAGAACACATCAGTGAAAGTTTGAGGAAAATTGGACAATCAATGCAAAAGTTATGAATTTTCTAAATTTTTGTGTTGGAACCGCTGGATGAGGAGACTACTACAGCTTGTGAGTCATATGCGTACAACAGTATAAAGAATATATAAAAGAAAATTCAACATATTTTCACTTTTTTTCGCATAATAAAAGAGCAATTGACTTGCCTCTTTCTAAAGGCAGGGGGAATAATATTACCCATAACATTTATCGGTAACGAGTCAGGGGAATGTGTACTTTTTTCAAAAGATGGAATTTTGTGAAATTCTCTTTATATTTTCCTTATATTGTTGTACGCATGTGACATCTAAGTTATTCATACACTGCAGTAGTCTTCTCATCCAGCGGGTAGGGCAAAAAAACTTCAAAAATTCATAACTTTTGAACGGATTGTCTGATTTTCCTCAAACTTTCAATGATGTGTTCTACTTATATTGCTACACTCTCTCAATCCTTATGTTTATGAAGGTGAACTTGTCCTTTAATGCTCTGCTCAAGATGACAAGGAAATGTTAGCCAAGGGCATTGTACTGAGGGAGACTGTCCAATTTTTCAAGCACCGATGAAACCTGATATCTCCCCCCCCCCCATCTCTGCACTTCAAGTTTATGCAAATGCCCCTCCCCTTCAACCAGGAAACATAAAAAGAATGAAAATCAGCATAAGATGTTGAAGTTATTTTTGGTTCAGTCCCTTGCTAATGTCTACTCAGTTACAACCTCTGAACAGAAGCATTTCAGCACGATCATGTCACTTGCGTCACTATCATGTCTATGATAATGATTAATACGCTTTTAGTGTTAGCTATAGTGACACTGCAGGTAATCTTATATGCTGTTGCTCTTGGGAGAGATAGTTTGTAAGCTGTTAAAGGCATTGTGTACCATTTGCAGATGAAACAAAAACCCAGCTTTAGTGCTTCAAAATAGTTCTAAAATATGACTAAGGGATAGAAACAACCAATATAAAAGATTGAATCAGTGTAATACACAAAATGTGAACAGTACATGTAGCTATTATAAAAATGTTTCTAGACTAAACTGTATACAGTTAGTGGTTTATTGAGAAAAATAGTGATATATCCTTGTATTTTAGGCTTTATTGCAAAATGTTTATACACAGGCATGGTAGGATGTTTTATGGCACAACTGATAGATTAGACTACTGTTAGACTATGCGTCAAATGTGATATTTTGGACATTTTTAAAATCTCTGCTTCCAATGGTAAACAGAACCTCTAAAAGCAAACTTTTACAGTGGAATAGTTACAAAAAAAACCCGAACTGTTTATGAAAACATTTCATTTTTTTTTTTTACAATTTATCAATGTGGGCATCCTGTTGAGGCTGACTTTCATGATGGAGGGATTGGATAGGATGAACCATCTCCGATGCCTGTGTAGAAGAGATTTTTAACACACTTATATCATGTGCACCCACCCCTCAAGACTTGATTGGTATACTGCATTAAATTTGCCTTGCCCGCAGTTTGCTCCAATTTGCCTCCAAGCTTAGCATTATATGAGAATTACTGCAAGTTATTTAAGAAGATGGCAAGAAAATTGGAGTGCTCAGTAGACTGCTAATCCATTCTTGATGATACTACTACTCTGGTAATTCACCCCACAACAAGCGATACAGTTGTGCATTTAGCATTGCCTTGGGATTAGTTTCAGATAAAGCAGAATGTGTGCTCAATTGCGGTCTGTGCACTTTCTGTGCCTCGGAAATTTTCCACCACAATTTGCAATCGGTCAGTTTGCATTGGCAAGGATCGGCCAGGGAATTGACCATTGCGGCAGGCCGAAGATGAGTGAACTGAAGCAGAAATGAACACAAACCAAGTTTACATCTAGGCCTGATGACTGGCTGTGCACGAATACCTTCCTCAACTACACCCCTCTTCTCCCCCTTCTATCTTCATTATGTTTACTTCACTTCTTTTTACACCTAGTTCTGACTTTGGTTGTTGCTGTGTTTTTCTTTTCTTTACTACCACTTTCATCTTCCACCTTTGCTGCTGTCTCTGATCCTCTTCATTCTACCCCTAATAAGGCGTGTCTTCATTAGCCCGAAGTTCAAACTAGCGGGACATTTTGCGGTCTTAGTAAATAGCCCGATACAGCAAATGTGCGTCTTCATCAGCTCGAACAGCCTGCTTCGGGAAAAATTGTCCGAAAATTAACGCATGCGCACTTTACAATATTACTCTGCCTAGCTCGCGGTTTGAAAGTGGATTTCCCTGCTCAAAATCTCCTATATCACTGTATGTACGTACGATACTACAACCAGGGAGGTGGGCGGTACAGCAAGTTCTCTCCAAAGGGATATTAATAACGCTACTCTTTTGTCCAGTGAGGCATCTTATATGAAGTGAACGAATTGCAATGTTTAAACAAATCAAAAATACACACAACCTGCAAGAATCTTCAGCTAAGGAAGAAGTTTACAAAAAACAGCTAGCATGCACGGCACTGAGTTTTATTAGGAAGGTGAGAGAAATCACCTCCCTGGTATTAATGATGTCAACAACAGTAGGCCTATATGTGATCCTGGATGAATACACCGTGCGTGGGGGTAATGTACTATACACAATTACTAGCTTGTACATGCATTTTCCATTGCCAGCTGGCTAACCAGAAGCGTGGAGGGATCGAGAAAATTTCGGGCTGATGGAGACGCACCCAAAATAGCGAGCTATTTCACGAATTAGCGCTCTAGTTGACAAACTAGACCAAGATTTTTGGGGAAATTTTCCTGATCAAATATCGCACTATCTGCGTCTTCACTACACAGATAGCGCGCTATTTTGACATCGGACTAGTTTGGTAACCGCAAGATAGTGCGCTATTTTGAAACTTCGGGCTGATGAAGACACGCCTATAGAGCAGTCCGTAATAAGAGGTTTTCAGGTCTTACGTCAGCCAATTTGAATGTTGTGTGCTGGTATAGGTTGTCAAACTTCAAATGTATACAATGTAGCTACTCAATACGTGGAGTTTGGTGATTATGTTGCAACGTTTTGATTCATGAGTTTTAGCGATTGTTGATTATGTGGTTCCATTTGATTGAAGTAGTGGTGTGGTTTCAATATCATCTAATTGCATTTTGATTGTCAAATGTTTTCCCTGAAACACTGTTGTTTCAAAGCCTTACTCTCAAACCCACAAATGCATGTACATAGTATCTAACCGCAACTACATGTCTGTCTCTATTCCTTTTTTTTTCTTTGCATACTGTATGCAATTGTATGTTTTCATCATCCCCTTCTATTATTTTTTAATCCACTCCTCTCCATTCCTGTCCCCCCATTTCTCCATTATCCAGGGCCCTAACTCTCAGCTGCCCACCTCCTTCCCTCCCCCCTTTCTCCCCCCTTTCTCCCCCTTTCTCCCCCCTTTTCCTTCTCTTTCTCTCCCTCCTTGTCTCTTTTCCTGCCCTCTCTCCCAGCATCAGTCTATATCAGTGTATCCTTTCATTTCCATGGCGATCCGTCTCCCGTGGATGCTTGTCAGGGCATCCACGGGCAAAAAGTGCACCTCTGAAACACAGAAAGTCAACACAAGTAAATGTTAATGCATTGATGTATGCAGCCACCTGCCTGCGAGCTGTGCCACTTACGTGGCCGATGCACCCCTGCGTTCTTGTCTTTTTTTTTAAAGTGAGATGAAACGAAGTATGTCCCACATTCAACAAGGCTCATCTAGAGTGGCCTGAATGTAGAAATAGCCGGGATAAATATTTCATAGATCTACGGGGCTGTGCCTCAACCAGATTCAGCCAGTCAACATAACTATATACAGATCGATCCATTGTTACTGCAGGCATTTATAAGAATGCTCACCATGGCAACAAGTAGATTAGTTATGATTTCTCTCAGTTGTTTCCCTTATGATGCATAATTTAGTCTTGGAATTTTTCAGAGTTTGTACCAAGGACATTATGAAATTTTTATATTCTCGCCTATAAAAAATGGAGGTAGGAGTTAGAGATCTGAACTGCATTGATCAGTCCGTTGTCCATCATCACTCCTTGATTGTCAATCACGTACATTAAAAGTGACATCCTAGACTCTCCTCTGACAAGTGATACCGTATAAGCTGTTATTTTTGCGAGGGTTTAATTTTCGCAAATTTCGCGAATCGCAGTTGGATTGCGAAATTAACAACACACGAAAATGTTGCCATGCACTGGGTTAACAGTGCATTTATGATAGCGTCAGTGTCAATTCGCAAAAAACAACATCTCGCAAAAAATGTTTGCAGTATATGTATGTATACAGTAGTCCAACCAGCACTCAAGGTCTTAACCAAACATGAGACAGGGATGCACCAAGGGGATTTCCCAGGTCAAAGGTCATTTAAGGTCACATATCAAAGTTCACCTGCTAGACTCTTGTGACAAATAAATATGCAACAACTACCCACTTTTGACCAAAATTTTATGAGACATTATACACTTTGGGGCTCTTTATGCTATAACACTGTCCAAGGTCACATGCTATCAAAGGTCAAAGGTAATTTATCGGGCAAAATGAAGAACTCATTTATACCTCGCATGATATTTGGAACCTTCTCAAGGAGATTTGAAAGCCTGCCAAAAAAAGTGGTCTCTTTTCTGTTTACACTGCTCGGGCCGCCAGCCCAAAGCAGGACCTGACTTGGTCCATCTTCATTGTAACCGACTTCCCCTCTGATAAACTGCGTGGTCTTTTGAAAAACTGCTTGATTGAGGGCGAAAGTGTGCAAGTCGTGTGGCGTTTATCAGCAGCAGTCAGTCTAAATAGCTGGTTAATTTACGCTAGGTGGTGATGACCTTAAAGGGACGCAGTCCTCATGAAATTTAAAAAAATATGTTGTTGTTGGTACCTCCAATGAACTACTTTCACCAAAAACAAACTGTCAAATCACCAGATAAGCTTGTAAATTTTGGTTGAAAAAGTGTGACTCTGCATGGTGAATATGCTAATGAGCAAGTCTTGCCGGAGAGTCATACGTCATCGATGCACAACTCTTTCCAGCGGTGTTCTGCTCGTCATGCGTACGCTCCATAGTTATTTATAAATACATGTTTACTATTTATTTTTATATTAATTGTATATAAGCTTGAAATATGTTGTTTGAAATAATAAAACCACATGTATATTGTCACATTTTATGAAAAAATCAGATATGATCATTTTGAACACTTAAATTGGTTTTCTGAGGCACGGCTGTCAACTTGAGAGTAGGGCATCAATGACGTTGCACCTTTTGGCAGGCTCTTACACGATCGCTTGCAGAATTATTTTTTAAAAATCACGTACGGAGACAATTTTTGATGTCCACGCGTATAAATTGGTGAAAGGTTATATTTTTTTTACTCTTCTTAATTATCAGTACAGTGAAAATCTCAGGACTGCTTCCCTTTAAGAGATTAAACTTCCAGATTGTCAAAAAAGCCACTTCTCAAAACCTGTAACGTTTATACTAAGTACTGCCGAGCCTCTTCAAGGGTGCTATGGGAGGCTGTGAACCACCTCCTATCATAGGTGGTTTCAGAGCCCGATCGGATTTGATCTCCTTTTCTGCATTCTGTTTGTTTAGAATAGTGAGCTGGAAGACTGCTCGAGGCTGCTTGAGTTGAGGAGGCTTCAGAACACACTTTTGTGTAGTATAGTATATAAATGAAGTAGAAGTATATCTGACAAGTTGATCTTCACTTTACAACTATTGTACTCCAGTTTTGACTGAACTTTCGTCAGGATGTATTTACAATAAATCTGTTTTTACTTCTCTTTGTGCATGTGCTGAACATATAAAAAAATAGTATAATAAGTAATAAAAAATATAAAACCACATAGAGTTTCTGGGAAACTTCCCCTTTGAAAAGGAATCATGTTCATGTGATGACTCTGTAGCAACATTATTTTAAGATGCGTTGTATTTTAGAAAGTGTCCTTTTCCTCTCCTAGTTTTCCTGCTCTGGACTGAGAAATTTTGATCTAATATTTGCTCATTTGTACATGATAGTAAATTAGGCATACCCATGTGATTTTGCATTATCAATTCTATGCTAAAAATGTCCTTTCAAGCTTCTTGTGTGTCCTTTTACCCCCAAGCATGTTGCAAGTGAATGTTACATGAAAGGTTGTCATGCTTAATATGGGCAGAATTCAAATCAGGATCATGTGATGTATGTATGTTTAGTTCTGTGTTTACGTGTGTCCTTTCGCACTTGTCTCTTTCCATCTTTTGCAGGGACACGTCGGGACAAGGGCGGTTTTGTACGATTCTGCGGTCGTACTCACGTGGTGCCCAGGGAATTCTCCTCGTCTACGACATCACGAATAGGTGGTCCTTCGACGGCATAGACAGATGGATCAGGGAAATCAATGAGGTACTGAAATTAGAACTGTCAACTTGGTTAACCGCGACAATGTGATGAGGGGGGTGGGTGTAATTGTGTTTGCGGTATCACGTAGTGTAAATAAATCTCCTGCAATGTGGCAAAATGTTATTCTTGTAAAAAACTTCCTCTCCTGAGCAGGGCTTATGAGAGAGCACTTTCCAAGTTTCCCAATGTGAGGTAGTGTGTATCCTATATATAAATTTTTGATCATTATTAGTTTTGCGGTCATGCTTGAAACAGTTATTATTGAAGTACCTTTAAAGCTACTTGCCAATTTTGAGCTGCCAGAAATGTAATGAGGGGGATGAGATTGTGGTGTCACGTGATGTGAAAAGATCTCTTGTAATGCTGCAAAATGCTATTCTTGTCTTCCTTTTGTAGATCAAGTAGTTCTCAGAATGAGTAGTTATCCTACCAGAGTGACTTTTATGGAGACATATTTACAGCAGCTGGCCATTATATAAAAGGCCAGCAGTAGATAATAAAGATGACATGGAAAAAGCAACATCATTTGAAAATAGTCATTGATTCCTTCCCCCCGCCATGGCACATTCTTGTACTGTTGGCATTGGCTACATTTAAGCTGCATATAATGTATGTCTCAATGTTCAGAGATTACAGCTCTTTGACAGAAAATTGTGAAGATTTTGAAATTATCCCTGCCCAAGCTTGTTATATAACCTAAAAAACATCCAATAAAGAATGGTGCTACCATTAAATGGTGCTACCATTAAATGGATCCCTGAAGGGTCAGTTTTAAGAAAGTGAAGCAATATCTGTGGGGGAGGTTTTTCAATTTCTTTATACTGTAGCTTGAGTCCTGTTACCAGTGGCTGCCTTTTGGCCAGCGGTTCATCAATCATCGGAATTGTTCATACGAGCACGAGACCAACACCCCTCTGAAATGTGAGGCAGTGTTAAGTGAAAGTGTTGATGATCCTGTCCTGCCCCTAGTTGACCTCCTGGGACACGGGCCTCTGTCGCTCGTGCCGTGATCTCGGCTCTCGAGATCGGTACGCTTTCATTTGTCCATTGCGGTGACGCACATTGCTGTCATATCGCCCTCAATCACCTGATCCAACAACTGATTTCAGGGACTGAAGCTTCTCTGACAGTTGGCTTTTTTGCCTCCGACAAGGGGAAGGGAGAAAATGTGAAAGGATCGAGAAGAAGAAGATGAGGGAGATAAAGATAGAAGATGATCAGTGAAGAGAGAAAGAGACGGAAGAGGGAGGACTGAGTGGAAGCTTTATGCAAGTTGACGGGATAATTCCGCGGAGTGGGGAAAGCGACACCGAGGAGTTACGCAGCGGCGATTTGTCCTTGTTTACTCGAGATGCCTGCCTCTGCCAATGACATCACCCGTACAGGCTGTGCGCGGTGTCCTCATTGTTTTACTTTAAGGGTGGTATTCAGTGCATGCGGCATAATATCAGCAAGTGCGATGCATCCCCAGATAATCCGAAGGCCACGCTCGGAACTTTAAGTGCAACCCATCCATCCTTGATAGCAAAAGATAACAAAATGTGACTGTATTGGCCTGGAAAAAAGCATATGTTGGGTCACAAGCAATTTGTATTGTTTGTTTGTGTGGTTTTTTAAAAATTCATTGTTCCATATTCCTCATTTCATACAATTTCCCATTCCATTTGTTTTCAAGAGATGAGTCCAGCTCAAAATAATCAATTTCACATGGAAATTAATGAATAAGCAAACATCAGTAATACGCAATATGAGGAACCTACCAAAAAGAAGAAGCTTGTAGAATGTAGGTTTTATAGTGATGATATAAGAGTTGAGTACAGTTTATAGATGATGAAAAATGGCAAACCATACAGGAAGACAGAATGTCGATAATGTAATGTTACCTAATGCACGAAAATATTAAATACAGTGTTCATAATCAAACCTAAGGTAACAAAGCTCAGTAACAATTTGATCAAACAAATCTACTCACCCGAGATGACTACATGCATATCAGGTCCATCTATCTGTTTTTTAAGGTAATGAATAGAAATAATATGGATGGTTGTAATCCCATTTTTCAAGCACCTTTAGTTCCACTCTTTTTCTTCTGGTCATGGCACACACTCTGTGAGATGAGCTTGTGTCAAAGTTCAAGTCCATTTTATCAGTTTCAGGCTGTGAGAGATGAGGCATTCCATGCAAACTGGAAAGTTCATGTAAATCTCTATGGCATTTCCTAGTCAGTGTCAACAAAGAAGCTTTGTCCATATTTGATAAAATGATTATGATAGAAGATACATGTGTATACTTTCTATATACAGTCCTTCCACATCGTTGTGCTTGAAGATCTTTATGACAGATATCAGTTATCATGCTATATTAACAGCATTTTTCGAAAATACATCTTTTTGAGTTACTATCTAAGCCAATCTATTTTTCCCCTCCCCCCACCCAATCTAACATGGACAATACAACATTTGTACCAGTAAGATTCTTGAAAATGACTTCTATGGGTTGATATCCTTTTGATGTTGGCTTTACATACATCCTCCCTCTCACCACAATCGTAGGCGAAGCATTACATCTGTAGAAGGATGCGAGCTATTCTCTCTCACACAAACACCCAAACACACACACACATCACTCGAAGGAACCGGAGAAGATTTGATGAAGATATTCGATTACAGAGATTAAATCACTCAAATTCCACCCAATCGTCCTCTAATGCCAAGTATATTTCACCACGGTGGAGTCGTGTTGCAGGCTCTGATTTGCTCCTGCGAAAGAAAAAAAGAAAAGGAGAGGGGAAGCAAATGATGAGGTGCGGGAGGGGAATTTCATCTCAAGTTTGCGTTGTGTTATTACTTTCCAACAGCAGTTGACTTTAAGATGCAAATTGATTGAAATTCTTAAATCAAATCTGAGGGGCTACGCGCCAGTTTTCCCTTGGGTTGGTGTAAGTTTGATACATGGATCTACATGTACATCAGGTAGGATGTTCCCACACCCTTTGGCAAGGAGTGTGTCAGAATAAGGATTTCCCATTCATACAGATGTTGTCGTTTTCGTTTCATTTTAATAGACTCTAAAATTGATGTAGACTCACAATAGAATGACATACTAATGCACATTCGATTCCACTAATTATGCATACAAATTCAACATATTTTTCATTGCACTGGTGTGTGGCACCATTTTGAAATGCACTGTTTATATGAGTGTATGTGTGTATGTGGTTTTATATGCTTTGTATTCCAAAATGATGCCAGGTTCCCTAGATTCTTGTATTACTCATATAAATCTTGGGCATCATCCTAATGAACATCATTTTTCTATCATGTCCAAAAAAAAAAAACCTTTCAAGTCCCCTTGCAGAAACTAAACAAGTGTCAAAAGTCACAAAACTATTAAGTATCACTTCAGTCAATCATTGGGAAATTGAAACATTGGGAAATAAATACCCTGTGACTGGTACTGTACATGTGATCACTAAACTCTGAGACAATTGTTTTTAAGTTGTAATTATAAAAGTAAGACAGAAAAATATGAGTGCTGATTTGATTGTTCTATACCAGAGGTTACATAGTTCCACTAAATTTGAGAGAAATTGCCCTTGAAATGTGCATAAGTTCCAACTATCCTATTAAAACTCTAGTTGAAGTGTACCAATACCCTGGAAATAGAATTTGTGTACAGCTAGAATACACAAAAGACAACCATAATTCACTTGTGATAGCCCCTGAAAGTATATTTTGATAAATCAGATCATATTTCTATAACATCTTGGCACTTGTGCTCTGTACGTTTAAGTTCTTCTCTGTAGGGACCAGTACTGATGTGTGTGAGCGTTCTAGCTATATACGTGGTTAATGTTTTTTCCGAATAATATCAAGATTCAATATCCATCGGATAGGTGACTGCGCACAGGCATTGCATATCACTATCGTTCGAGGCGTATTTGGAATAACAAATTTGATAGCGTGCGATTGAAGGAATCGGATGATTGACTAATCTATTTCAAGTCATTTATGTTTTTGTATATTCTTTAAAAATTACATTTAAACCCCAGTAAGTAAAAATCAGAGTCACAAAAAATTCTAATATTTTGCATATGGCATGTCTTAAAGGTGTTTAGCCCACATTTGCAAACCCACGGAAATCAAAACTGCATGAAACAGGTCCAATATGACTTCAAGTACAAGTTATAACAGTAACATACCTCACCTGTTGCTATTTGTCTATACCATTCGATAAAAGAGAGAAAATCATCGTTTTAAAATCAATTTTCAAACCGGGTCAACCCGACCCAAAATCGAATTACGAGCGCGGGCTAGCTACGTACATGTATCGCATGCATGTAGTACGTACGTGGACTGGAGCTAGCGAGCGTTATACGCATGCATACGGTGCATTTTCATTTATTTTTATGAAAGTAATGGACTAATTGGAACGAAATTTTGCACAGGTGTTACTGCAATCATACCCAAACTCCATGCTAACTATGAGACCAATTGCTGCAGGTTTACAAATGTGGGCTAATACCTTTAAAGTATATTCTACAAATATAGCAAACATATAATACTCAGAGTATCGGTATAACCCACTATTAACCCGTTGAGGACGAGTCCGGAGTATACTCAGGCAGGTGTCTATGGGAAATGTGTGTTGTAGCAATATCAGTCCATCTTACAATGGGTTAAACCTATGGAGCTGTAAGACACAGGGGGTTGGTGTCTGGTGCATTGACTGATTTTACTTTCAGATGAAAGTGGAAATGACCTGAGGAGCTTTAGAGACAAAAATATTTACTAACAATAGATTGTTTCTTCTCAGGAAATCCTAACTTGAACTAACTAGAACAGAGCTCTAAGGATTGACTGACAAAACCTTTGCCAGCTGTGTGTGCACAGGAGATAATAAAGTGTGTGTGCAATGTTGGTCTACATAGTATATGTATGTGTAGACAGTAAAAGGGATACAAAGAAAAAGAATACAGATCTTTTAACTCGTTATAAAATCCGTCATTACATCCTAAAATAAGTTTTCTCACAGAAGACATGATGACATAAGTATAGCGATCTCTCCTAAACTTGAAGTCTATTTTAAATGAATATGGTGATACTGTAAGCAGCCAAATCTTTGCAAAATCTGGCATACATGTATGTATGAGAGTGTTTTAGGCTTTATGCACATAATGCATGTTTGTTATTTTGCACAGCCCCACTGTCATTAAAAGTTTCTTCGTCTTCGTAACAGCTTCTGTCAGTATGTTTCAGACATGTTCAGCATGTCATTATTCCAGTATATGTGCCCATTTCAAACAGTCATGAGGTATTAAATTACATCGATGGCAGGATTAAGAACAAAGGATTTAACCCATATTTTGTTAATCAGAACTTAGTCAAAATTTCCATATCCTGTTTCTATAAATTTTTCTGGTTCTATAAAAAAAAAAAAGATACTTCCCATTGAAATTTCATGTAATTTATCACCACATATTACTCTTAAGTTGTGTTCATTACAATTTGAATTAAACATGTACACATGTAGAGTAGTAAGTATATACTCATAATAACATACAATTTGCTGATTGAATACATTCAGTCTCATTCTGGGCCACCTAAAAATCCATTTAGCCACCCCGAAACTCCTGCTCAGGTGGCCCGGCTGGCCACCTGGAAAAAAAAAGTTACAGCCATTATAAAGCCCAGGGGGGCATTTCATGAAGCATTTTGTCCGACAAATTTGTCGAACAAATTTGCCCTCAGCCAATCAGATGCAAGGATTTCTGTAGCTTGTAACAGTTTGTCAGAAAAATATCTTACTAAAACGCTTCATGAAAGGCCCCCCTGAAAACAATTTGTTCAACGAAGACTTGAAAACTGAAAAGTCGCTGTATCGAGAGATTATGATGGTTTCCTGAAGGGCAAGTGTCATTTCCCTTTCAAACAAAAACAAGGCTTATAGGTCTGCTAGTCCGCAGGTCACCAAAAACTGGAGCAAAGTAAAAGCCAGAGGGGTAGTGTTAAATGCTCAAACTATTTGTGTTATCCCAATATATAACCTACCAGTACCAGTTGCTGGTATATATATCTGATTTTCCTTGAAGAATAAAGTTGTTTAATACAATTTGTTGAAGATAACTGTGTATGTAAAAGTGTTTTGAAACTAATGGAGCTCACCATAAAAATTTGTTGCCTCTTTCAAAAAATTTTTCCACCCACATGACGGAAAGATAATCATTATTGACCTGATTTTTTTTAATGCATGGATGTTTTTTTTTTTCTCCTGAACAGATGAGCTTTCAATTTATGGAGTCTGAAATACAGAAATCACTTTGTTTCTCTGTGCTCGCCACAGACCTCGCAAAACATTTGTTTTCACTTTCTGCCGTGCCTCGAGCTTGATCCTGAAAGCTTGATCCCTGAAATTGGGCCCTTCGTCAGGAGGTACAGTACCTACCCAGCTCAGCTGCAGGGACTGGCGATGTTGAAATAGTCCCTTGCGGAGAGCGCATCTGTTCAGGAAATGAGATATGAAAATGTAGAAAAACAAGAAATACAGTCACCAAAAAACTCTCAAGTTTCAGTCATGTAAGCATAGCACAAGTGCTAGTACAAGTACAAGGGCCAAATTTGAATGCCAAGAGTGCATCCGCTGACAAACTAAGAGAGAGTGATGGATGAAGTGGTCAAAGAGTTGCTATTGCAATCACAACTATTTTTAACTGTGCAATTGTGTCACAACCATTTGTATCAATCATGTACATGTGTTCCTGTACTGTGACGATGGCATTTTGAGACATTAATGCTGAGAGGGCTATTGCACCAATACTGTACACAGAAATTCATGCCGTACATTAATTTTTGCATATGTCATGCAAGTTCTGGCTAGCGCAAATTTTAAAACCTCTGAAAATTTCTTCACAATTTCCTCTGCACATTGTGAGGGGGTTGATAATTGCACAGCACAAATTCAGGAACCCGCAAATACAGTATGTTTATGAGCAGCTCAGCGTGAAAATTAATCACGCGAAAAAATCAGTGTTTACAGTAAATGTCATTCTTGAGTCAGGGCCATGTTGCATAAAAGTTGAGATCAAACATAAGTGAGATCATCAAACATTAGTTTGTGAATGCTCAATTCTGATTGGCTGATGCAAGATTTACGATTGATTTTCTGACTTACAATATATTTGAGTGCATCTTTTTAATTTATGCAACAGGGCCCTGGGCAAGAACCTTCACTTGTGGAGCCCTACAAAGTGTATTCAGTGTTGACCTGAAAGTTCCATGCCTTGGTGTGCGTAATCATGCCTGAATTTGCCTTGATAATGGTCTTGGGTAATACATTTGTAGCTGTTATTTCAAGTGGAAGTGTGTGGCAGATGCAATAGGCTTGTTATATTGTGAAGGACGTCAGCTGATTTTACTTTGATTATGACATTTCTGCATGTATGTATTTTCTGTGCCAATATATCAACAAAAGGCATTTGAGCTGCTTCTACATTTTACAAAATAATGCCATGCTTTTATTTCATCTACACAAAACAGTGAAAACAGTCCCTTCCATTTTCTTTTCATTTTGTATTTTGCCACTGACATCTAGCTCAGTGACCAACTTCCAATTTATACTGAAGTATAGGATATTTAATACTCTATTCAAACTCAGAAAGAAATCTTCATCTGTAGGTCTTCCTTCTGTACAGAATTACAATGCTGAGGCTTACAAATATTTTGTTAAGATAGTGGGATGTTCCACATTGTGGTGTGTGAGCAATCATGGGCATACCGCTAGTACAATAAACACCGCTAGATTTCATGCATTTTTGTATACAGTTTTACATTGTACATGATGGTTTTAGCAGGCAACCATGCAGCCCTGGCCCCAGGGGCACAGAACATGGTGGGCAGTGATAAAACGGTTGTTTTTTTGTTCGAGCATTTGTACATTATCATTTACTTCTTTTCTCTTTTTCCCTTTTTTTGTGTAACCAGACTCTGTCTAGTGTGCTAAATATGCACGCCTGGTATCTCGTGCTTCCAAACAGGAAGCTGTCCTGTGGCTGTCTGTAGCCCCCACAGCCCAGGGGAGTAGAGAGATAGAGATGGAGAAAGAATAGGGCAGTTTACATTTCAAAACAATTGTTGTGAAATTCTAAGATTTATATTAGCCTCGCAATCTCGGGTAGAGTCATGTGTGTGAACATACGCTTAAATTTTATACTATGGGGACATTCCTTATGGAGAAATAATGTTGTGTTATTAAAATGTAAATTTCTTAAATATTCTGTCTGTAAATAACAAAGAATGACAGTGCAAATGTCTTGTCTGTTGAGTCTGCTCTGTGTGAGCAGAGTATGCATGTACAACTGTATAGCCTTATCCAATTTGGTATTAAGTTCTTTTAAATTTATAGGCCATTCCAGTTACCTTCTAAAGGACACACACGAACGTTTGAAGAACATGAGGTCTATATGTAACATCTATGACGGAAGTTGTGTAATACCCTGACATCATAATTCATACTACTTTAATTTTGTGAGATACTATAACCACTCCCAAATGATATTATGCAAATAGAGGCTGCTACCCCTCAAGGGTAGTTCTGTTATCAGAAAGCAACTGTGAATGTGAGGTTTTTGTCTCTTGTTCACACTTCCAGTTTTAGTCCAATTATGGTTTACACCACCTTAAAACTACCCACCAATGATTGCTCCCTTGGTTTCATTTTTAAACTCCAGCATGCGCCGGGTGTGCCCAAGATCCTGGTAGGCAACCGCCTCCATCTTGCCTTCAAGAGACAGGTCAGTGGAGAGGAGGCCCAGGGGTACGCCCTGCGTAACGACATGGCTTACTTCGAGGTCAGCCCGCTGTGCGACTTCAACGTGACGGAGTCCCTGACGGAGCTGTCTCGCCTCGTCTTGAAGCGCAACGGGATGGAGAGGTTGTGGAGGACGAATAAAGGTAATGATGATGACATTAAGGGTTTACTACTGGCAATTCTTTTAAGGTTAATAAGACATTTCACAACCTTTGGGAATAGCACTGTGCTTTTTAGCTCACCTGAGCCGAAGGCTCAAGTGAGCTATTGCGATCGCTCTTCGTGCGTCGTGCGTCGTGCGTCGTGCGTCGTCCGTCGTGCGTAAACTTTTTACATTTTCATCTTCTTCTTGAGAACCCCATGACAGATTTTCACCAAACTTGGCAGGTAGCATCCCTAGGGCAATAGGATCTCAATTTGTTCAAGTGGGCACCATACCCCACCTGGGGGGCCCCAGAGGGGCCCAAATTCCCCCAAATTAAGGAATCTTAAAAAATCTTCTTCTCTAGAACCAGAAGTGATAGAGCTAAGTTAATACTATGAATTAGTACATTGATGACTGTAGTTTCAAGTTTGTTCATGGCGGAATCAGGGGTGCCCCCCTTGGGACCCAGGGGAGGGGAGTTTGGAGGGGTCCTAATGGGGCCCAAATTGTACATTTTCATCTTTTTCTTGAAAATGCCATGATGAATTTTCACCAAACTTGGCAGGTAGCATCCCTCAGGGGAAAGAATCTCATCCCCATCAAATGGTCACCATGCCCCACCTGGGGGCCCCAGGGGGCCTAAATTGGGACCTAAATTGTGAATTTTCATCTTTTTCTTGATAACCCCATGATGAATTTTCACCAAACTTGGCAGGTAGCATCCCTAGGGGGATAGAATTTCAATTTCATCAAATGGGCACCATACCCCACCTGGGGGCCCCCCAGGGGTCCCCCCCCCCTTAAGGAATCTTTATTTCTCTAGAACCAGAAGTGATTGAGCTAAGTTAATACAATTAGTATATTGATATACTAATGATGCACAGGATAGAGTGTGTTAGTGAAGGTGCGGCGCGCTCGAGAGTATTGACAATGGTGCGACATGCACGAGGCGCATCACTAACGCCACGAAATAATCCTGTGCATCATTAGTTTTATAAAATGGGTCGAAAACTAACAGCATTATTCACGTACCTTTGTGGGTCAATACCAGTCAGCTACATGTAGCACTCGCTCAAAAGTCAAGATGTCCGAAGATGTTCGTCCCATACCCAAACATTTACGCACGTCGCACTCGGAAATCCCGCACACTGATAAGTACTGTACGTACGCATAAGAGTATACGTACGCCACGTACTGTTATGCACAAGAAAGGCCGCCGGCTGTTGTGGCAGCCCGCGGCCCGAACTAGAAGTTGTTTACAGGATTGACAGCGCGTATAGTAGCGCGTGACGCACTTGTAACAACTGATTGAGTGCGCACTGCTAGTGTAAAACATTGTGACGTACGTCAGGCCAGGGAGGTGGAAGAGAGACTCTTCTTAGTGCTTACCTGAAGAAAATAATGCACGCACACGTGACTCATTTCAGCGCTTCCAATTGGCTACATTCTTGAACCCATTTTATAATGACTGTTGTTTCAAGTTTGTTCATGGCAGAATCAGGGGTGTCCTCCTTCCCCCCCCCCCCCTCCCCCGGGACCCAAGGAAGTGGGGTGGGATGGGTCCAAATGGTGATGTAAATTGTGCATGTTCATAATCATAGGAATCCCCTTCATGAATATATACACCAAACTTGACAGGTAGTATGCCAGCTCTCAAAGCTAGCTCTCAAAGCTACCCTCCACCATTAAGTTTCCAATGTTCTCAGGTAAGAGTCTGCAAAAATGCATGAAAGGTGAACTTGCGAGACTCAGGTGAGCGCGAGACCCCCGGGTCTCTTGTTTAATAAACTTAAACAGTGGACAAAATTGTCATCTGTTCACAAAATTATACAATGCACTACCACATAGACAAGTGTAGTCAGTCTTCTGACTACTACAAAAACAAAAAAGAAAAAAGAGTGAAATTAGATTGAACTTTCACTGGTGTCTTCACCAGAATTCATGGTAATGAGCAAGTAATAAATGTGGAGAACAATATAGGAAGCCTTCTGATCACATTTGAAACTCCAGAGAAAGATGCATGATTTTTACACTGCATCGTCCACCTGCAGTTTAAAGCCCAATTCTTCACTGTGTTTAAGACTTCAGTTTTGATTGTGACTTGAATTACATCTGTAGTAAAATCCCGGCAAACGGAATCAGAGACTCCAACTCTCCCGTTTTTGACGGAAGATCTCCCGCCGAAAAGCCATTTTTACAAAATCTCCCGTTCTCCCGCTTGAGATTAAAATTCTCCCGCCCTGGCTCCGTGTCTCCCGTTGGAAAGGATTTCTTACTTATTGCTATGTTGAAAAAATAAGCCTTAGATAGCTCCAGGGAGCATCTAGAACCCTAGGAACTTCGCGCTTCGCACACATCAACTTGGAGTCTCCCGTTTGCTAGGGGTTTCAGGCGGGAGAATCTCCAGATCAGAAGGTGCTTTGGGTTGGAGTCTCTGCGGAATGTTAGAGGTTTTATCAATATGAGACCTGAAAGAAGAAAGATACAGAACTTCTGAGTTTCACACATTTTTTTTTGTCCCCGCCGAACGAGTTCGAGCAGGGGACTATGAAACGGGCTCCGTACGTGTGTGTGTCCGTGTGTCCGTCCGTCCGTCTGTCCGTCCGTGTGTCCGTGTGTCCGTGTGTGCGTCCGTGTGTGATCAAATTCTTCAATTTGCTACTTCTCTGTCATTTATGAGCCAATTTTGATTCTGTTTGCTTTATATGATAGCACTACATGGGAGCTTTGAAACTTCTACACAGAATTTCAGTCGTGACCTTTGACCTTGACCTTTGACCTATATTGTACATTTTGCTACAAAATGCTACTCCTTCGCCATTTCTAACCCGATTTCGATTCCGTTTGCTTTATGTGATGGCACTAGGTGAGGGCTTCAAAACTTCTACACAGAATTTTGACCTTTGACTTCTTTGACCTTTGACCTTGATTTTTTGACCTATATTGTACATTTTGCTACAAAATGCTACTCCTTCGCCATTTCTAACCCGATTTCGATTCCGTTTGCTTTATGTGATGGCACTAGGTGAGGGCTTCAAAACTTCTACACAGAATTTTGACCTTTGACTTCTTTGACCTTTGACCTTGATTTTTGACCCATATTGTACATTTTGCTACGAAATGCTACTCCTTCGCCATTTTTAACCCGATTTCGATTCCGTTTGCTTTATATGATGGCACTAGTTGAGGGCTTCAAAACTTCTACACAGAATTTTGACCTTTGACTTCTTTGACCTTTGACCTTGATTTTTGACCTATATTGTGCATTTTGCTACAGAATGCTACTCCTTCGCCATTTCTAACCCGATTTCGATTCCGTTTGCTTTATGTGATAGCACTAGGTGAGGGCTTCAAAACTTCTACACAGAATTTTGACCTTTGTCTTCTTTGACCTTTGACCTTGATTTTTGACCTATATTGTACATTGGCTACAAAATGCTACTCCTTCGCCATTTCTAACCCAATTTCGATTCCATTTGCTTTATGTGATGGCACTAGGTGAGGGCTTCAAAACTTCTACACAGAATTTTGACCTTTGACTTCTTTGACCTTTGACCTTGATTTTTTACCTATATTGCACATTTTGTTACAAAATGCTACTTCCGGCGGGGACATATGTTACGCACCGCGTAATTTCTACTTTTCCTTGTTTTTATTGCTTTCAACCACTCATGCAGAGTACAAGAGATGGTGATGTCATTATCTCCCAACTATCCTTTCACATTTCTACACAAAACTTTAAGAAATTATGTTTTTGCACCATGGTTATAAAACCATCTACCACTTCTTTTCTCCCAAAAAACTATCGGGTTGATTTCATATAAACAAAATAATACGTTGCGGAGGATGCAACTTCATATTGATTTCACACATATGCACACAGAAATTATTGTTGCTAGTGTGTTATTCACACAAATATAACTTAGATACCCATCTTTGTTATAAAAAAAGAAGAAAAATTGCACCATCTTAAGTGTTGACAACAATACATGTAAACAGTTTTCCCCAAATTCCTTTCAAATCACCCAAACTGCAGCCCAACCAAAAGGTGATATCATAACCCTTTTTAGAAGTGTTGGCATAATTTGCTGTGAAGGAATAACCTCACATTGATATGAAAATATGACTTGAGAGAGAAATTTGGAAAATTTTATACAATATGGTCATTGACATGTCAAAAGGTCATCCCTGGCCGTTTAACCACTTCCTGTTGACGTTTAAGGTGCAACAAGCCTATCCATTTTTGTTTCCATCTTTGGATCGATTCTATTTTGATGTATCATCATGCACTCGGCCATTTAGGCTGTTGACAATGATTAAGCTAACTTATTATTAGAGTGGAAGGCCTTCATCGAGCGATATTGTCAAAGCCTCAAGAAGAAATTGGCTTGTTAGCATCTAAATAAATAACAGCTCTTGTGGTAAAAAGAACAGCAATGAAATTGCAGCGTCTATGTGACACAATTTGAGCAATGACGTAAACCATTGTAACCCATGGCAACTTTGAGATCAAAGCATTCAAAGCAAATTAATCATCTCACAGATTACTTTTTGCAGTTCGAAAGGTATAGAGCTTGTTATCTGTCACAGTTTAGGTGAGTCTCCATCAGCTCGAGCTTGAAGAATAGCGCGCTTATGGGGGATCAGAGAAATAAGCCTGAAGTCAGCTGAAATGTGCAATCGCGTCTTCACCAGCTTGAGCTTCAGGCATGGCACTGTCGGGTTTATAAGCTCGATGCTGGCGCGAACACACTCTGACCCGAGTGCCTACGTTCCTGCGTGGTGCGCAATACATGCAGTGCCGATGTTTAAGCTCGAGCTGATGAAGACGCGTTAAGATTAGCGTGCTATTTTGCAAATTAGCTGGCTATTCTGCAAATTCTTCAAGCTCGAGCTGATGAAGACCCACCTTATAGGTGAAAAAGAAATCTTGGATTCAAAGAAATCTTGGATTTATTTGCAAAATAGCCAGCTAATTTGCAAAATAGCGCGCTAATCTTAGCGCGTCTTCATCAGCTCGAGCTTAAACATAGGCACTACATGCATTGTGCACCACGCAGGAATGTAGGCAGTCGGGTGGGAGTGTGTTAGCATTGAGCTTATAGACCCGACCGTGCCTGAAGCTCAAGCTGGTGAAGACGCGATTGCACATTTCAGCTGACTTCAGGCTTATTTCTCTGATCCCCCATGAGCGAGCTATTTTTCAAGCTCGAGCTGATGAAGACCCACCTAATATGAACATATCCTTGGATGATATATGTTCAGTACCCACTACATGTAGCAAATCTTGACGTCTCTTTCCAGCATGGCTTTTGTCTGAGCAGCTGCTTGTTTATCATTTTCATGACAGTATTGGTCATACAAGGCCATTTGAGCAATATAAGTCAATGTCAGTGGTATTGTGTAAAAAATGGATTTTATGTTTTCAGACAGAAAAAAAAAGGAAGAATTGCAAAGGAAATATAATTTTTTCCCCTCTACTCCTTGCTTCTCTCAGTGTTGAGTCTGCAGGACTGTTGCTGTCGCACCATTGTGAACTGTACTTCGACCTATGCCATTGACAAGCTGCCAATCCCCATTTCTCTGCGATCGCGGCTGAAGTCGTTCGCCGACGCCAACCACATGCACCGGTACATGCTGCCTCCACCAGACATCCGCTCAAAAAAGCGGCGGACGATTCTCAACGCCCAGGACCCGCCGTATTCAGCGCGAAAGAGCTGCGTGGTGTCGTGACGGCCGGAGATGTCCAGTGGTTGACCGCTTGACCCTGGATCCTTGGAGAGCAATGGACTCTTGTCTTGAGAGAACGATTTTACAAACACAGAAGCGAGCCACTTCTTAGTGTTTTGTAATGACTGTTTCCTTCATAGAAA
Organism: Diadema antillarum; assembly: GCF_040938485.1. Classification (NCBI taxonomy): domain Eukaryota; kingdom Metazoa; phylum Echinodermata; class Echinoidea; order Diadematoida; family Diadematidae; genus Diadema; species Diadema antillarum. The sequence continues at coordinate 560,114 of NW_027272319.1, read as the reverse complement.
ATGCATGTGCTTTGCAATATCTTGTTTTTCCTTAACTCTATCTTTTTCTCCATTTCCATCTTGTATGGGAAGATGCGATTTCCCCATTTGCCACTTGGGAATCCTGTGCGCTCTTGAGTAGTTTACCCAGGAAGCCTTTGTAGAGCGATGCTGGATTTTGAGACCATGATAGAGCGTATTCTCTGCCACAACATCAAGATGCAATCATCTGTTATATTGAGATATAATTGGAGCATTGTTGTTATAGTGCCCTTCTTTGACATTGTGTTAAGGGCATGTTACTAGATCATGTGCCATTCTTAAGGAGTCACTGTGAGGGCACAGTGTTGAGCCCATTTTGTGGTTGATGTCAGATCATTCATTGTGATGTCATCAGAACCTTTTGTTGTTGTTGTTGTTTTTTTTTTTTGGGGGGGGGGGTGAGTGTTCTTTGTTTTGTTATGTTGAGAAAACTTCCTCTTTTACAAACCTTCAAAGTTTTACTTAGAATTTTTTAGTGATATTGTCACAAAACTAGGGAATGCCCCTGTTCCATTGAAACCCATCTGAGAATGTAACAGCTCATGATTCTGTCAATATCACACAACAAGGAAATGGTCTAGCTGTCATACATCATACCAATGCTGTGTACCAAAACATGTTTTCATGCACTGTAATAGCCCGGGTGCCATCTTTTGAATGCCTCAGTCTTTGCTGTGTGGTATCTTCACTCATCGCGTTGCCAATTTGCCAGATCCTTTCAGTCATCAAAATTTAATACATTTACGTAAGAGATACAACAGTTTTAGGGCTGAAAGAAAAAAGAAAAGTATGTGCATAGCTGCTCTTGTGTAGATAGCATAATAAAATGGGGCAATAAACATTCATTTCACTCACCCAATGGAGCAAGTGATTTTCATTTGCCAAATCAAAGAGAGAGAAAAAAAAGATGTTAATGAAATAAATCAGAATATGCAAGATGTGTATGGGTTATCACTGCGAAAGAAGATAATGTTAAGAGTGTACAAGTAGTTAACTACAGGAAAGATTACACGACTAGTTAATTAATTAACTCCACTTTGTACTCATTTGCATTATAATGTGCACTGTTATATGTTACAGATTGATAGTTATGTATCAAGCTATACATGCTGTGATTTGTTGCTGGTGCCATCTTTTTCTTTTTCCTGTGAAAAGTTTTAGCAAGTGTTTCCTGTTTCAGACCAACCAAATTATAAACGCCTTTCTTGTCTGTCATAATATTAATTCATCTTTTATGCAGGATGGCCTTTGCACTACAAAGCCTCTTCAAACTGTGAATAAGAAATAAGTGGGTACACAATTTGATAATCAAGGATCCTCTCCAATGAAAGCCCAGAGAAGTTTGAAACAAAGCATCTACGTTTGTCATAGCAACGAGTGGGCTGTTTGATCCATCATACACATGCACAAGGCGCATAGTGTTGTGATTCCAAATGTAGATGTGTGCGCAAAATGGTCCGAAGTTCAGGAGACAGTGCTTACAGCTTGTGTGTAGGCACATGAACATCATTGTAAAATGTGTTGTTTGTTTAACATATTTTTAAAATGCTGTAACAGTAGAAGTAGAAAGACACATATAGGAATGTAGCGAGCATTCACTTTGTACCCTGGGCATGTTGTATTTCCAGTGACAACCCCAGAAGCAAGCACTGCCAATCATTGCATTGCAGTCTGAAACTTAGGCCAGAGAAATCTTGCGAGGAAACAGTGCTTTTCCCTTGATGTTGTGTGACTGCCAAATAAGTCTGTTCTGTCCCCACCCCCCTTGCATTCAGACTTTATAACTCCGACAGTGCCATGTAGACCATTATTTTGTAGAATAGCTCTGTTGCATACCATGCTAAGCACATCTCTTGCCATGCAAAACAAACAAGCAAAAAAAAAAAAAATCAACAATAATCAAGAGAGACAATATAGAATAGAATGAAGAAATTGTGTGAGTTTGCATAAATGAGTAGGCATGGATTCTTGCAGTATACTGGAGCCATTTACCACAAAACTTTCTGGTTGTTTGCTCTGATTTTACTAACATCCCAGTATTGTTTTGATTACTGAACTGAAGTTTGAGATAAGCTGACTTGGAATGTGCATTTTAGTGCAAATAAGGACATATTTCCTCAAGCTGTATCAATCTAGGAATTTCGTCAAGGATGAAAGTGACCTTTCAAATTCGAGTGAAAGGTCTGGAGAAAATGTGTGAAACAATCGTTTGTTCAAAACCAATTTGTCTCTCTGTAAGTGGTTGGAAATTTTTTATCTCCTTAATCAGATGAAGTTCTTTTTGTTTGTTTGTTTTGTTTAGTCTTGCTCTGTCTTGTTTTGTTTTGTTTATTTTATTATCAGTTGACATCAGGTGACCCGTCATATTGTTTTGGCAGTGAGCCAAGAGTCACCACGTGGAGCTAAATGGGGACTGCTCATTGAATTGGTCTATTATTAGCCTTTCACACAGCCACTTTGAATACGACGCTTTTTAGACTCTGGGGCTCATAATAGACACAAAAAATTACGGCACTACTGTGGTCACAACTTCAAGTTTGGCAGCTGCAGTTGTCAAGCTCAAAAGAGTCATCAAAATATTTTACGAGGCCCTGTGGTGTGATGGAGGGGGGGAGTAGGGATGTAGAACTGAAGTGACAAGAAAATAGTACACTGTATTTTTTTCTTGGTGGATGTCATATCTATGAATAGAATATTCAGTCATGTGGATTGATTATATCCCTTTTTTTGCTTGTGTTACACTCAAACCAAAATAAATCTGTGGTGCTTACCTTTACTTTTCCTTTACTTTGCCAGACACTCCCATTTTTCCCCCTTTTTTTTGGGGGGGGGGGGGGAGGGTGGATGTTTTTGAGCTGTCAGTGCATGAACATGAGATCAATTACAGTGATGCCAATCAAAATGTGATTTGGAAAGGAGTGCCTTTAGTGGTTGCATTCATTTTATTATTTCCATTTGAAAGTTGATATTCTTCTTCATCAATTTTTTTTTTGAAGTAAAAAAAAAAAATTATCTCTGTATTGTCTAACAGGATCAATAAGGAATCAGTGATTGAGGAACTGACGGGTGGAACAGCCAAATTTGACAATACATTCTCAGCAATATATTGATACATCGCCTGGTATGAATATTGTCAGTTTAATCAGGCATGAGAAAAAGAATGTTGTCTTTACTTTCCATCCATGTTCTCTTGGCTGTAGAGAATTTGTTACTCTTGTAATTTTTGGTGTCGATGTTGTGTGATACTTTTCCTTTTTTTTCAAAACAATATTATTCAGGTGGAAATTATGCAAGAGGTTATTTGACAGGGTTCTTGTGAAGTATGAACATAACTTCTTTACGTGCTTTCTTTCTTTGGAGAGTGGTAAACTGAGTGATGGAGAAAGAGAGATTTTGAGATATTTTTATGAGTGGATGAAGTTTTGTGTCGTGTTTATCATCGGAAGGTGGCTTGCATTACAAATGAGTGTTTCCTTCGCCACGTACCTTGTTCATCTTCCTATCTTGTCTTTAGACTATTGCTGGTTCAACATCTCTTGTCTGCATGGATATACTCTGATATCATCTAAATTCTGGATGTCTGGGTTTAGTTTTGTCTCTTTTTCTTGCTTCTTTTATCTTTATTTATTTTTATTTATTTTTTTGCCTTCTGCTGTGCAGACACACAGAGGAACTACTGTATAAGTGGAAATTTTCGCGGTGTTGAAATTTTCACGCATTTCGCGCAACCAGAAACTAGCGCGAAAATAAAAGCACGCAAATATTTTTGCTTGCCATATGTTCCTGTGCGTGATGTCTTGATTCCGCGGAATTAAAAACAAGCGAAACTCTTCTGAACCCGCCAAGCACGAAAAATTAGTCGCACGAAAATATCCACTTTTACAGTATTTTAATAGGTTGCCTGTCCGTCCTGTCAGTAGGTCTCATAACTACAATAACTTGACATTTGATTGGAACTTGGTGTACCTGTTTACAACCATACAACAGTGAATGGAGTAGACTTTGGGCTAGTATATCAGAGGTCGTGAGTGAAGGGTCAAATGTCGATCTTTCATATTACCAGCAATAATTCAAGCATTTGAAGAAATTGGGACAAACTTTGTTATGAGAACAGGACAAAGACCAGCAATCAAGCATCAAGATTGTATTTTGAACATTAACAACATTTGCCTTACATAATACCTTCAAAAATATTTGAGGAAATGAAATTAAACTTGATGCAGTTACAGACAGTAACAGTGCAGTTTTCAGCTTATCGTTGAGACAGATTTGATGATGGTCAAGGTATTTATAGCCGACGGTCAGGGTATTTATGGCCGACATTCAAATTCTGAAATCATCGCAATAACTCACAAAATGCAAGACTTAATTTGGTCAAGTTCAGTCAATGGTTCTGGTGTGTTGGGGGCCAATGGGAATATTTTGGACAGATTACTCTGATTATAGCTAATTGCTGTCATGTAGCAATGTGACTGTGGGAGTTTAATACAGCACGGTACTAGGGAAGCATGCTAAATCATTATCATGATGTCTTGTAGCGGAATGCCTCTGGTTTTGTATTCATATGGCTCTGTCTGCCAAAACTTTTTTTTCCTTTTCCCTCCCTGTCAGATTTGCCTTTTTTCGTGGTGGGAACCAAAAGATATCACTGAATACCGGTACTACCTCGGCTGTGAACACAATGTCTCTTTCTTGCTTTGTTCTTATTTCCGCTATGTCAAGTCAGTGGGGACATTTACCACGTCATTTCCTTTTGTTGTCACGTAATGTACAGATCAACTTGGAATGTGCATCTTCACAAGTGTAAAGAAATTGTTATTTCTTGGTTGAATGGCAGATTTCGCTCACAATACATTGTATTACATATGTTTTGTTGTTTGTGATTTTGTTTTTGTCTTCGTAATGTGGCCATGATCTGTGTCACACGTAGCAAAACTGCTAAGGTTTACTATCCACTTGTAGGGCCAAAAGTAAAGCTTGATATATGAAATTTTTTGATACTGACTTGTATTGCTGTGTAATTACTTTAATAGCGATTATGAGTTGATCTGAGGATTAATTTTTCCTTTGTCAATGTTGAATGAACATTCATTTTTGCAAAGAGCCAAATACCATAATTGGAGCTCTCATACCTGTCTCCTGTAGTAGCCAGCCCGCTTTTTCAGTTTCCCTTTTCCATGATTTCCACAACCAGTGTTCATCTCCTTTATTTTCTACACCCTCATACTGCAGAATGATGCAATATCATATAAATAGTGCATGGATCATGCACTATCCTAGGTTATATGCACAGCAGATACATAATAACCCCATGTGCAATTCCTTGTTTCACTTTGGCCTTGGATCAAGTGAAATAGCTTTGCATGAGGGTTAATTGCACATATTTAGATGACCATACACTATATAAATAATGTATGATGCAGTAGTTTCTAGAATGCATGAAGGGAAACATGTCTATGCAACATGTGGCGTTCATCTTGAATGGATTTAAGGGGCAGTCATTTCCCTACCAAAAGACAAATGGTTTGATAAAGTTGTGTGTTTTATGTTAACCACAAGAAACCTAGAAAAAGCCTCCCCCTAAAAAGAGGCACTTGCACAAGATCTGAGATGTGGCTGTGCATAGTGCTCCCCTACAACTCCATGCCATAGAACTTTGACAAGCTTGCCATGATTTGGGGAATATTGTTGATACGACACTCTTTACTCAAATCTTGATAGATTACTTGCCCACATAGTTATGTTCTTTTTTTCTCTCTCTCAATCCACATGTATATTAAAGTGAACTTTTCCTTTAAAGCATGGTTACAAATGCTAAGTGAAACAGACTCACATAATGCTAACAAATATTCACTAATCAGTTGTCACATTTTAACTTTCTTCACACAACGAAAATAGACCCCCCCCCCCCCCCCCAGTTTGTGAAAGATGGCAACTATCTGCGTTCAATGCAAATGAGAGTTACAATGTATTAGATTTGTAATGTACCATCTGCACGAACATTTAACATTTTCACCTCACGAATGGCCTGACTACACCGGGGAAGATTGAACTATCAAGATCTAGACAGCAACAAAATTAAAGACTCTACGGTAGTTATGACTGTGAAACATTTTTGTGTGAATGCTTCATCTTTAGATGAAGGGTAAGATTAGGAAAAGCATGTTTCCCACTATGATAGAAACACAACTTCAAAATACATCAAAGGTATCATTAATTTCATTGTCTTGCTTCTCATCAATCAATTCATGATGAACTCAATTATGCAATCCGATACAATTTTTTAAATTTCCAATGCAACATACTTTCATAAATGATGTGCTGTACTACATTGTATCTCTTGTTTTTTACTTAGGACATGTTCACAATGTTGTGCACATAAAGTAGGCCACATCTAATATCTGATAGTTTTAATGCACCATGCATGCAGCACACATTTTTCTGTTGCCGTTACATTGGTGGTGGAAATCAAACGCGAATGTTGTCAAAACTGTAGTTGTAAAAACTTAGACTGTGTTTCAACGATAAACGAGGGATTCATATTTGAGTGTCTAATGCAATGAGGACCCAATTATTATAACCTGCGGTATTGAGAGCTGGTGTTTATGCATTGGAAGATGTTTTGTTTGTTAGTGTTTTCAACTCAAATAGTGATATCTTTAAACATGTCACTAGATGAAGTTGCACATCTTTGACATACTTTAATTTAAATACTCTAGGATTTTGTCAGTTATATTCTGTAGACTTTGCAAAGTATGTTATTACTTTTTTCTGCCATGTGCTTGTTTCTGCAATATGCTTTCTCATGAGTTGATCCTATTGAGATGCAAGGGAAATGCACTTTTTAGGAGAAAGGGAGAAGCAAAATGAAGCCAAATTGCTATGTCTTTGTATCACTGTCATCAAGTGTTGTGTGTTTCATGCCCATCAATTGCCGCTGTGTAAATACTCAATGTCTCTGTTGTTGTTTGTGTTTTATGCGTCTGTCAGTTGTAAAGTGCTAAAGATGTTGCCAGCAAGTAGTATCACATTTGCAAGAAAGATTCAACATGTTATATCATTTCCGCATAGTTTGCGTGAGTGGGGAGACCCACCACTTACATGTTTTGTCCCCCTTGTTCTTTCAAATCTTAAGTCCAGGGGCATGACATGGTTGTCTTTGCGGTCTTTGAGATTCTGCAGTCCACAGTGCTAAAATCTGCACTTCAATCCACAGTGCCAAAATCTACACTTCTCTCTTGTTAAACAGAAATCCTTAACCCGTAAACTGCTGAGGGTATTTTTAGTTTTGGTTAAACAAAATATTCCATTTGACAGTGAGTCCAGAAGGATTCTTCCATTGTGAACAAATATAGAACACGTATCTTGTTCACCATTTTCAGGATGGTTGATATTCATGTGCATATAATACATCACAGAGTATTTGGATGATAATTCTGTTAGAAACTCAGTAAGATACATGTATGTCATGGTGTGAAATAATGTTAGTAATAGTTACAATGATGATGATGATAACAAAAATAAAGATTATATTTATGTAATTCATATTGCACCAAATTTCTCTATAGAATGCTCAAGGCACACAAATACAGAGCAAAATTTAGACAAAAGCAGAAGAGTTTTCAAATGTTTCATGAAGGAGTCACTTGTCATAGGATCTTGTATTTGACAATCTAAATGCAAATTGAGTTAATTGAACCCTCCATTTTTCTTCATATTCTTTCAACACATCTCCTTATTAAAGATGATAAATAAAACTATAGGTTTGCATGTACTTGTAATATTATCAAAAAGGTCACATTATAAGGTATTAACTAGTAATATGCCCCTGAACATCCCATCCCCTTCCTGGCACCTGCAGTCATTTAAAAGGAATCAGAGTTTAAAATACAGGGTTTTATGTGGTACATTCTTACAATAATTATTATGTTCCAATTAGTGTAAAACTCCTCTTCAAAGTATCATTTGTGCAAAATGAACCTATTGCGTCATGTGTGTGGTGATTTCAAGTAATGGTGTGATTGTGGTTTGCGTATGGGACAGACAGAGCAAGCCATCCTACGTTTTGATTTCTGATATGTTAATGGAAAGAGAAGTGCAAGATAATCAGGCTGTCTGCAGAGCTTTTTCTTCTTGAAATGAAATCTCTAAATGTTTGCATCTATGCGTAAAACTGTTAAATGTGCTTGTTGGTGGTTTTGTGCTTTGCTATGCATCTTGTGTTTGTTGCATTTTGCCAGTGGTTATTGTACAGTTAAAGAATGGCCAAATATTTTGTACCATATTAAGTATATAATATGTACATAATGTGAATATTTAAAAAAATGAAAGAAACAGTTGAAATAAAAAAACTCAAACTGAATTGTTATGATTGCTTTGCTCCAGTTTATTTGTGTATGTGGTACTTTACCATTGAGATGGCTGCCAATGTTAGAACAAGATATAGGCGTGAGACATAGGGTAGTAGAAAAAATTGGATGTGGGTCTGTAGAATACCAAAGTGTGATGTCACAGCCATTCATTGCCATGGAAACTGGTTCTAAACAACCTCACCTGGCCTGAATATCTGTGAACACTATTGTTGCTAACCATGCTTACACCTGGAGCCTGTTTCATAAAACTCGTTATCAGTGACAACTGCCACATTTCTATGACAAATTTGCTCTCAGCCAATCAGATGCAAGGATTTCAGTAGCTTATCACAACTATGACAACTTGTCACTGATGACAAGTTTTATGAAACGGGCCCCTGGTTCCAACCCAAGCTATGACAAAAGACTGTGACATCATCACTTTTGTAGGCCTACTTTGTGTGTGGATGCACAGACAGTGTCTGTATTTTTTGTGATAGAATGATGTGTTGAGGTATGATGCAGCATGCACCATAATATTTTGCTGGGTTTTCGTTTTTCATGAATTTTATGTATAGGATGCTACTTGCAAATTTAAGAACATGCGAAAGTTACTATGATCCTGACATGATAGCGACATGCTGACATACATATAGGGACTTACTGGTATGCAGTATGCAGATTGGTGGCCTTCATGAACACACTCAACGATATGTGACCGTGCATCACAAAACAAACAAAAAGTCGCACCCCTTGATTTTACGTGAGAACTCAAGAAAGGTGAAATAGGCCAACCGAGTCAGTTTTGAGTTTTCCATATTTTCTGAAAGAGCCATTCGTCTTCAACATCATCCCTATGTTTGGGATCATAAATAGAATGTAAAAGCTGGTTTTCAGCAGTTTTTCTACAACCCCTTTTTTTGGTAAAGTAGTGTGATCAGGTTTTTCTTAGAGGCCCCTTATAATTTCTTCAAAATCCTTTCACTCTTCACTTTCAACTCTGATAACTTTTGAAAAGATGATGCTACTGCTTTTAAAGTTGAGATTTATTATGAACAGAATGTGTTGATTAAGCATGCTCATTTTCAGCTTAATCTCATAATCCCTTCATTGTTGTTGCTACAATGATTTACATCAAGTTTTTTTGTCCCATTCATGGCACGGGCTGCATGGCTCAGTAAAGATTAGGCACTTGAATAGACCCAGTACTTCACAACCTCTTTTCTCAGTTCAAACTTTTCCAGAGTGTGTGCTTTCTTTCCAATATTTATATAGGTTAGGAGAATCCATTTGACTTGAGTTATACATCATTTTAAAGCTTAGAGTCTGCTCTTTCAGATTCTGCCATAACTAAAAATCCATGTCTGGCAACTTTTTGTGTGTTTTGTGGTGCAGGGTCACATATAAAATTTGTGACCGCCAAGCTCAAAATTCACAAGAAGTCACAGACTAAGATTCTCTATAATAGACCAAAATATGTAATTTGGGTTGACTGACTCAAATATTTCAAGTTTGTCTTACCTGGGAGAGTAGTCTTTCTCTATATGCCTACTGTCCAAATTTTGCATCTTAGAACAAAACAAAAATCAAGATAGTAACAGTTTTTCTGGACCATACTTTTTCAGATAGATGCTGTTTCACTGGAAAATTGATACTTCTGCACAGCTCACCTGAGTGACCCTAATCTTTAAATCCTCTTTTCTTCCTTTTCTATAAAACTGTACATTCTAACTCTCTTATTTCAATCAATATTTGAATGGGTAAGGATGGTCTACTTTACACAAGTTACATATCATTTTAGAACTCAGAGCAAACTCTTTTAATCCATGTAGAAAAATGGAAATTCATTTAAATGAATTTACATGCAATATTTTTGTGGGTTTTGAGCTGGACAATCACATTTAAAGAAGAAATTCACTCCAGAATTTTATCAATTTCATAAAGAGAGAATATTCCCTGCAGAACAGTGCAAAAATAATCAAAATCAGATAATAAGAAAGTTATGACATTCTGAAATTTCAAAACTTTTTGGAAAATACTTCTTGATCAGTCGTTATGAATATTCAAATCAGCAAGTTGATGATTTCATGCTCTCACAATTTCTCATTCATTTTATATACAGAAATGACGAAAATCTTGTATTTCAGCTGTATAACTTTACTCAAAACCATCCAAAATAAAAAGGAACAAATGTTAACTCTCATATTGTTGGGCAGTTCCGATTTGCACAGAATAAGACTTGCTAAATATGTCATGGCTTACAACAGTAAAGTGAGTATTATTGCATGCACCTTTCAAACTCACTGATGCTACGGGATTCAATTTAGATGTACAACTTATGTATTTTTGTTTCTGTGGTTACAAATTTTCAGGAGCCGTGAATTTGAGTAGCTGCACATTCCTCACATCGGTTGCAAGCACATAGGCCTAAAGGTCAAGCTACGTGAAGAATTTAAACGCAAAGTCCGATATATCCACTTTTATCAACTTGACATATTTGAGATTGTATCTGAGGGAAAAAAAGGAAATAATCAAAATAATTATATAAACAAGATCTTTACAAGTATTTCTCATTACCGGTATGTAATGAGTGTAGTATCATTTGAAAGACATTACTTTTTTTTTTTCATTTTATGTCGACCTTACTTTAAAAACTTTGAAAATGGCATTTATCTGTTGTTTTTTTTTTTTGTTTTTCCATTCAAACTCTTCATTATGTTGGTACTTACAACATATCGGGTAATTTTTCCACTCAAACATAAGATTTGGAAAATCATTTCACAAATAATGCACTTTGAAAAATGTCATAAGCAGTGACATCATTTCCCGAAACAGACAGCCAACGTTCTGAAATAGTTGGAAAAAAATTAATCATATCGATCTCTTTCAACCAATTAGAGGATTGATTTTTGATCCAAAATATAACTGTTGTTATGACCTAGTATCGACTAGTAAGAAGGAATGTACTAAAAATCAAGTTTATCGGGAAAAACTGGCCGAGCGAAGTTGACGTCGATAGAGGGCGTTTTAACACTAATGGTTGCGATCATCGACGTACAGTAGCTAGACGGCGCGGGAAATTCATGTGTTAACGCGCGCGGCGGCGGCAAGCGGCATCCGTGCAAAGAATCTCTTTGAATCCGTGGCTCTAGCTCTTTGGTCAGCTAGCTAGCCCTGTAGACCGGGCCCCGGGGCGCACAGGGCAGGGGTACCGCGTTGACCGTGAGGCAGCAGCAGCAGGTACAGTACGTTTACGCTTACGTATTGTTATCAGCAAGAGATAAATGTCGGCCATTGCATTGGTCAACAGACGCAAAAAAGGGAATTGACATAGTTCTAGATTCCATAGCAAGCTGATGGCAACATCGTATTCCTGATTTCAGCCGTGAGTACAGTTAACTAGTCAGAAAGTTTCCACGTTTTGCTAATTTTGATCGTGTTATACTGTAGCCACAGCACAGGGCTGATTTTCGCTTCATTTCTGCCATGTCTCGCTCGGCTCGGCCCGATGCGGTGGTTGTGTGTGCCCGTTTTGGACTTGTGCACACGTCTGTTTGCATCTGGGTGATGGTTGTATTTAATCAAAACAGCACGAAGTGAAGCAAAGTTTGAGTTTATATGCGCCAGTAAAGCTTCTGCTTTGGCTGTCGGGGACAATTAAGGTAAATGTAACAAAGACTGCGATCATTTGACCACACCTTTCATGTTTATCCAACCAGACCATCATGTAGACGGTAGACCGGTGTGGTAGTGAGAACATTCCATGAAAGCACCTTTGGCCTTTGGGGTTTGCTCTGACCTCTGTACAGTACTAGAACGTTGACAATATTTCTGGTCTAGCTATTGAATCTTTACTGCAGGACTAACTGCGACCAGCCCCAACACGCAGTGTTGGGGCTGCGCATTGTAGCAGACATGATCATGACAGGTGAAGTATAGCGCCTAAAAATCAATATGAAATCGCAAAAATTCTGCAATATGAAGACTTACAGGTGAAGATGTAATGTTGAAGACTGACTGCGTTCAACTTTTGGTTCTGGCAATAGTCCCTTTCTGCTCGGTTTGATGAGTTAAATGCGACTCGGTCGAGAGGAACTCGGGAGAACTACATCTTATACAGTCAATGGATTTAAGATTTGTGCGCATGCGCTGGCCGTCAGTCTTGTAGCTTTGTTGCAAGGCCTTTAATATCATACTGTTGGCACACCCTCTCGCTGTATATTACGTTGCTTTCTGGGTGGGTGCGCGCGCGCACGCCTTGTCAGAAGGCTAAACGCATTGCGACTCCGCCAGCACATGAATATTTACGTGCGCAGTGTACTGCATACTGATTTCGAAAATGGTGAATGGGAGGGGAGCTAGGACTGCGGACCCGTATATGGCCGTGAAAAAAACGTTTTTTCAAGATTATTGGACCAGTGTGAACAAGAACAAGGTGAACGAAGGGTATTAATTAGATAAGAATCTTATGTATACTATAAAAGTACGTTTTTTCCTCGTGATATTCGAAACCTACGGAGGTGCGAAAATCTGTGACAGACTGTGTATGTTTTTCAAGTTTACCGATATAGCACTCTATTGACTCAGGACGCTCCCACAGTGTGTAACTGTGTATACGGAGCGTCCCGGGGTTACTGCAGGACAAACAACCTAATAACTTGGCATTGGTGACATCCACCTCCCTGGTATGACAAGGCCCCTGTCAAGATTACATGCTATTCGATGTCTAATGGCAATGCCAATGCCAATGGCCAATGCTAATATTAATTACTGTCAGTGAATCTGTTATATTTGTCCCATTCATAGATGAGCATGTGATTAGGCAATAACACTGTGTATAACTGTAACAGGCAGATCCAGGAATTCCAGAAAGGGGAAGCATAAAGGGGGTGCTCATGCCCCCATTTGTTCTTATTATTTCTTTTGTTTTAACAAAAGATAAAGAGAGGGCGCATGCTCGGTGCTCCGTCTCCCCCCCCCCTCCTGCTCTGGATCCGCCACTGATTTAAGGATGAAATCTAAGCTTCAGATGTAGTAGACTAGATTTTAGACCACCTATTTTTGTTTGTTTGTTTTGGTTTTGATGTTAGTATCACTATCAGCTACACGTACCACTCTACCAGCTTCTTAACCCGTTGAGGACGGTTTGATTTTGCTACAACACGCATTTCCCATAGACACCTGCCCGAGTATACTCGGGACTCGTCCTCAACGGGTTAATAATTACCAGAATTTTGTTCTAACTTCTTTGTAGTGCATGTTGATTCAATCCATGCGAGATGGATCCTGCCTTGGAAGCTGAGTTTCAGGATGACTTTGAAGACCGTTTTGCTGATGAATTAGATGCGCTGAGAGACCTTGAAGATGGTAAGACAACTGACAAAATTGAGGATTGGGCAATCATTATTCAAAGAGATTCATGACCAGTCTGATACCATGAAATTTTTAATTCAACTGCTTCTACAGCTGTAGGCCTACAGTAAACTACACTTTCCTTGATTGTTCATGTCATTGGTAGATATTTTGATCTAGGATTCGTAATGATTAAGTTGGGTTCTACAAGCAGAGCTGGCTTGAAACTGAAACATTTTGTGTGGAATTAAAAGAATGGAAAGAATGAGCGTAGACCACAATCTATTTATACATGTAGAGTCTCTATACAGTTATAATTGACCTACTATTGAATGTTTGTATGCACTGTATGAACAATCTATGAAGTATGAATTATCGAGTATTGTAGTATAATTTGTGTATTTATGCTGCATGTGTGTAACATACTTTTGCCACTCTGTTTTTTTCTCATCATCAAACTTTGTGATTAGTTGCTGTGCTCAGCTTAGGCCACGCTTTGTAAAATGAAGATTTAATCTCACTATCATTTCTACTTTTCTGTTGTCAGTGCTGTATAAAAACTTTTATTATAACTATTATTTGTATGTATTTTTCATACGAACATTCTACAGCATGTAACACATAGGCCCTGTTGCTAATAAATTTGACTTATATGTAATTCCTGATCATTCAGAAGTGGAGAACACCCAGGGAATTGCGTCCAAACCCAAGCCATCATCGCAGCTCTCGGCTGTGAATTCACAGAGCCAAAGGAATGAGAACCCGAAACCAGCCAGCAACGATGCAAAGACCGATGGCAGCCTGTCGGGCCGGAGTAGCAGGAAGCGTGATATGTACGAGATGTTTGGGATCATGTCAGACAGCGAGAGTGATGGTGAACTCGTCATTGATGCTCCCTCTCCTATCAAAGGTAAATATCACAGAATTACCTGTAAACTTTATGCATGACAAGAATTATGTTCTCTTGTTATAATATCATGGGAGTGATTAAAAAATTGTTTTTTTTTTCTGTGCTCTCAAACTTAATTTTTTTTTCACCTGCGCACCAGGCTCTGAACGTTGAGTTTCAGTAGTCATTTATATATCAATGGACCAAAAGAAACTGAAAGCAGATGTTTGTGTAGTGCAACAAACAACACATATTGAAGATGGGGGGGGGGGGGGGGGTTTGACTGTGGCATAGTGAGTGGATGAGACTCTGGACTTGTTACATTGTATTTATGTGTAAGTCTAGGTTCCTTTCTGAGTACAATGTATATATATATATCCTGGGGCAAGATGTTTTTACCCACCATGTCCCTCTTGACCCAGGTGTATAAATGGGTACCAGGCAACAGCTGGGGTGATAATAAAGGCAGAGCCCTGTGGTAGAGCTGTGCTAACATGGGGGAGGCTTCCTGTGGTACTTAAAGTAGTATTACCTTGGTAGCTAAATATCCGTGGATGTCTCTCTCAATCTCTTTCATTTTTGGTTCGCCGTGTTCCCTTCAGATCCTGATCCTAAGCGCCCCAGGAAGACTCTCCTGGACAAGTTCAAGGACAACGCCCTGGAGAGGCGTGGGGAGAAGAACCTGCATGACCTGGAGATCACTCCCCCACCGACACCAGACAAGGGCCGAGGGGGTGGAACTCTTCCCTCCAGAGCCGGAGGGAAGAGGTCCCTCAGAGTGCTGACCAGACAGCCAGAGGGCGAGTCGGTTAAAGTGACCGGACAGGACGGTCAGAGGGTCTTCCTCCAGATGAAACCGGAAGACGATACGTGGAAGAATGGAAAGGTATGATATTTAGATTTTACCCATATCTCTGCCTCTCATAGTCTTTAAACGTTGCATAATTATTATTTAAACAGATTGAAACAAGTCCCAAGTATGTTTAGGCTGATGGGTTGCTTGGCTACTGAAGATAATCATGTTATAAACTTGATTTTTTGAACATAATATTTAAAGAAAAGTTATGTAAATTGGTATCCAAATGGTTATTGTATGTTTAACGTGTCCAAATAGTCGTTAAACTTTTGTTGTTTAACATTTGTTGTTAGCAATGTGATTTTGATTGGTAAAGTAGTCAGTTGTAAGAATGAAAGGTAGTCTTACAAATAAATCTCACCTCAAAGAGGGTAGTGCTAACAACTTCCTTTCCACACATGGGTTGCCAGTTTGCTTATTTTTTGGTGAAAAGAACCACTCACACACAAGCATGAACATTACCACAGTGTACATTGTGCAGTTTCATGTGTGTATTCGATAGTTTTTCATCACAGGTGTTCTCTTATATCAGTACCAGTAATTTCAACATACCTGCAAGCTGAGAAATTGATTTTTGTACCTGCATATATGTTGTAATGAATTGGTTCCTCTTTTTGCAGAAGTTTGTCTCAAAGTACAGTACCAACCACACAAAGGGTCTCCTGACATCCTCCTATGACACCCTAATCAGACAGATTGATGATGAGGTACTTTGTATATCCCTTCACTTATTTTTATATACAGTACTAACCTGTTAAAGTGGTTATTTTCGTACGAGTAATTTTTCGCACTCGGCTGGGTGAGATGAATTATGCGCGTTTTTGATTCAGTGGAATCAAGACATTTATTAGTGGAACATATGGCAAGTAAAAATAATTGTGTGTTTTTATTTTCACGCTGGTTTCTGGTGGCATGAAATGTGCAAAAATTTCCACCCCATGAAAATTTCCACTTTTTCAGTAAAATGTTTTTCCTTGACCATGTGTATTATCATGATAATTTCAACTTGTACACATATGCACAGCTTCCATCTTTTTAATGGAAGCAGATTGTTTTTTTGTTTTGTTTAATTCTCTATCTCCTTTCTCAGAGTTATCACAACTCTGATGAGATGCTTGCACGGTTGCAGTAAAATGTTTTAAAAAAGAGAAAAAGAGAGAAAAAAAGGTTTTTGTGGAGACATGTTGTTGGTGCCTGACATTCATTTCTTATTCTTGCTTCACAGAACCGGAGGAAGGTCATTGAAGAGTCAACAAGGGTCTCAGAAAAACTGAGAAGGTGAGATTAAATTAGTTTTTTTCAAAGGAAAAGTACATAACAACACCAACAAGCTCCTTTCTTTGTGAAATAATGTTTTTGCCATGTATTTTGTGAGTTAAATGTTTTTACAAACAAGAACTATAGTAATAATGGACTGAGATGTACAGTAAGAACTTTACCTCTTTTGAGGGAAGCTAGTGATTTCTGACGATGGAGGCGATATACAGCATGTTTGTAATGTGGAAGGTAATATCACAGGGAGTTGTTAATTTTGGCCAATAACAGTTGACTTGTGAAATTTGTCAAAATGAAAACACCACCTAGATGTTCAGCAGCAATTGCACTATTTCTTGTGCATTACTTATACAGACTTAATGAACTGACTAAAAGTTCTTGTCACTGGCACTATACATGTGTAATTTGTAGTTTCTTGAGATGGTAAAGTTTGAGATGCGTATCTCCCAATTTATGGCCTGTGACCAGCTTGAATTGTCTGTGTCATGCCATACACTACTGATATAAGTATTAGTAAAGATTTAATCTAGGATAACAATTTTTCAATTTGTTTCTTTTTTTTATGTCCATGTCTGTTATATTAATGTTACTATTTTTACTTCATTTGTTGCACAGTTGTTGCAAATGGAAAATATTTTTTCTAGCCTTTATTCACCCCAGAGCCTATGTTTGGTGATTATATGCCACCTCATAACTGCTTGAAACCAAGGAAAATTACTCTGCATTTTATCTCTTTTTTTTTTGGTTTCTCCAAACTTTATTTGGCTCTTGTAATCACTGCTTGCTGGAATCCGCCCCTCAGAGAGTTGGCCAAGGAGTATGAAGATGAAGAAAGCGACGAGTTGGTGGTGGGGAAGGCACAGGGGGATGATGGGAAGGAGAACAAGGGATTGTGGGTAGACAAGTACGCCCCAAGGCACTACACGGACTTGCTGAGTGACGATGTACGGGTGATATCACTGTTCTCCTGCGTCAAGCTATTTATGCATCCAGCCACATTCATTATCATTACCATTTAAATGATTGTTTACAGCATCCTAGCTTTATATACTCCTCACTCACAATGCGATCACTTTGTTTTATGGCAATATTGTTTTATCACAAGTTAAAGTTACATGGCTGGAAAATAAACATTTAATATTTGTATATGATCTCTTGATAGTTTTTGTGAATGTGTCCACGTATTAGCAGTATGTAAATGTGCATGTGCTGCAATGTACTTGAGGGAACCTTTAAAATGTCTTTTGCAAAATTCTTACTGCAACCCCCCCACCAAAAAAAACAACAAAAAACCAGAACAGTCTTATTGAGACAATTTTTCCATGAAGACTGCATTTCATATTTCTCTTTTGAGATCTTTGTAGAGAGAGTTGACCGTACAATGCATTGATGAAACGCAATATTTTGTCTCTACTCAGGGAGTGAATCGCAACCTACTGTTCTGGCTAAAACTGTGGGACTACGTGGTGTTTGGGAAAGAGCTGAAGCAGCCGAAAACCAAGGGGAAACATGAAGGCGGCATCAAGGGAGTCGGGCAGCAGCCGAACAAGTTCAAGAGCAAGTTTCAACCAGAGGAGCTGACTGTGGTGAGGGCGCCAGATCACGTTATAATCCTCTCTGAAAGTGGGAAATTGTCATTTCAAATGATTGTACATGTAGTTGCCTGTTGAAGACTGAAACTAAATAACATAGATTTGTTTTAAACACTCTGACTGTTTGGTAAAGATCATTGTGTGAAATCTTTTGAGGAACACATATCTTATACACAATATCTTTATCCCATACAAGGTATATGTGTGATTTCCATTCTGAAACTCAGTTTAATAAATCATATACAACAATGTTACCTCATACATTGTTTAGTATATTGATAAACTCCAAAACTTATTCTGTAACTTTGTTTGCAATTACGCTGCAGACAGATTTTATGAAAAATACACTGTGCAGCTAGTGTGCATATTTTTTCTCTCTTGTTACTTTCAGTGTTTACTTTCTGACATAATTCATGTGGGTTAGACTGCTTGAAGGACCAGGAATAGACTAGGTTACAGACATGTGTAAAACAGAATGCTTGCATGAGCCTGTCTTGACAAAGCAGCCACTAATGCTTGCAGTGGAATCCAAGTATGGAAATATCATTGAGTGGGAACAGCTGAATCTACAAAAGTAATTTTCCAAAATTGTGGTAGAAACAACATATATTTGAATGCGTGAGTGAGTTGACCAGCCTACTACTGTAAATAAATTTGAAAGCTTTCCAATAAGCAAAGCTCCGTTTGTTTGTTTGCCAGGAACTGGACGAGCAGAAGCGGCCAAGGCTGAAGGTTGCCCTTCTTTGTGGACCTCCGGGGTTGGGCAAGACGACACTAGCCCACGTCATAGCCAGGCATGCTGGGTATAATGTGATAGAGATGAATGCAAGGTGAGTGACGGAGACAATGCGTACAAGTATTTAAGGAGATGGCTAGTAACTGATCAGTGGGAATCAGTGGGAATGCTGGGGGATGATTGTTCCAATCCTTGTGGGATTCATTTAAGAGTATATTATATATCTATTGCTGCGTGAAAATTATTTGCTTCAGAATGGTCTCATATTCAAGTAATGTGCAGTTTAATGTTTCCAGGTTAGCATGCCTGTACTGTGACGGGGCGATCGTTAACAGGCCGTTAAGCCACCGTATGATTTACACTAGTCCCATGAGCTGCCTTTGTTGTGGACTTCCATTCTCTTTCAGTGCCTACTGACTGTCATAAAATTATCTTACGGTACTTTCCAGAGACTGCTCGAGAACCCGTCCTTGTTATATCCGATATTCATTCTACTGTCAAACATGGAAGGGGCTCATTTTTTTGGTGTAATTTCAAGGCATATGCTGACAATGACTCGTTAATTTACTCTTGCTCAATCAACTCTTCCTTGCTACATCCGATATTTCATTTAAGATAGCATCAAACATGGAAGGGAGTTGCTTTTCCAGTCGTAATTTCAAGGTACATAGGTAGTACGCGAGCACTGCTAACGCGTGAGCATTCTCTATACTGTAGATCATTCAAGAACCCGTCCTGCCAAGTAGCAATTTCTATTAATAGCAGATACGCAAACAATAGCACATGAGCTTGCACGGAATGCTGGAGAACCCGTCCTCGGTAAATAATGACTTTGTTCTTACCCGTTCTGCAAACAACAGTGAGGTTTCCGTTATTCCTCCTGTGTAATGGGAGATAATGGGCCTTTGTTTCATTAAAGTATCCTGTACTAAACTTGAGCAGAATGCCAGTAGCAAAGTTCTGTGGTGCCTTACTGAAGTTTAGTGAGTTTGTGGGGAATAAAACCACATCTCTGAAAGTCAACATTATATCAGGGTCATCAGGAGGTCTGCTTTTTGTATCTTTAAGTTGCGATAATTGCAGTTACTATATATAGCAGCCAAGATTAAAGAAACTATTACTTTTGGAGTGTTTAACACATTGCCAGTGGGAATCTGGTGGTTCCTGCACGAAGTGTATAATGTAGACTTGAGACATTGTGAGATGTAAGGTTTAACTTATATATACCAAGAACCTAGCTTGCCTTCTGTAATGCTTGACCCTGCTGTTGATCGATATTGTCCATCCCTCTGCAGTGATGACCGTAGCCAGGAAATCTTCAAGACACGCCTGCTGTCCACCATCCAGATGACCTCCGTCCTTGCCCCTGACCAGAGACCCAACTGTTTGGTCATTGATGAGATCGACGGAGCTCCACAGGTGAGAAATTTGACACATTCCGTATCTAAAGCTTTGCAAACAATAAGCCTACAGACACTTGCATGAGGAAATCAACCTCTTGTCTCTTAGGTATTATCCATGTTTTATTTTGGTTTGATTGTTTTTTTTTTTTGGGGGGGGGGGGGGTTAGGAGATCACAAAAAAGCAATTTAAAAGAGGATTATGATGTGAGATAGGTACAATTCTAAAGCTTTCTTGTACATTGTGTCTTTTGGATCCCATTAACTTGAATATCTATATACACAATGCTGGGAACATTGTAGTATTGTTGTTATCATTAGTTAATTCAGAATGCCAAACTTTTTCAACTGTTATGGTTTTGTCTTTGTACAATAAGGTTAGGGTGGTATCCTTTTTTTCATGGTCAAACTTTTGTTTATGGTATTAACTTCACCAAAGTACTTTTCTTCTTATTCCTATCTGTGGTACTTGATTGTTTTTTCTTTTTTTGGTTTAGCCGGCCATCAACTGTCTGATCAATATCATCAAGGCAGGCAGTGATGGTAACCAAGGGGGCAAGAAGAAGAAGGCACAACCTCCTCTCAAGCGCCCCATCATCTGTATCTGCAATGATGTGTAAGTAACAAGGTCTTTAGAGGTTTAGAGCATACACTATACTCTTTGGAGTGACGAGCTCTCCTTGGCTTGGCCGTCAAAGGGAGGATATAATATCCATCTGATGCTTCTATGTCATCACTGATACTTTAAACATCATTATAGTTTTATTCATCAGCATCGTCGTCATTACCATTTGATTGAGATTATCAGGATCATCTTGATTGTTATTGCTTTTATCAACATGTCGCCGTCTCCAATTGTCTAAAATGCTATGGTCATCATCATTGTCATTGTCTTCATTTTCATCACCAACATCATCATCACTACTATCCCTATCATCTTTATTGTCATCACCAACATCATCATCATTGTTGTCGTCATCATCAACACCACCACCATCATCATCATCACTATCATCATTTTCATCATTGGCACCATGGACATCATCATCATCATTGTTGTTATCAGCACCACAATAATCACCATTACCATTATTCTCACGCCAACACCTCCCTCATCATCATCATCATCATCATCATCATCATCATCATCATCATCACCACCACCACCACCACCACCATCTCCATCATCTTCTTCATCACTGTTCAAATGATTTACGCATTTATGGAAAAGATCTCTTGTTCTCAGCCAGTCAAACTCTTTGGTATTTTGTTACAGGTATGTGCCAGCCCTCAGACAGCTGCGTCAGCTTGCCTACGTGACTCACTTCCCTCCCACGGTGTCTGCTAGGCTGGCTCACAGGATGTATGTGGTGAGTTGCCGTGCTATGCGCTGTCCTTTTGCAATACATCCATGGCAAAGTTAGCTCAAAGGGCATGCTATTTGTGATATAACCATTAAAAAAAGTAGCGTATTGATTTAAGTTCAGCTGCGAACCTACGCTGTGAAATGATGATGAGATCTCAAGATTGTTTTGAGATTTATGAAAATTGCATAGTGCTGAGACATAATGGAACAAAGTGAGGTTGGGATATATGACTGCTCAACTCTTCATTAATGTCATTCCATCATGGAACGTATTTAACATCCCTAACACCATTCACAAAACCTCAACCATTCTTGGTGCTGATGTGCCCACTGACCGGGAATGTAGGTGTTATGCTATGCTACATTTGGATGAGAGTGTGGTGTTGATACGTGAATTATGTCACTTGTCAACAACAGACCGGTAGATTCACTGCAAGTATTGTACTACATTTTTATGCCTCCGCAACGAAGTGGCCGGAGGCATTATGTTTTCGGGTCGTCCGTCCGTCCGTCCGTCCGTACGTCCGTACGTCCCGTTTTGTTTTTGTCGATATCTCAAGAACCGTGTGGTGGTTTTACATCAAACTTGGTATGAGGGTATATCCTTGGGGGATAATACTTTGTGTGGATTTTAGGGTCACAGGGTCAAAGGTCAAAGGTCACAGGTTTATTTTGTGGAAAAAAAATTGAAATTTCATGTTTTTCTCCATATCTCGCAAATGGTTCAAGGTATCTTCATGGAACTTAGTATATATGCTTGTACCGATGGGCAGTGATTATCTAGGGAAGTTGGGGTCATGGGTCAAAGGTCAGGGGGTCAAAGGTCAAGGTCAACTCCTCAAAATATCACTACTTTCCTTAAAATGCAATAGGCTGAAGGTTTTTTTTTTAAAACTTGATGTATGGCATGTATTACCCAATATATATTTTTGGGGAAGTTTCTTGCCAAAAGGTCAAAGGTCAAAAGGTAAAAGGTCAAGTGAAAGTGCTAAATTGCACTTTTTCCTCCATATCTCGAAAGTAACTCAAGGTATCATCATGAAACTTACATATTTATGCATGTTCAACCTAACAGTGATTCTCTTTGGAACTGTGAGGTCAAAGGTCAAAGGCCAGGTTTAGATAATGCTATTTTCCCATTTGATACTGAAATTATACTTTTTCTCAATACCTTGAAAATTACTCAATGCATAAACTTATAAAAGGGTCAAAAGTCAAGTAAAAATCATCAGTTCCCCAAATACCTGCACTCTGACATTTCAATCATTCATCCAATTGAACCTAGTTCTAGGAAAGTGAACATTCAGCTCATTTGTGTCAAACCTGTCATTTTAATATTTTGCCAATTGTGTGAAACTGTCATCACACATTGTCAAGACATTGTACTATAGACCTATTAGGAGAACCATGCATTATGGCGGAGGCATATCAGTAGCCGTAGCGATATATCTAGTTTTTTTTTAAAAAGGGGGAGTCAAGAGTACATATTCTTGTATGATAAGATGTTTAAAGTGCTTGTCTGTGTCATATGTTCAAGTATACCCTCACTTTCATTATCATGAGATGGTATGGGGGTGAGGTGTTCAGGTGGTTTGAGGAAAACATCATTGCAACCCTCTTGACTCTTGACAGATCTCGAAGCGTAACCAGCTCCAGACAGACCTCACCACACTGATGGCTCTCTGCACGAAGGCGGAGAATGACATCCGATCCTGCCTCAACACTCTCCAGGTATCTGTCTCCTCACTGACGTAATAATGTCATCAATCTTTGTATCATAGTACTGTAATTATGGTAGGAAGGACATTGCTTTTAAAGTTAGCACACATTCTTCTAGGCAGAGAAACATAGATTCATTCTGCACAATTTTAAGACAAGTCATGTTCAGATTTGTTGGTGTTACGCCAGTTAAGGTGTTGTTGAATTGATATGCAATAGCGCCATCTATGATAATAAGCAGTATAACTGTGACTTGTACCACTGCCATGGTTCGTTGAATAAATGCTCCTCCAAGTATCAACAAACTAACGTTGTGTTTCTCCTTAATTGCGTGGTGGCAGTGCTGGAATACTACCCACAGCCTAAGTTAAATCTTGCCCATCACAGGAAGAAATTCTGCTGAAATAAAACAGCCAAGTCCACCGTAAACGTAAGTTTTTACTTAGGACTTCAATAGCAACTAGTTTGTTTGTACGGTACAGTCCCACACACCCACAATGGCGTGTGCTACGGCCAAAGTGCCAAAGCAATGGTGCTTGGGTAAAATAGAAACCATCACCTCGTTTGAGAGTTGGAGACAGAATCTCCTGTACACCCTAAATCTCGACCAGCACTTTGCACCCTTCCTAGGCGAGTCAGTGACATGGTCCAAAAAGACCAAGACAAATCCTAATCGGGGCTTTGTTGATGACACTAGCTCTGTCCCCACAGATTCTCGCAAAACAGCTCAGCAAAAGGCTGTCATGCTTGATTTAATGCTAGGACAGATTGCCAATTTCTGTCCTGTGATTGCGAGGAACTGTATAGTCCGCAGTTCCACTTCACTCAATGACATTTGGTCGAAAATTCGTCTCCATTACGGTTTTCAGTCTACCGGTGCCCATTTTCTTGATTTTTCTAACATCAAGTTGGAAAGTGATGAACGGCCAGAGGACTTGTACCAAAGAATACTTGCCTTTGTAGAGGATAACCTGCTGACCTCAGGTGGAGGTATTACTCACCATGGCGATACCATTACAGAAGACGAAGAACTCACTCCAACTATCGAAAATTTCATAGTGTTGCATTGGCTCCAATTGCTTCATCCTGATCTCCCCCAGCTAGTCAAACAGCGGTACGGCACAGAGCTCCGCTCACGTACCCTTGCTTCTCTTAAGCCTGAAATATCTCAGGCCCTCACTAGTCTCCTTGAGTCAGTTGAGTGTTCTAGGGCCATGCGTGCCGCTGCCCTTCCTCCGCGCAATCGCAATCAATCTAACCCTAGGCGCGCTCAACCACAATCTCGTGTTCGACCTCGCGCTAAGCCTGCTAGGTCATGCCCCCTCTGTCTCCAGGCTGGCCGCCCCAGCAATCACTTTCTTAGTGTATGCCCCTACCTCCCAGAATCTGATAGGCAGTACATGGCTAAAGCCCGCCAGGTTGCTAAGATTTTTGATAGTGATGAGATGCTTGCGGATGACATTGAACCCCAGGACACTCAGGTTGACCCAGATGCGGTGTCTGGGCCAGACTCCAGAGACTCCCCTGCTACACTCCGTGTTCAGGTACGTCAGTCTCCTTACTTTGACGCTTTTTACAATCATCATGTTGTTCGTGTCACTGTTGACAGCGGTGCAACTGGGAACATGATGCGGGCCTCTACAGCACATGCACTAGGATGTATTGTGGCTCCCACATCCCAGTCTGCCCACCAAGCCGATGGATCATCCCCCTTGGAGGTCGTTGGTGAAACCCGTCTCACGTTGTCTCGTGATAGTCATGTTTTCCATTTTGAGGGCTTGGTTGTGGAGAATTTGGATGTTGAGGTCCTTGCTGGGACCCCATTTATGGAGCGCAATGATGTGGCTATTCGACCAGCTAAGCGGCAGATATCATTGGATGATGGCACTGTGTACTCCTATGGTTCCACTGGGAAGTCAAAAGTTGGCCATGCTGTTAGGCGTGCCCACGTTCTCCGAGCTCCTTCTAAAACCATGACTCTCTGGCCAGGAGAATTCCTTGAGCTTGCCTTGCCTCCCCAGTTTGCAGATGAGGAGACCTTTGTGTTAGAGCCTCGCACAGACTCTCCTCCTACTCCCTCCCTGCCAGAATTTTTCCCGGTTCCCCAGGTGGTCCCGAGTATCGCTGGTAAGATCCGCATTCCCAATCTGTCTGAGGCGCCCTGTATTATTCGGCGCAATTCGCATTTGTGTCAGGTCAGCCCCATGTGTATGGAGGATACAGGTCTGTCTACTCCACCCATCACAGGTCGGCTTGCAGCGCCCCCCACCCCGCCCCGTGGGGAAGGCTCCTCTGCCCAGTCTGCTGAATCAGTGATTCTCGATCCAGATGGGATTCTCCCAGCACAGACTAGGCATGCTTTCCAGGCACTTCATGCCAAGTGTGACAGTGTGTTTAGCTCCTCTTACAAGGGTTATAACGGTGCTTCTGGACCATTCCAGGCTGTTGTGAACATGGGCCCAGTCCAACCACCTCAACGCAAAGGGCGGCTCCCCTTGTATTCCCATGACAAGCTTGTCGAGTTGCAGGATAAATTTGATGACCTGGAGAAACTTGGTGTTTTTGCTCGTCCAGAGGATATTGGTGTCACTGTTGAATATGTCAACCCATCCTTCTTGGTCAAGAAACCCAATGGCGGTCACCGGCTAGTCACAGCCTTTGCTGATGTAGGTCGTTATTCCAAGCCTCAGCCCTCGGTGCTCCCTGATGTTGATTCTACATTGCGTAAAGTTGGTCAGTGGAAGTACATTGTTGCATCAGACCTTGCCAGTGCATTCTATCAGATACCCCTTTCAAAGGAGTCCATGAAATACTGTGGTGTTGCTACACCCTTCCGAGGTATCCGGGTATACACCCGTTGTGCCATGGGTATGCCAGGCTCTGAGACTGCCTTGGAGGAAATGATGTGTCGCGTGCTTGGAGACTTGTTGGTTGAAGGCGTTGTTGTCAAGTTGGCAGATGATCTGTACTGTGGTGCCGACACACCACAATCCTTGCTGCAGAACTGGTCGCGGGTACTGCAGGCCCTAGCTGCCAATGGCCTTCACCTGTCCCCGACCAAGACTACTGTCTGTCCCAGGACTACAACTATCCTAGGGTGGATCTGGTCTGAAGGAACCCTCCGTGCAAGTCCACACAGGATGACAACATTGTCAACCTGCTCCCCTCCTACTACGGTGAAGGGCATGAGATCGTTTATTGGCGCGTACAAGATGCTTGCTCGTGTGCTCCCCAGCTGTGCTTCGTACGTGAGCCCCCTTGACGATTCTATTGCTGGCCTAAAGTCTCAAGACCGCATCCACTGGACAGATGAGTTGCATGGTGCATTCACCAAGGCTCAGTCCGCCATTCAGTCTTCACGGACTATCACTCTGCCACGCCCCTCCGACCAGTTGTGGATTGTCACAGATGGGTCAGTCAAGAAACATGGCCTCGGTGCCACCATGTATGTGACAAGAGATAAGAAACCCCTTGTGGCTGGTTTTTTTAGTGCTAAGCTGCATGGCCGCCAAGTCACCTGGCTCCCCTGTGAGGTGGAGGCATTGTCAATCGCCACTGCCACCAAGCATTTCAGCCCGTTCATTATTCAGTCACATCACCCTGTCTGTATCCTTACTGACAGCAAACCATGTGTTCAGGCCTATGAAAAGCTGTGCCGTGGAGAATTTTCTGCTAGTCCCAGAGTCTCCACATTCCTAACAACTGTGAGTAGGTACCAGGTATCCATTCGCCATCTAGCTGGCTCTGCGAATGTACCAGCTGATTTTGCCAGTAGGAATGCTCCTCCATGTCAAGAGCCCAAGTGTCAGATTTGCTCTTTCATTGCTCAGTTGGAGGGCGCCGCTGTTCACCGCAATACCATAGACGAAGTTCTGTCTGGACGTACACGCATGCCATTCACATCCCGCAATGCGTGGGCACGGATTCAATCTGAATGCGCAGACCTCCGTCGTACACATGCCCATCTCAAGCAGGGTACCCGCCCTTCAAAGAAATTGACGGATATTCGCGATGTGAAGCGTTACCTACAGGTCGCTACCATTGCTAGTGACGGCCTCCTTGTTGTCCGGCAAGAACGCGCGTTCCAGCCACGGCAAGAGCGTATTGTAGTTCCCCGCAGGGTGCTTCCTGGCATCCTCACTGCCCTCCATCTCCAACTGAGTCACCCTACCCCACACCAGCTCAAACAAGTGGTGTCTCGGTATTTCTACGCCTTGGACCTTGATGCTGCCATTCAGCAGGTAAGCCTAGGTTGCCACTGCTGTCTCTCACTTCGGAATGTGCCTCATGCTGCCACACCCCAATCCACAAGTGATCCGCCATGTGTGGTGGGTGTATCATTTGCGGCAGATGTCATCAAGCGTGCACGACAGCTCATATTCGTCATCAGAGAGACAGTGACATCGTATACCTCATGCATGCTGATCCCGGATGAACGTGCTGGCTCCCTCCGCAATGCTCTACTCCATTTGTGCCCACCTTTACGACCGCTAGAGGGCCCTCTTGCTGTAGTGCGCACAGATCCAGCCCCGGGCTTTGCAGCCCTCCGGAATGATGAGTTGCTTCGTAGACAGGGGATTACCCTCGAACTGGGTCAACCCACAAACGTCAACAAGAACCCTGTCGCTGAAAAAGCAGTACGGGAACTGGAAGACGAACTACTCCGTGATGATCCACATGGTGGCCCAGTTACCCCCCTTGCCCTTGCTTTTGCTACAAATCGCCTCAACAGTCGGCTCCGTGGTAATGGCCTATCTGCTCGGGAGCTTTGGACTCAACGTGATCAGTTCACAAGTGAACAGATCCCTATCAAAGACCAAGATATCATCATGACTCAACACAACCGACGTCGTGCTAATCATGCTCCAAGTGTCAAGTCAAAGGCACCCACACGACCGCCCCCTTCACCAGACATCACCATTCACGTTGGTGATCTTGTCTATCTCCGCACGGATCGCTCCAAGATGCATTCCCGACCCCGCTACCTCGTTTGTAGTGTTGAGGATGAGTGGTGCAACGTTCGCAGGTTCGTCGGTAACCAACTTCGGTCCACATCTTACCGTGTGCGCCGTTCTGACTGTCTGAAGGTTCCGTCCGATGTCCCCACTTTACCTTCTCGGTCCCCTGAATCTGATGGTGATGATGTGAGCGACCTACCCAGTGTTGATGCAACAGATCAAGCGAGGCCCCCGCCACATCCTCCTGAGGTTTCTACAGTAGCGGATGATCACATGCCCCCTCTGCATCCCAGTGCTATCACTTCGGTGCAACCTGACCTCCGGCCACCGGAGCCCCCCGATATCCCACATGAACTGTCTACCCCACACGATGAACCTATACCCCCACCAGCTCCTCCAGACAATTGTCAGACACCTGGTGTGCCCTCACCTAGCCGACGATATCCCCATCGCAGCCGACATGCCCCGCCTTACCTCTCTGATTATGTTCTCGAATAGATCAGTGCCTCGAGGCCCCCCCCCCCCCCCCCCCCCCCCCCCCCCCCGGTTTTGTTCGTCAATGACATACAATGTAGTCTGAACTTTGTTGTTTTACACTATCATGTGACAACCCATGTACAGTTTGCGTAGTAACTAGTGCCTGGTGCTCATTCGATCCCCCAGCTAGTAATTTTTTTTCAAGGACTGTGATTTTTGATAAAACATTTGATGTTATGTTTCACATGTACTATATACAATGTACATTCATTCTTTTGTTGTTTAATAGGTCATCCTGATGATATGTGCTAGCTACAGGCTTATTTTTGTTCTATGGGGAAACTCTTTATATCAAGGTCCTCCAAGGAAGGAGACTTCTGTTTATTTGTTTTATTAGGTTGTCTGACATCATGCAGATTATGTGTGTTAGCTACTGGCATGTTTTTGCTATGCAGGGGAAATCTTTATGATAAGGTCCTTGGGACCAAGCTGTTTTGTTTGTTATCCGATATTGTACAATGCTAGTCAGGGCGAATTGTGCTATTGTTCCCAAGTGCTGTATAGTACGATTTTAACAGTCAGTTTATATTGTATCTTATACAGAATATAATGTTTCACACATGTCTTTTATAATTGTTCATGCATCCCCCTTTTTCTAATCATATGCCTTCTTTATTAGATACAC
This sequence comes from Diadema antillarum, assembly GCF_040938485.1. Lineage (NCBI taxonomy): Eukaryota > Metazoa > Echinodermata > Echinoidea > Diadematoida > Diadematidae > Diadema > Diadema antillarum. Next base: position 530,437 of record NW_027272319.1, on the reverse strand, counting down.
GTATGTCGGTATATTTTTAGTCTGTCACCTCAGTTTCTCCCATTCCTATGGTGCCAGCTTTATTTCTCTTTCAATTATGATTAATCCACTTTATATTCATGTTTGCCCGATGCGATCAGATGTCTTATCAATATTTTCAAGGTTTGGAATTTTTTTTGGTTGCACTAGTAGGTGATGTCACAGACAACAAAAATAAAAACAATGATTTGCTTTGTTTTGAGATTTTGTTTATAATAATTGTTTGAGCAGCAGTAGTAAGGTATATTTGTATATGAAAGTTGATACAATGTAGTTTTTATGATACCGAGAAATGACTATTTGTGCAGTGTGATGCTTGCAAAACATATTGTTCCCATGTTGAAGATTGTAAGCAGTTATTTCTTAAGATACAAGGTGTGATATTGGTTTTTTGTTACTCTACATGTAAGTCATTTATGGACATAGGTACATGTATATGTATGTTGATTTATGATGTTAATTGGAGAAAGTATAGTGTAAAAGTTTTGTTTATTTGTTAGGTGACTTAAACATATATTTTATAGGATTTTCATATTGTGTTTGCTCTCATGTCACTATAAGTTTGTACTGTGAAGTTAGGTAAGTGTTGCGGTATGTAAAACTGTTAATTTTTGTATAATTGCTGCAAGGAGGAAAGAAGTGATTACGCCAGTTAAGGTGTTGTTGAATTGATATGCAATAGCGCCATCTATGATAATAAGCAGTATAACTGTGACTTGTACCACTGCCATGGTTCGTTGAATAAATGCTCCTCCAAGTATCAACAAACTAACGTTGTGTTTCTCCTTAATTGCGTTAAGCAAATGGGCAATGCTGCTCTGGTCTCCAGACAGAGATAGCAATTGCAATATCCCCATAAGATGCAGTGTTTGCCAAGGGTCTTTGAACTTTTGTATCTTACAGTAAATGCATGGCCTGTTTTGTTTCAACTTTAACTGCTCTGATGCTATGATTTCATCCTCTTCATGCTATGATTACTCCACTGTATGTGTCATGGTATCTAAAACATCTGTCTCCCCAAGAAAAAATGTCCTCCACCAAATTCCTTTCATGATGGTGGTAATGATGATGATACAATGATGAGAAAGGAAGGAAGGAAGAGAAGAAACATATAATGCATTTTATACTAAAGAATATATTACGAATCACACTTGTCAAACCTGCAAAGGCTCCTTATTATGCAGAAGACCTTATGAAATATTACAGATTTCTTGATGCCGTAACTTGAGAATAAAGAAAAAAACCTTCCTTGATTTGTAAATGATAAGCACCTCTTATTATATGTGTTTATCACACAGATGCCTTCCTAATGGATCCTTAGGGCCTCATTGATTTTGGTGTATAGATACATGCAGCTTTACATTATCATTGTGCTGCAGCCATTGATCTTGTTCACTGCAGAATGTACTTTTGATTTGAATCATGATTGTTTAGTCATCTATTTCTAGATTTGTATACATGGAGAAAGTATCTCTTTTTAAAATCAGAGGTTGTTCTCCTTCTCATTCTTTCTCCCCTGCTATATAGTTCCTCCAGCAGCAGGGAAAGCCAGTAACCCTGAGCCTGGTGCACTCCCTGACGGTGGGCCAGAAGGACCAGCACAAGAGCCTCTTCTCTGTCTGGCAGCAGCTCTTCCAGCTCCCCAAGCCCAAGAAGTGAGCCGTCTCAATCTAAATCGTGACACAAAATCCTAGATTTGGCTATAAATTTGGGTTATGAATAATGGATTTGTATAGAAATCCACATACCGTACATGTATTTTACTAATAAGGTACGGACTAGCAAAACAACAACAATAGGACGTAAGAGAAAAATATGCTGTAAACTTTAATCTCAATGTAAATCGTGGCACAGGATACTAGATTTTGCTATAAATTTGGGTTATGACTAATGGATTTGTATAGACATCCACATATGTCACTAATAAGGTGTGGACTAGCAAAACAACAACAATGGCATAAGAGAAAAAAAGATGCAATAAACTGTTTACATTCATAACTCAACCATTCCTGATATTTATTATGGATATGACAGACAAGTACAGCATTGCTGATAGGAGTGTGACTGTTGGTTAGAAGTTAATTTTGAGTAAAATAAAAAAAAAAAAAGTTTTATTTACAAGGCAGTTATTCCCATAACAAGTAAAAAGTAAATACTCACATTGTCATTGTTTCATTTATGTTGTGTGTGTGTATCTACAGGAAACAATACACCAATCCCCACGACTTGAAGCAGGGGGGAAGGCTGGGGGCGTCACTGGACTCCATGCAGGGCCTCGACGGGGACATGACGTCCCCGACGGCCCGCTTCCACCACATGCTCCATGTCATCCAGGCCAGTGGGGAACACGAAAAGCTCATGCAAGGTGGGATAACAGACAAACAAAGAAACAAACAAAATGACGAACACATACATGCATACATGTACTAACACACATACTGTAATACACACAAATATACGTAAACATAATAGACAGAGAACAAACAAATACTTAAAAAGGAATTTGGAGAGACACGTGATGGATTTGAACATGCTATTTATTTATTTCTCCCAAATCTTTTCGTGAAATTGGTTCTTTTGCATGTGCATAATCTGTCCTATGTTTACAAAATGGCATGTTTACACTAAAAGTCACTGGCATTTTTATTTGCCAGTGGCAGACATAGCATTCTTAGCATTTTTGGCATAGAGGTCTACAAGTGTATTAATATAGATGACCTTTTTCTATCCAATAAGTTAAATTTTTAAATTGTTTGCTTACTTAATGATCCATAAAGGCATTTTAACAGTGGAAATCGGAAGATCCCAATGCGGCTACTACGGTGGATTTTTAAAGTCTTTTTGGTATCAAAGACAATCATCAGTTAGCACAGTGGATGCGGGACAGTCGATTCATTGCAAGTGCTATGAAATATGAGGTGTGCAATGATGACTGCAGAAAGGTGATGAAGGAAGATCAGTGTTTCGGATATGTGTGGTCATGTAGAGGATCTCAAAATAATTTGCATGATTAGAGTTATTCTGAACTCATTTCTCCTTTTTCATGAGCAGAAAACAAAGTATTAAAGATAGCCAACTTGTAGTATTTTAGTGAAAGACGTTTATCCTAGGATGTTACCCTTTTAATACTTTGAGTGTTTTAAATGCTGATTTGCACAGAAAACTCCATGTATATTGTACACACTGCCCAAAGTCCCTGGCTCAGAATGGGTTAAGTAGTCCTTCTATGCTAGTCATTCAAATCAATGGTGACCTATTTCACCTCACCTCATTCCAGTGAACACTAGTCACAAATCATGGTTGCCTTCCAATATTATACCATCAAATGGTAACATGCCTGAAGTTGCTCTGTTTCTGCATTATTTTGTTTGTTTGTTTGCTTGATTGCTCATTTTAGGTGTCTTTGAGAACTACTTGGATGTCAAATTTAAGGATCCGCACATGGATGCAGTAAGTATTATGTCAGTAAACATTGCAGGCGACTGTCAGTGTACAGCGTTTACAATGTATCTTATATCCTGTAGCACTTAGTAGGATTTCAGAAAATATTGCATGACCTGGGCCACATTTACCAGTTTTTTTCATTTGCATTTTTTCAGGGCATGCAGAAAAAAATTATCTGCAAGTTGCATAATTGTTCCTTGATGCCTACAGAATTACAATTTGAAGTAAAAAGTAGCATACATGTTTTGCATTTTGAGAGGTGTAGTATCGAATGAAAATGTTTGTTAGTCTAGGCCATCAATCTATTGGTTGTTCCATGTATTCCTGTCTAATGGTGTGTTAGCTTCAATGCTGCCGGTGACCCTGTGTACATTGACATTGCAGCTTTGCAGTGTGTGCCTTTGAAAAAAAAAACAAACCACCAAGCATTCAAACAAACGAAACTCTCTCTTGTTCTTCTCCCAAGATCAACGCAGCCTGTGATTGGCTGGTCTTCTCCGACAAGGTCCAGACGAAGATCGCCACGACGCAGAACTACACTTTCGGACGCTTCTTGCCGTTCGTGCCCCTCACGTTTCACATGCTGTTTGCCTGTGTCGCATACACCAAGATTCGTTATCCCAACACCCAGTATGAGGTGAGGAAATTTGTGGGATTTTGTTTATTTTCTGTTATCAAGTATTTGGGTATTGAAATCTGATGCAGCACAGGAGCTTCTTAAAATGTCACCATCAAAAAGCACTGAGGTAAAAATTTTGAACTCCAAGAGATTTATACGGAGAAATGCCTACATTTTGTATTCAATATCAGTCACTTCAATACGTATATATAAGACCACATAAGACCTGCAATTTTTTGCTCCTTTTTGGTTGTAATCTCATCTTACAACTATTATGTGAAAGGGCTGTATTTTCTGTTCTCGTTACTTGGTAAGTTCAGATACAAAGAGTTTCCACTCCTTTCCATTGTATGTGTGCATCACCAAGTGAAACTGTATTTTCAGTATAGTAGCCTTCTTGTCTTAGTTCACGCAATTTCTTCCACAGTTGGCCATGTCATGTATTAAGTATCAAAAACTACGGTTCCATTTGTCATCAGCTCATATCACATAGTAGAGCTTTGAAGGAGAATTATTTTTGAATTTTACGTGGCTTTTTTTTTCTTCATGCTTAAAGCATCAGTCAGAGACTGTAATTTATCAATGTAATGATGCACAGTGTGAGCAAGAATTCATCATAGTGGTACATCAGATACACCAGCTTTCATATCGTTAAACCACAAAGAGCAAGCCTTAATATAGAGACTAATCCTGACATTGTGTGCAGTCTCCAGTCAAAACATGTTACAAAACTGTATAGGAATTGTAGAAGTGGTTATGTAGATGTTCATTTCTAACATTTAACCCTAACTAGGCCGGGGGCCTCCGAGGCCCCCCCCCCTCGACGTTCTGCGCGATGTATCGCAATTGCAAAAAGCTATCGCCGCGACGTTTCATGACTTTTTTCTTTCGAGTCTCCCGCATCTTTTGACACCAAATTTGCGACGCCCAGGCACGCTGTTCCGAAGTTACGCATAAATATGTACATGCATGTCAGACCAAAAATTGCTCAAAAACGTGAATTACGTGTACAATTTCAATGCAAACTGTGCTTACAGGCAAATTTCATAAAAGCATGATTATTTTGGTGTTTTATTGATGAAAATCAATGAATAACATATTTTCTTGTTCGGAGCGATGTCGCGGACAAATTTCATCGAAAAAACAATGAAAAACATAAAGTCGAAAAAACAAAGAAATACATAAGAAATTCAAAAAAACAATAAAATATTTAGGAATTTTTTCTGATATCACAATTATTTTTTACTACATTTGCTAAGGACACTAAAAAGAATATTTCCACAATAAAAATGCCTGTTTTGAGCTTTATTTTGTGATTTATACCAAATAGTCTGATTTCATGCATCATTATGCATAAATTAGCATAATTTAGAATAAATGATAATTTTTTGAAAAATTAACTTCACGGTGTTTAGATTACATCATAGGCAATGTGTGTGCCAATTTTCGTCGCGATCGCGCGGTCGACGGCCGAGATCTGGAGGAGGGGGGGCCTGGGAGGCCCCCCCCGCTCTATCAACTACCTAAATAGCCCGGCCTAGTTAGGGTTAAAGCACACATTATTCACATTTCTGTGTGGCCCAGGCTGAGATAAGGTGACACTTACAGATGTAATTCAGGTTCAGCCATGGACACGAATTTAGCTGGCACATAGAGTGAAGTAAAAGTATCGCAGCAGCTGTAAATGTAACACGTTTTGTGTTGATTATTTCTTTTTGCAGGTGAAAACAAAGAGGGAGCACATCAGTAACCTGGTGGATACCATGTGTGCCGAGAGCACACCCCATGTCCGGCGGGGTATGAACCTGACACTGGCTGTCACCGAGATCCTTCCTCCTCTTCTCATCATCCTCAGGCCAGCCTTCAGACCGGTAAGAGGGATGGGGGATGGGGATGGAGACACTGTGGTCTGTTTGATGGTGGTAGCAGCAGAGGGCTCAGTTGTTTGTTTGTGTGTTTCATTTCCATCTGAGAAGATGGCAGGATAGCCCATATTCAACTGCAGTAGCTGGTCTTCCATGGGGTCCAGTTGGATGTGAGGCTGGACCACTTCACCGGGCTAAACACCCTGCTCTTTGCGATAAATAAATGAAGCGGGATCTTTTACGTGCATGAGTTGTGACTCTCTTACACACGGGACCTCCACTTTATGTTCTATCCGAGGGACAGAGTGTTTTGCCTTTTGCTAGAGGGAATGTTATGATTACACATAACATCGCTCTGTGGGACCCATGAATCGAAATGGGGTCCTTAGGATCGTGAGGCAGACGCTCTACCGACTGAGCTAACTCACTGCCCCTGTAATAGAAGTGCAAGCCCCAGCCAAGACAGAAATGTGCTTTTAAAATGAAACTTTTGACCTTTTTTGAAAACCCTTGTGCTATTGTTAGGGCCGAGAGCAACTAAACAGAGTCAAACACTCTTCCTTTGTGTACACTGTTCTTCAATCAGCCAACACACACTGTCACCTAGGTGGAGAAGACTAGTGAATATAAAGTTTCTTCATCTTAGGCATAAAATGTGTGCATGTTTATACTCTGTATTACGAGCATTAATCTATGTCCAAATGCCTTTCCAATTGACTGTCATGCCTCTACATGACCAGTCAAATAGTATCCACCAAATATACTTTTAACATGTGACAAAATGATGCTACGACTGTCAAAATTTAGCAATTTAACAAACCACCCTAGAATTGGTTATTGCCATGCACAGCATGTGCATGACATGGCTTTTCTCTTGGGGGGATTTCTTAGTAACTGCATATGGCTGATGGCAGCTACAGTCAGATGAATTCTGAAGGCAGGTTTGGCTGTATTTTGTTGAAACTTATTGTCCAATATGATCTAGTGAGTGATTTACATTTGTTTGATATCCAGATCAACACACAGCTGTTCAGTGTGTCGGAGAAGAAACAGCTGAAAGAACTAGTTGACACCATGATAGCTTACAACCTGACATACCGGCAGGAGAGGAGTGCAGAGGGAACGTACAACTACAACTTGGACCCGTGAGTGTTCTGAACTTGGCTCTTGGTCACCGCTGACATGGCGATCAACTGTAATAGCAAATATGTGTCTTGGTCTTCTTACTTTGATTGAGATTGTAGTTGATATCATCTTTACCTTTAGTGAGAAATAAAATAAGAGAATGAAATACATTATGTTTCTTTTGATGATTACAGCAATAATCACAATCACAAATGAGGAATTTCATTCTGTATGATTGCATTGACTTTGCAGCTGTAACAAGGATAATCACTAGAGGGGAATATAAAATGTTTGGGGTATGATTATTTTTGTTGCATACTGGTAATTGTAAATACTGTTTACACCTTATACTCTGAGTATAAAATCTTGTAAATTGGAACTTGAAAGAATTATGCAAGTACAGTGGACTCTCGTTATAACGAAGTCCTTGGGACCAGCAGTTTTCTTTCATGATATCAAAATTTTGTTATATCTGGACAGGTAAGCAATTAAAAAAAACCACACATAGAGTGGATAATTTTGTGGCCTGAATTTTTACTTCGTTGTAACCGGAATTTGGTTATAACCGTGTTTGTTATTACAGGAGTGCACTGTACGGTGGCCCTGAAGTACGCTCGACAACAGGTCATGTGCGCTGTGAATTTTGTGACCAGGTCGCGACTCGGAACACAAATTTCATGACCCGGGACGCAGAATTTGCGTCCTGTGGTCATGAAATTCGCGACTTTGGGTCGCGAAGTTCGTGACCACAGGATGCGAATTTTGCATCCCCGGTTGCCAAATTTGTGTCCCCAGTCGCCAAGTTCGTGTCCCTGGTTGCCAAGTTTGTGTCCCGGGTCACGAAATTTGCGTCCCGGGTGACGAACTTGCCGTCCCAAATCGCGAATTTCGCAACCTGGTCGCAAAATTCACGGCGCACATGACCTGTTGCCGAGCGTACTTCAGGGCCACCATAGCACTGTAGTTCAATTTAATATTGAGAAGCATGTTGATGGAATGAGAAATACTTACATTCACAGCAAAAGAGAGAAATCTCCCACCTTAGAGACAATGTACAATACACGTATAGATTTATTTTACCGTGGGCAATATTTTTGCATGCTCTTAATTTTCTCAATATTGGTCATCTTGTAAAACCCATGAAAGTGAAAATTTGGAAATATTCCGTACCAGCTGGTACAATAGAGTTGCATTCTTCACCCAGAGATTTAGTGGAGATGAAGTGGAAACTAGAGTTGTCTAGATAACTTGACAGATATTATGATATGATGATAATGAGAATAATGATGATCCATGTTTGAAAGAAATGTCGGCTCTCCTCTAGTGGTCTTTGTAACCCTTGAACTTCTTCATCCCACAGAAATCTTGAAGTTGTCACACGGTTCTCAGACTCTCCGCCCGTCAGACCAATCACCTATGCAGCAAAACAGCTCATAGCCAGAGAGGTAAACAACTATTAAACTAAATTCTGTCCAAAATTCATGGCAAGTTGTCAAGTCTCAGATACCACATTTCCATGGTTTAGTGTTGTATCTTTTTACTATGATTTTTACTGTTCATTGTCAGTGTATCATAAGGAAGAGTAAAGAATAAATGTTTGTTTGATGCCCTTTACTTTGTTGTTAACATACAACTGCTTCAGTAGCAGAAGTTTTCGAAAGCCTGTTGATTGCTTCAGTTATAACTGATTGAAAAAAAAAATGCCAACGAATTTTGGAAGATTTTTGAATTCATGTCCTTGTCTCAAATTGTTGTAAATTTCTTTCTGAATTTTTGCAGGCTGCTGATGGGGCTGGAAAGAAATAATGTGTGTTTATGTTGACCACATAATACAACAAATAATGCCTTGTTTGTGGTTGTAATTTTGTAACACTTGACAGTCCCTCAAGAATAATACTTTCTCCTTGAGTCAATATTTCTCTCAGTGCTGCATGCTGTGGGTAAGATATAATCTCTTGGGGAAAATGTAACTCCCTCTGAGATGTTAACCCCTCTTAGAAGGCATTATTATATATACTACAGTGGACTCCCGTTATAACGAAGTCCTCAGGACCGGCAGTTTTCTTTCGTTATATCGAAATTTCGTTATAACTGAACAAATTAACAATTAAAAACGTAGAGTAAATAATTTTGCAAGCTGGATTTTCATTTTGTTGTAACCGAAATTTCGTTATAACCGTGTTCGTTATAACGGGAGTACTCTGTATTATCCATTTTGCAGATTGACTTGGAAAAGATGCGGCGGAGTGAAGCAGCATTAGAAACAAAGAGTGAAGGGTGAGTCCCAAATGATGACCATACATATATAATCCGCTGCAAAACAAAATTGTGCCTGTGAGGGTTTGATGGAGAGTGATTATAGTTTTAAGGATGATAAGGATGTTGGTTATTGTTGCATGAACAGAGGGCTGAAAATTGATGCAAATGTGTGACATTTATATGATCACAAATTAGATTAGATGAAATTTTGGTGGATAAACTGTCATTCCAGAGAACAATTAGCTTCTCTGAGTGGATTAGACCCCCCCCCCCCCCCCCCCCGCCCCGCAAACAAATTACTGACAATTTCAGTCTTTGAATTTGTCTTTTTTTTGTGTAAAAACAACATTCATGACAGTTTTGCTTTTTGTTGATGTCATAATTGTTTTAACAGTTCAAAGACATCGGGACTACCTGTTCAAAAACCAGTCAACGCCAAGGACAAAAACCCCGACACTGCTGTTCCGCGCCACAAGCAGAAACTGCAGGCAAAGAAAATTGATGTGGAAGAGGAAGAAAAGGTGAGTGGACAGAATATTCAGTCAAGTTCAGATTTGTCAGATAAAATATCAAAGATATTACTGCCCTTAGAACTGATGAAGTTTGTGATTAACTTTATATAATTGGCAGAACTTGTACTTTGTGATAATTCATTATTGCAATCCCTTTAAAGGGACTGTACAGTACTAATTGAGGTGGGTATTCATGTTTTGAACATTCCTAAGTGAGATAATGAGAAACCTCTTATGAAATATGAAAGAGCATGTAATTCTAAGAAGGATTCAATGTTTATTTGATGAAAATTGGTTTTCAAATGGCTGAGATATCCAAAAAAGTGATGATAATAGAAGGCGATAGGCCACGCCTTTAATTAGGATCTCTTTGTTTTACCTTGTTTTTGGATATCTCAGCCATTTCAAAACCGATTTTCATCAAATAAACTTTTGATACCCCTTAGAATTGCATGCTCTTTGATATCTCATAGAGTGGTTTCTGAATATCTCGCAAAGCGTTAAAAGCTAAATCCTCACCTCAACCAGAACTGTACACACCCTTTAACAGAAGGGAAAAATCTTGGATATTGGCTCCTGTGTCACCTGGTGAATGAGAACACGTATCAAACCAATGATATTACTCGCAGAGAAGTTCAGAAAATATCTTGTGAGATATGTTTTTGTTCGTGTAGTTCCCCCCCCCCCCCCCCCCCCAATACAGGTGTTGTCATTCTTGTCTACGGTTCCCTGGAGTAAACATGCATTTTAATTGTAGTTTAGAGTTGGATCAAGGGCAAACAGGCATTTTACTGTGGTATAGGGTTGGATCAGGGGTGGACACTTGTCTTGTGCTTATGATTATTCAAATGGTTGTGTGCATTACCTCTGGTTGACCAGAAAGTGGACATCTTTGAAATCTTTGAAATCTTTGAAATCTTTGTCATTATCAGTTATTTAACTTCTGTGGCTTTCTGATGGAAGGAGCAGGATCAAGTCCCTATTGATTCCTTTTGATTGTCTCTCTTGCAGCCCATGAGAGATTTCTTTGGAAGGATCATCCAGGTTCCAGCAGGAACAGGGGACGGCCAAGGTATTATAAAATGAACTAGAAATGTCGCTATGGCGACTGATGCCTCCGCCATAATACATGATTCTCCCAATAGGCGTATAGTACAATGTCTTCACAATGTGTGATCCATGACAGTTTCACATAACTGGCAAAATATTGAAATGACAGGTTTGTCAGAAATGTCTTGAACTGGGTTTGCTTTAATTTTCTAAGAGTGCAGGTACACATATTTGGGGAATTGAGAATTTTTACTTGAATTCTGACAGACCTTTTTATAAGTTTATGCATTGAGTAATTTCCAAGGTATGAAGAAAGAGTGTAATGATGGTACAAAATGGATTTTTTTTTTTTTTTTTTTTTTTTTTGGGGGGGCATTGAAACCTGGCCTTTGACCCTTAACCTTTGACCTTTGACCTTCTGGCTGGAAATTTCCCAGAGAATCTCCATTAGGTAATGCATGTATTAAGTTTTGAAACTAATAATGCAAGCATTGCATATACTAGTATATGAAGGAAATAGTAAAATTTTGAGGAGATGACCTTGACCTTTGACCCCTGACTATTGACCGCTGACCCCTATATTCCCTATATAATCCCTGCCAGTCAGTACATGCGTATGTACCAAGTTCCACGAAGATACATTGAACCATTTGCGAGAAAAGTGATATTGCAACATTTTCACCTAACCTTTGACCTTTTGACCTTTGACCTTATGACATGAAACTTTCTCTGGAGAATCTTCACGCAGTAGTTCATGTCCACACCAAGTTTCAAGAAAATACCTTTGGGCATTGCATAGATAGGGGGGAAATTGCAACATTTGTAGCATTTGACCTTGACCTTTTGACCTTTGACCTCTTGCCAATGTCACTAAAATCTACTCAACTAATTGTCCCATCATACATCATCCTTGGACCAAGTTTGGTGAAAGCTGCTTCATCCAGTTTTGAGTCATCACATAAACAGATAAATTTCAGGATTTGACCTTGATCTTTGACCTTTGACCTCTGTCTGATTTCACTGAAAAACTAATAACGTAATTGTCCCATCATACATCATCCTCCAACAAAGTTTGGTGAAATTTGCTCTATCCAGTCTTGAGTTATCGCGTAAACGGATACAATTTCATGATTTGACCTTGACCTTTGACCTTTAGCCGATTTCACCCAAAATCTAATCAAATAATTGCCCCATCTTACTTCATACTTGGACCAAGTTTGGTAAAATTCCAGTAAATATTACTCAAGTTATCGCGTAAACGAAAGCGGACGGACGGACGTACGGACGTACAGATGTACGTACGGACGGACAACCCGAAAACATAATGCATCCGGCACCACTTCGTGGCGGAGGCATAAAAACTCACGCACATTGCCGGGACGAGGAGGACTCTTGTCAGATGTCTTTCTCCTTAGAGTTGTCCGATTTTGTAAAATTCAAATTTCTCGTGAAGGGATTGTATCAGAGTAGCTTGTCTTAAATGGCTACTCACCCAGCTTTGTAATGAAAGCCTCATTTGCTGCTCATGCTCACCTGAGTCAATACTACGGTGAGCCATTGTTGTGTTGTGTTTTTTCATAATACATCCACAAACTTTTTACATCTTCATGATTTCATTTTCTCCAAGCTTGGCAGGTATTATTCCTAGGACTATAGGATATAATAATGATAATTGTTTTGGATATAAACTCCAAATTTTATTGTCCGAAAATAGAAATTCTTTTTTGCCCAATTGATCTTGGGCCCGGCAGCCACTGAGCAGCGCCAGATCGACGTTGCTTTAACCTTTTCAACTGTTGAATGGCAAACAAGGTAGCAGCAACTCCCGTCTTTTAACGTCTTTTGGTATGACGCAGCCGGGGTTCGAATCCACGACCTCCCGATTGTGAAGGCAGCCGCTCTACTTACTGAGCCAACACATCGGTTTTTGTTCAAGTAGCATCCCCCTTGGATACAATACAACATTTGTAATTTAGAATAATCAAACATGTAGTACAAGGTATTTAACAGAAAAAAAAAATCATAGCAACACATTGGCATGAGCAGTAGCTACTTGGTGAGCACAATATTGTTGTTATAGTTCCAGTTGTAGTAGCTTAGAATGATTATCATAAAACATAACTTGGGTGTGTGTTAGGTATCATTACGTACTTGATTGTTATGAGGTGTCAGTATAAATGCCATTTCAGGAATGGGTGTGACATGTCGCTTTTGATGGATAATATTTTTCTCCGGTAATCTCTGATTTTGATGTAGGAAACGAAGCCAATCAGAACAAGAGGCAGAAGCAGCCGGCCAAGAGGCGGCCAAACAAGCAACTCTGGTACAACTTTAACACCGGCTACACCAATGCTGTCAGGAAGCACATCAAGATACAGGAGCTCCTGTGAATGACACTCTGTGTAAAACTATTGGTGTAACCCTAGGAGCACCTAATATATGACAAGACACTCTGCGGTACTACTTTTAACACCAGCTACACCAATGCTGTCAGGAAGCACATCAAGATACAGGAGCTCCTATGAGTGGCATTCTGTGTGAAAACTATTAGGTGTGACCCCAGGAGCACTGATGACAAACACTCTGTGTTACAGCTTTCAACACCGGCTACACCAATGTTGTCAGGAAGCACATCGAGATACAGGAGCTACTATGAATGACACTCTGTGTAAAACTATTGGTGTAACCCCAGGAGCACCTATGACAAACACTCTTGTGTTACAACTTTTAACACCAGCTACAGCAATGCTATCAGGAGGCACATCAAGATACATGAGCTCCCATAAGTGTCACTCTGTGTGTAACTATTAGGTGTGACCCCAAGAGTACCTATGACAAACACTCTTTGTCACAACTTTTAACCCTAAAAAGACTGGGCTATTTTGGTAGCTCGAAAGACTGGGGGGGGGGGGGGGGGGGCCCTAAAGGGCCCCCCCTTAAGATCTCGGCCGTGGATCGCGCGATCGCCGCGGAAATTTGCACAATGGTAGTGTGCGATGTAATCTACAAGATTGTATATTTAAATTTTCCAAAATAGTTTTCTTTTCTTTTATTTTGATTAATTATGCTAATTTATGCGAGAAATCAGCCTTTTTGATCTAAATCAGTAAATAAAGCTCCAAAAGTGCTCATTTTTGGTCTAGATATTCTTTGTGGCATTCTTAGCAAATGTACTTGAAAAAAAATTCGGTATCAAAATTAATTTCTTATCTATTTTATTGTTTTATGAATTTCTTACGTATTTCTATGTTTTTTCTACCTTTTGTTTTTGTTGTTTTTTTCAGCAAAATTTGTCGCAGACCCTTTTTGAAGCATAATACTACTAAAACAAATTGATTTTAGCCATTGAGAGAAAAAATAAGCATATTTATATGAACCATGTGATAAAACTCAATTTGTATTGACTTTGTACACAAAATCACATTTTTGAGCAATTTTCGGTCTCACGTGCATGTACAAAAAGTTATGTAACTTCAGAACCGTACCCCGGGGCGTCACAAATTTGGTGTCAAAATGTGCGGGAAACTTGAAAAAAAAAAGTCATAGAGCATCGCGGCGAGAGCATTGCGTGTTGCAGAGTAATCGCGCGAAATGTCGAGGGGGGGCCTTTTAGGCCCCCCCCCCAGTCTTTTTAGGGTTAACACCGGCTACACCAGTGCCATCAGGATGCACATCAAGATACAGGAGCTCCTGTGAGTAACACTCTGTAACTATTAGGTGTAACAACAGGAGTACCCATGAATAATACTGTGTGTCTTTTAGGTGTAACCCCACGAGTGCCTATGCAGAACATGCTTTCATTGTGTGTTACCTTTAGGTGTAACCCAAGGAGCACCACAGGATTTTGGCGGAGTAATAGAATAAAAAAAAAAACAGGCTGATTTCCCATCAACTTCATCTTTCTAGAGTCTTTGTGTTGTCAGGCAGCATCCATCACATTTCAGCTCAATTCACATATGAGGGTTGGCATTGAAGCTCACAAAACTGTAACATGATCCCAATTGACATCTGTAGAAACACACTGCACTGTCTTGACTTTCATTTAAAAAATACCGTAAAAGTGGATATTTTTCACACTCAGCCAGGGGTAAGATGAGTTTTGCATGTTTTTAATTCAACGGAATCATGACATGAACTACTGGAACCTATAGCAAGCAAAAGTATTTATGTGCCTTTGTTTTCACGCTAATTTCTGGTTGCGCAAAATGTGTGAAAATTTCAACTCTGAAAATGTCCACTTTTCCAATAGTCACCCACTCTTTCCAGTGTCTGTCTCTATTTTGAGATAGATATTCATTAAAGGACTTGAAATTCATACTGCAGTTTTACTGCTATCCAGGACAATACAATTCGAGCCCTAGACTGCCAACTCTTCAGAATACCAGATTCCAGTTTTGTTTTGTGCTGTCTTTCCTTTCAAGTACAATAGAGGATCAGTATCAACCATAATGGCCCCAATTCATGAAGGTGGTACAAATGAAACCATGGTTTAAACCATGGACAAAAACCATGGAGTGCCAAGTGTTGCATGGAATATTTCGTTACGAAATCAGTCATTTCGTCGATGAAATGATTATTTGTAAAGAAATGACAACATTTTGGAACTAAATGAACATTTCGTCCACGAAATGATAATTTCGTTAACGAAACGGTCATTTTGTCGACGAAATGACCAATTTCGTAACGAATTATTCTGTGCGACACTTGGCGCTCCATGGTTTTTGTCCATGGTTTAAACCATGGTTTCATTTGTACCACCTTCGTGAATTCGAGCCAATGAGTTTAACTGTCTCCTCACGTATGATAGCTACATGCATATAGCTTCTCATAAAGAAAACAGAGAATAGATATATCTTTGTCTTTTATATAAGAATGTCTGTAGATTAGAATAAAATAAGGGATCATGGCAAAATACAGCATGTTACATAAATGTTGCTTGTATCTACATGTGAATTTGCATTAAAATAGTATGGAATGTATGAAGTGCATTGCAAAGATGTATTTTGTCATATGCTGTGTCTTTTACTGCGAAGCATGAACCTGCATGAACCACCATCAGAACGAAAACTGTATAGAGATATTGTTATTGTAAGAAGATATTCCAAGAGCAGATTTTTTTTCCCTTTTAAATCACACGTCATTGCCATAATGCACTTGATAGAGACATAGAGCAAGCAAATTTTGAAAAAAAAATAACGAGATTAAGACCAAAAGAAAGATAACAGATTTTGCTGTAAGGAGAAAAATTCTGCAGTCCCAGGAGTATCTTGTCAACAGTGTAGTGGGTTTATTGGACCAATATCTGGGACAGATAATTTGACAAGGCATGATCAAGAGGGGCATTTCATGAAGCATTTTGTTAGATATTTTTTTCTGACGAATTTGCTCTCAGCCAATCGGGTGCAAGGATTTCAGTAGCTTTTAACAGTTTGTCAGAAGAAACATCTGACAAAATGCTTCATAAAATGTCCCCCTTGGTGAATGTGTATGTGTACAGACTGTGCATCAGTGTTTTTAACAACACATGTTACATGATGTACTTGACTTAAAGAAGAGAAATCACAACAAGTCAACACAGTAAATACACACTTTCAAAACCGATGCTAGTTTTCTTGTCTTGCTCTTGAGTTTAATGGATCAGTACAATGTATGTACAATAAGACTCGCTGTCCATTTAAAGAGGAAATCCAGTCCAAATATAAGTTAGTCTCACAAAAAAGAGTAAAATCTTACGAGTTCAATGGTAAAAATTTGACTGAAATCGGATGAAAAATAGGGAAGTTATGACATTTTGAAGTTTTGCTAATTTCTGCAAAACAGTTCTTGTACAGTGGATATGAATATGCAAATGAGTGAACTAACATGTCATACTCTCATAATTTTCCACTGACCGTGTACAAAAAAATGACGAAAATTCAATGTTTCTGTAACTGAAGTCTGAAACATGACATTATTCCTAGTTGAATAACTTCAGAATAGTGATCAGTTAGATATCCGAGGATTTGAGCCTTGGGCATAATTGCGTTTGAATTAAAAAGTGGAAATTTCAAAATTTTACGTACAAATTATATGGTAAGTTGTGAGGGAACGACATGCTCACTTTCCCATTTGCATATTCATATTGACTGGTCAAGAACTGTTTCCCTCCAAAATAGCAAAACTTCAAAATGTCATAACTTCCTTATTTTTCATCCGATTTTGATCAAATTTATACACTGTACCATTGAACTTGTAATATTTCACTCTTTCTTATCAGACTAACTTATATTTGGACTGGATTTCCCCTTTAAAGGGCTGACTTTAGTACGTAGAAATAAGACTAAAAAGCATGTGCAGAACATGTATTTAGTTTTCTATTTACCACTACATGTACCACAAAAAATAGAAACTACAAATGATGTGATCAAGGTAGAATTTAGGCAAGATGATTGGTATGATATTAACATTTTGACAATCTTATCAATGACATCAAAAATACAAAATGAATTATCATATGGTCGGACACATGTTTATGTATCTGTGCTTGTTTTCGGGTGAAATAATCCACAATAAAATTCACAGAGAAGTTTGGATTATTAGCAGACAATGATTTGGAGTTGATATAGCAGCCATCGGGAAGTGAGTAATGAGCAAATTTTGAGCTGTTCCTTTGGTACAAGTAACTACAATTATCATAACTCACAATGTAAATCTTCTCTCACAGAATAGGTCCAAGAACTGTCCAAATCTACTTATGATTCATTCACTTTTTTGCAAAATATTAAACAATACAGGTCACATTAGACAAGCAAATACACGTAACATTCAGGGCCAGGACTCCCGAGAAGCAATGTGTGCTCATAATGGGAGCCCTTATTCTTATCTATAAATAAAAATACATTTTGTTCATCTCGTGTATAGACATTGACCGTAACACCCACAAAGAGATGTAAAGCTAGAGTTCAGTTTGGAGAAAATATAACTAAAATAAAGGACATTATTACGTGATACACGAAAACAGGAGTAATTGTACCCATACCTAACATTATTAGTGGAAAAGTGAGCAAAGAAAATGGGATTCCATCCCGATGGAATCCCATTTTCTTTGCTCACTTTTCCACTAATAATTTATATTCTTTCTGGTCAGTTTATTCTGTCTTTATTTGTTACATACCTAACATTATTACATTAAATCACTTCCAGTATTATAAACCCCATGAGTTTGTACAAAAATTGTTGTTACTACAACTACACTCGGGTTACAACAGTCCACTTATATTGACACATCTACACATCAACAGTAGGTCCTTGGTGTGAACGAACAAACCAAGTACTGTAAAACATGATATATTCACAGCATGACATTTTTGCGAATTGGAGCCGAGGGCCTCTTTTGTGGCATGAAATTTTCGCGAATTGCCACTGGCGTGCAATGCATACAGTGTAGACAAGAACTTTCGTGTGCATTCTATTTTCGGAAATCTTGGCGCTCGCGAAATTCGCGAAATTAAAATGCATGCGAACATTCCTCGTTTTACAGTATGTTCACATGATCAAGAGTGTACAAATATTCCTTTATTTGACCTTTTACAATAATTACTTTTTTTTTTGTAATTACTGCATGAATACTAGGGTTATAAAACATTCATCCCAATTGACAAAATAGATTTGCATCTGTAGTGGTTTATTACCCACGCCGATGAAAATCGGCAGGGGGTTATGTAAAGGGTTCCGTATGTTTGTTTGTTTGTTTGTTTGTTTGTTTGTTTTTTTGTTTTTTTTTTGTTTGTTTGTTTGTTTGTTTGTTTGTTTGTTTGTATGTTTGTTTGTTTGTTTGTTTGTTTGTTTGTTTGTTTGTGTACAAGATAACAAGAGAACGGGAAAACGGATTTGCACGAAATGTTCAGGGAATGTTTGGATAATGACAGGAAAGAATCGATTAGATTTTGGTGATAATCGGTTGACCCTTGCAAATTCTGTGTGACCTTGAAGTTTTGACCCCATGGTATAGTGACCATTCCGAAAATTTCCCGTTTCTCACTTTGCGATTTTCCGCTACCATACGAAGACATAAACTCCCCAACGATCCGACTTCGCTGCTCAAATGTTCGTAAGAATTCCGAAATTTACGTTTAGGCCTATTTGAGGGACTATGTCCTTCTAGATTTATGAAAGTTCGTTCTCCGTCATCACAAACTGGCCCGTATTTTGATGATTTTTCAAATCAACATTGATTGTTTTTTTCGTTGGAGGAGCATTTTGCTCGGTCGCAGTCACACTGCACGATATGCGCGCTCAATGTCAATGCGTGTGCAAGGCCGCTGAAAATGCATCGCGCTCTACACTGTTGGTGCAAAATTGCACCGGGGACGTTGCGGCGCTCGTTGGTGGGCTAATACTGGTGCAGTAGACATTTGCATTCAACCCTTGCATTGAATAATTCCCGTAGACACTAATCATAGGGGTAATTGCCTAGGGGGTACGTAAATTTTGTTTTTCTTTTTTGCTTTTGTGGATACCATCAAAGATCGTACACTCATACGACCTTTGATATTTGATGATTTTTCAAATTAACATTGATTGTTTTTTTCGTTGGAGGAGCATTTTGCTCGGTCGCAGTCACACTGCACGATATGCGTGCTCAATGTCAATGCGTGTGCAAGGCCGCTGAAAATGCATCGCGCTCTACACTGTTGGTGCAAAATTGCACCGGGGACGTTGCGGCGCTCGTTGGTGGCCGAATACTGGTGCAGTAGACATTTGCATTCAACCCTTGCATTGAATAATTCCCGTAGACACTAATCATAGGGGTAATTGCCTAGGGGGTACGTAAATTTTGTTTTTCTTTTTTGCTTTTGTGGATACCATCAAAGATCGTACACTCATACGACCTTTGATATCATCACACTCTCGGCTTGCTATAATCAAAATATCCCGCAAGAAAACGGCGTATTTCTCGATTTTTAGCGCTTTTTCCGCGACCCGTCGCGTAGACAATACTCTTAAAACTGGACTTAATTCGCGCGCGCTTGGAAAAGTTCCGATTCTGCACTTTTGACGGTGGAATTTGGGATTTTCGATGGATTTTTGGAGGAGACTTAAGGACTTTCCTGTACGTGAATGAGTGTTAATACCGTATGTGTAATTATGTGATTTGCGTGTGATGTGACTGTAGAACCAAAGATCGTACACTTCAGTGTACGATCTTTGGTAGAACTCACTGGCTGGTGATAAAGCACACTGGCAATTAAGTGGCCGAATTCTGGTAGATGACCGAATGCACATTATGTTTACCCCGACTTTGTACTTAGGCGTGGGTCTGCCGCCTTTGACGGCCCCTCTCTAGTTTTTATTTCATTGCTATTTTCAAATGAATGAAAGACATTTCTGGGCAGTGCCAGGTGCACAAGTTGGACGATTCACAAAGTAAGGCATGTATGTACACTATATGTACAATAATGGTGGAACTGGGAAAGTTTCTGCCTTAGATAGTACGATTCCATGGCATCATAAATGATGTCATGCTGATTGTGCAGCAGAGAGTTGAAGGTTTGTCGGCAGACGCGATGATGTTCAATTTCGGATTTTACTAGTTATGTAACTGCAGAAAGAAGGCAGAAGATGCTCTATACCTTTGCGGAGAGGGGATGTACTCAACATTTAACTGCACTGCTACTTCTGTCTGTATATGTATAAATGTAAACTGGTGATGGGATGTCACGTCACATCACACTATATTAAGTCCTGCTACGCTCTGCTGTGCTACACTATGCTACTTTACAACATTACATTATGTTACGGTACAGTTATAACATCATAATTCAATTTTTTCTTCGAGGAAAAAAGTATACTTACATTACGCTACACTGACAGATATCTGCTGCATAGAATGTTTCACACTTACAACTGCCACACGTGGCACAACTCAACACAAAAGTTTCAGCAAATGTCAACATGCTACAAAGAAGTGCACAAAACTACATATTGTACACTGAACATGGGGTATGCAGTGGCAAACATACACGTAACACTCTTATCACCCAGTCATAACTACAACTTCCCAAGCTATGCTTTGTTTTTGCTATGACCTCTGCAATGAGACTGTATACCTGTCGAAAACAAGTGCATTTTTAAACTTTCTCATCTGAAAACTAAATGTAATAGTCTATGTGCAGGAATATACATGTATTGTACTGTGTATGTGTTAATTGCTGACACTGTGATCATTGTACTGCAATGTGCATAGATGACATAAGGCAGAGCTTGTAAACCTTTCCAGACTCACAGACAAACTGACGCATGCTAAAAAAAGAAAGAAAAGAACATTGTGACGGTAAAACAAACATTTGGTTGGTACGTACAAACAGAATTTCAGAAAAGAAAGATCATATCTGTGCCATTTCAAAAGCACACTTTGTTCTTCAGTGTGTAAGAAAAATGAAACAAATTACTGAGCATAACACAAATGTGTTTGTTGGCAGCTGTGATAAGGCTAGCCTTAAATATGAACACTAATGCAGTGAGAAAGGCAGTGAGATACGAGAAAGAGCCAACATCACACCCTGTACATGGGGAGTTTTCACCTGAGTAGAAGTAGAATCTTAGAATGAAATATAGGGTTTTTGCTACTATGTAGACAAATTGTGCAATAAGTAACATCAATGCAAATGTAATCAGTTTTTACTTCTCTTTACATAAAATAAATTAGATGAGAGAAGCACTTTGAGAGCGCAAACCTCTGCCAAGCAGCTACTTTTTACCAATGATCTTGTTCTTCTATAGAGATCAGTGATTTCTACCCATATGTATGCATGCTGAAAATCAGAAATTAGAGCACGCACTTAAAACCTATAAAAATTAGCAGCTTGACCTCCCAAGGTCATTGACCTTACTTGCCAAAATATCGAAAATCCTTCATAAAATCTAGAAACCTTCCAGATCACTACCAAAATTTAATCATCTGCTCCTTGTGTCATTTTCAAGCTTTTATGTAAGTTTCATCTAAATCCGTTCCCAACTTTTTGAGTTATTTTGCACACGGACAAACAAACAAACGGTAATGAAAACATAACCTCCTCCCTTGGTGGAGGTAATAATAACATGCAAAATGAAATTCTTCCTCATGAAGCAATACCAAAAATTCCATGACAGTGAAAAATGAATATAGACACTGACTCTTAGAAGATCAAATACCCTCAGTCGAATTCACATTCCCTAAACTAAATTTCACAACTGCACCACACATTCTGAAATGATGAAGTGCCGGAATGCTTAATCAGCAAGGTTGAGGTTGCAACAACAACAACAACAACAAAAAAAAAGTAAAGAAAAGACTGCTTACACGTCAAATAAAATTTTGTATTTCAGAACTTCATATTTCACACTTGTAATGCATTTCTGCCCTAGACTACGGACGGCTGAACACCAGCTATAAATTTCTTCATAACAGATCAAACAAAAATGATCATTGCACATTTGGCATTCCATGCAAAATGAAAGACAGAGTTGACCATGTACCAATATCACAAGATTCCTCTCACTTCCACCAGAGTGACCTGTTCTCTGAGTTGTATGTAAATCTCCTGCAAACTAAACATCACGCTTTACACAAAGTCGCAAGTAGAAAACAGAATTCAAGAATGAAGAGAATTTGACCGCTGATTTGAACTCCCAGAGATTGACTCAGTGTCAAATTCCTTTATTGAATTATACCTCTTGCATTTCTAAGCTAAGTTACACTTCATCTTCTTGGACCTTCTCCTACAAAATCATCTCTTCCATCTTGTGACAGATGAGCTCACAGTACAGCAGTGTACACAGATTCACCACTGATTTGCCTGGACTCTTCTGAGGGGGTTGACATCTTAGCTGCCTGTTGGATTGCCTAGAGTGCTGGCAAGGGATTCGTCAATGACAGCCTTGAATTGCTCCAACTAGATGTGGCATGGAAAAAAAAAAATTAAGGTCACATGTAACAGTATTTTTTTTTCTTGTTATTTTACCATTCATGCAATACTGTAAAACGAGAAATGTTCGCGTGCATTTTAATTTCGCGAGCGTGAAGATTCACAAAATTAAAATGCACACGAAAGTTCTTTTGTACACTATATGCACTGAATGCCAGTGGCAGTTTGCGAAAATTTCATGCCGCAAAAAAGGCTGTTGGCTCCAATTCGCGAAAAATTCATGCCGCGAATATATCATGTTTTACAGTATACTTCTCATTCCAAACACAATTTTTTCCACTACTACTACAACTACTACTACTACTTCTACTACTACTACTAATACAGTACTATTGTGCAACATTCTTTAAAGAGGAATTCCAGTTATAAGTTGGTCTGATAAGAAAGAGTAAAATATCACAAGTACAACAGTTTAAATTAGATCAAAATCAGATAAAATTGGGGTAGTTATAGAGTTGATCAAGAGTAATAAATGAGGTTATTCCTGGTTGAATAATTTCAAAAGAATAATCAGTTTAATAGATATATCAGGATATGAGACTGGGGGCAATTGCATTTGAATGAAAGACTGGAAATTCTGAAATTCATATGTACAAACTATACGGCAAGTTGTGAGGGGATGACATCATCACTTTACTATTAGCATATTCATATTGAGTGTTCAATAACTATTTCCTGAAAACAAGTGAAACTTCAAAATGTCACAACTTTCTCATTTTTCATCCAATATTGATCAACTCTTTAATTGCAGCACTAAGAAAAATGTTACTCCATCTTTTCAAGCTAACTTTCAACTGCACCAGAATTCTCCTTTAATGTCTAATTGCTACCTCAACTTGGTTAATATAGTACAGGAAAATGCAATAAAAAAGAAAAGATAAAGAAAATGGCAGTGATATAAAAGAATCTTCAACTCCATCATTTATTGGACTTATTTTAATTTGCTGAATGACTTTCATGGAAAGGAATACATCCTGTTTCTCGGATATCTTTTGTAGTATCGGTAGCTTTCTTTTGGCCTACCTGTTCGATGGTCTCAACAGCACCCATCTCAGTGGCTAGAGGTAGACCAACGTCGACCAGGTCCCGGGCCTCCCTGAGCCTGTTTCCGAGCCCTAACATCCGTACCCTCAGTGCCAGCAGGTCCAGGTTCTTGCCATCCACTGCCATGGCCTGGTCCAGGACATCAGCTGCCTTGTCAAACTCTTGAAAGCCACCACACAACTTGGCCAGGTTCTCCAAGACAGTCTATTATCATGGTGGAAACAAGTATAGGAATATTAAAAAAAAAAAAAAATTCTTTTGGTGACATATCAGTAATAAAATATTTTACTAAACTGAGCATTTGAAAATACGAACAGAACATTAGATTACTCATCAGATCTATGTCTATTTTGGGCCACAATTTCGTTGCAAATGATTGCTTGCAGAGATATACTGTCTGTTCAGAATGATTTTAACAAGAAAGACGCTATAATCTTGATCAACATTCGCTTGGATGCTGCTAAAACCACGATCTACAAAATACATTTATTGCACAGCCATAAATCAGCCAAAGATTGTAAGGTCTGAAATTCTGCAAAGGGGCAATTGATTTTGTCATTTGTGACCCGCTACAACAAAAGGATCCGAAAGTCGGGGAAGGTCGATTTTCTGAAAATGACACAATATTATTCTCTTACTCTTCCACTATAATTTCATACATAACACAACTCGTAAAAGTACTCGGTTGCAATGATTTTATGAGAGCATGTCGAGTGGTTTAGGAAATCAGCATCTCTAAACCGCCTTCAAATTTTCCTTCAGACACAATCGTGATCAAGTGGAGGCAAGACAGTTTTCACCTCTCCACTAGAAGGTATGCTAATAGCAACGTTACCCACGCGATGTTCTTTCAAGCTTAGCGCCAGCGGTCTACGCACGACCAATCTGACCAGGATGCCACGCACTGACCGATAAAATCACTCCATTGTTGCTAGGGGCGGAGTCTACATGCAGGGCTAAATCCAAATCTTCGGACACGTTTCTGTTCCTTTGAAAGTCGGAAAATCATGGCCAACAAAAATGCTAATTTCTTGCTTTTTCTTTGATCATTTAGCTTTGAAATTTCGGCAGATGATAGACGATAATAGGCTACTAAATTGTGCCAAAAACAGAAATCCGATGGTTTTGAATGATTTCGATGATCTGACTTCAAACTCGATTTTCTTGGCTCAACTGACTTTCAGACCCTTTTGTTGTGGCAGGTAACATTTTGAAAGAGCAAGAGAATCAATTTCATCAACTTCAGCTTCTTCAAAGAGTATGATATCCATTTGGAAATATGAAATAACAACAAAAGAAAAATTCATACCGTGTCCTCGGGGAATTTTTCTGCAGCACGTTCCATGATTCTGAGTCCCTCTGGTTTGTGGTCACTCATGACAAAGTCTTGGCAGCACAGGTTGTAGGAGTTGGCCTCAAAATTTCCGCGCTCGAGAACGGCCAGCATCTCCTCTACTCTGCCCTGTGGGGCGAGTTGGGTGATCTTCCGACCCAGTAGCATGTCACTGTCAGGAAACCTGCAGAGAATAACCAATGAATGATTGATTAAATAAAAAAAATAGCCCTTTCTCATTGGGAGCTATTGTGGCTTCCAAAATCACAATATGTGGGCTTACCATTCATACTGCAACAAAATCTTTGGAAGTTATGGCACTACAGCAAAATTTTTAGCTTTTGCAGATATGCACAACTGTCTCAACAGTCTGCTGCAGGCAACTATGATTATCGGGTAAAAACAGCTTGGCTTACATACTTTGACTGTGCCAATGGAGTGCAGAATTGGAAGTCACATGACAGACAATACAATTCTATTTACTTATCTATTTTTTTTTGTTTTTGTTTGGCAAGAGTTGTCTTTGCAACTGTCACATCAAACTAAAAGTAACGATAGAAAAATAACATTCTGGTCTTTAATTTCAAATATTACCTTTTTATTCGGAGGATGTTTTGAGTGGCTTTTGCGTAATTGCCCTGCAACTTTCTTACAAATGCTTCAATTTGTCCAATGTTGAAACTTTCTACTGGCATGGTTAAAGGCCCTAATTATGTATGTCTCAGAGGCCCTGTGTTGTCATGAACTTCGATGATTTTCGCGGAAGATTCAAGTTCATAATGAAAATAAGCACAAGAAAATGTCTCCCATATTTAACAAGCTATTTTGACACTTAAACCACAAACACCAATATTTCTGCATCAAAAGGTTGTCTAACTTTTCAAGTGCAAAATCCACGGAGTGTTCATATGGCCTGTTGGGTCTCTCGTCCAGTTTGCTGTCAAGGTAATCGAGGGCAGCGTAATCACGGGCCGTTGCAAAGGGAGCATCGACAACCCGCACGAGGGCGCTGTGTGCATCAGGTTCTCGGTCAGTGGACAGGTAGTAGGTGATCATACGGCTGTTGAGGTAGGAGTGTGAGAACATCATGCGGCCCTGCTTGTGAAGAATCTCACCTGTGGATTTAATAGTGCAGACCACACTGTCCATTACACATGGGACTACATCTATGGACTACACCTGTGGACTAGGATCTATGTTTAAAACTACAATTGGTATCAAACTTGCGGATTACACCTGATGATTGCAATGTGTAGATTGGCATGTGTTGATTACATAGTGGCCAGCACCTGTGGAATACATACTTGTGTGTGGATTACATGGTGGCTTACAATATGTACCTGTGGATCACACACTGATAATTGATTACATGGTTGCTAGCACCTGTGGATTACAGTGTAATTACCAGTATGTGGATTACATGTTGGCTAGCTTCTGTGGCTTCCATACTGGCATGTGGATTACATGGTGGCTAACATCTGTGGATTACATAACAGCATGTGGATTACATGGTGGCTAACACCTGTGGATTACATAACAGTATGTGGATTACATGGTGGCTAACACCTGTGGATTACATACCGGTATGTAGATTACATGGAGGCTAGAACCTGTGGATTACATAACAGTATATGGATTACATGGTGGATAACACCTGTGGATTACACACCGGTATGTAGATTACATGGTGGCTAACACCTGTGGATTACATACCAGCATGTGGATTACATGGTGGCTAACACCTGTGGATTACATACTGGTATGTAGATTACACGGTAGCTAGAGAACACCTGTGGGTTCCATACCAGTATGTGGATTACATGGTGGTTAACACCTGTGGGTTCCATACCGGCATGTGGATTACATGGTGGTTAACACCTGTGGGTTCCATACTGGCATGTGGATTACATGGTGGTTAACACCTGTAGGTTCCATACTGGAATGTGGATTACATGTTGGCTAGCACCTGTGGGTTCCATACCGGTATGTGGATTATAGGTGGCTAGCACCTTGGATTACATACCATGGCCCAATTTTACCAAGAGATATGATCGATTATAAATTTCCTTACCACACAGGCTGCCATAGACTTACCATACAAATCAACTATAATCAATTATAACTCTTCACAAAACAGGGCCCAGTAAGCCTTTGTGATTTACATGATGGCTAACATCTGTGGATATATATTGGTATATAGATTACAGTGTGGCCAGTCTTTATACACCTCCTGATAACATATCTATGTGTATGGATAGCAGCCGTTTGGGACTCTTTACACTTTACACTGCCAAATTCAAGCTCTTTTATGTGAACATAACATGCACATTTATTGCAATGTCTTCATTTTACCTGCTTTGTGGTAGTAATGATGAGCCACATCAGGTTGCTCTTTCTGTAGGTATCCCAAGGCTATATTCTCCAGTATCATCAATGTATAATGGTGTTCTGGCCCATTGGCAATCTACATTAGTGTAAACCGTTGAGAAGAAAGACTCTTCAGTGCCTTGCGGATCAACGGTCATGAAATCAACTTTGTAGCCTGCACTTGTTGGAAGCTGATTTGAGCACTGTTGTAAAATTCTCAGCGATAAAGATGTACCATGAGAAACACTGGTGAAACCTTGTGTTTCTCTCCAAACTAATGACTGTGCAATTTTTGTCAAAGTTTCAGGTAAGCAGACTACCAACATCGAAGCATTTTATTTTTTTCTCCTTTTTCCAGTCAGCAGATCATTTCAGCTGAGGATTACATACAAAGAAAGGTATAAGTTGAAGTTGTAATATCGTTTTTGAAAATAGATAATTATCACAAGAGTGATTTAACATGGGAGAAAGATCTGTTCTTCACGAGCGTTCTTGACTGCACTCTTCTCACACACAATGAGCTGCTTTCTCTCAAATGTTAAAATGCAGTATGAAAACTTGCAATACAGTATTTCTTTGTGTTCCTGCTACTATCTTTCAAAGTGTGAAATTTTGTAATATTTCTTATGTGTGTTCCTGCTATCTTCCACAAAAACAAGCGCTTAAATGATGTACCTTGTTAACTCACAAGACATCAATTACAACTACAGAAATTATATTTGAAGCTGTGTTTCATATTAAGGTTTCCATTTCGAAATTCCTCAGACATTTTGTCATTGAATTTGTAAATAAGCAGACACTTAACTATTACAAATCTGAAAGGGTACTGCTTGATATTGAAGTAAACTTACATGTTGCCATTCTTAGTCTATGTTAATTTTGTCAAAATTCATCTGGGACATTGGAAGATTTCAATCTTATGACTATCAATACCTCTGATATTTTGAGGGCATCCTTGGTCATAGCTAGCGCCCTCTCTAGCTGGTCGATGCGCATGAGATAGGATCCATAGCTCAAGTATGTCTGCGCCACCGTCGGATGATCTGTTCCGAGGGCATTGATGCGGATCTCAAGAGCTCTGTGTTATTACACAAGCAAATGAGAAGAAACGGGTGTGACCCATGCTTTTAAGAGCTAACACAGCACACATTCTACAATCTTAGAGAAGGAACCATACAGAGAGCCTGCACTGTATCATAGGATTCACAAATTGAGAAGATCAAGCTACAACTTGTGATGGATGCAGGAAGGCCACCTCTGCACACCAATAACACACAAAAGAGCAGTTAAAGAAATTTTTTGGAGGAAAAAAATATTTTGGTTTAAAGTGGGAGTAGTGCAGATACTAAGCAGTTTACATCAACTTTCAGAAAAAAAAAAAAACCCAACAGCATACATTCCAGAGACATAATTTATTTCTACAAAAAAAATAGATACTGAATTTTAAACAAAGTATGCCAGTTAGAAGCACTGTGGACGGAATACACAAGTACTTGATTGATAGAATTTAATGACACCTCCAGTATCAAATGTCAACTAGAACTATATTACTGAATTAATGTGATTGATGGAAGATAAAGTTTGTGCATTTACATACTATAATAGGGGTCACATGCGCCAAATTTCAAGTCAAATGCTCAAAACTGAGGTAGTTGGCTCATTACACATATTTTTGTATAGAAAATGCTGTTGCCATGGCACCACAATAATGTATATAAGTCCCAAATTCCAACTCAAATGCTCAAAACCTGAGAGCAGTTGGATCCACAAAATTTTGCGTGATTTGTACAAAAACTGCTGTTGCCATGGCAACAGATTTCTTGATACTCATGAAAAAGGTGTCTTGCACAACTACACATTACACTGATCACCTCTGCCGAATTTCGAATGAATTACTGTACTATAAAAATGAGAGAGCAGTTTCAATTGGTATGATTTCTATGAAAATTTGTCATTACCATGGCAACACATTACTAGATACTGACAAGAAAGGTGTCTTGCACATTTACATATGACAGCAGTCACACTTGCCAAATTTTACATGTAGGTCAATTGCTCAAAAAATGAGGGAGGAGTTTGATCCACAAGTTTTTGCAATGGACAAACTGACCGTCCAACCAGCCACCCAACCTCCAGATGATTTCTATAAGCACTACAACTGTATGTGTGAGTGAGGGTATAAATACGATACATAGTAGCTTCAAATTGAAATCAGTTGTACCCTACCACACTGTAATCAGGAATTTTCTAAACCTTTTATACAGCGGTTCCACGTCTTCCATTCCTTTATCTGCAAGGCGCGCTGAACACATGGCGAAGTTCATGTATGTTCCACCAATGTCGGGGGGAAGCTGGCCGAAGAACACTTCCTCATAGATCTGCAGTTGGTGTGTCAAGCGAGGGCTCTTGTCAAGGATTCGTATTAGAAATTTCTCTTTCGGCATTTACACTGTACATGTACTTGGCCATAGTAAGTAATACTGATATACATAAGATCAGGGAGGCGTCTCACCTCCCTGATAAGATATATATGTGGCATGTCCCTGCACCCCTGCATCATTAAAGGACAAGTCCACCTTCATATACATAAGGATTGAGAGAATGCAGCAATATTAGTAGAACACATCAGTGAAAGTTTGAGGAAAATTGGACAATCCGTTCAAAAGTTACAAATATTTTAAGTATCTGCGCAGTCACTGCTGGAAGAGAAGACTACTACAGTGTATGATGTCACATGCGTACAACTATACAAGGAAAATAAAAAGAGAATTTCACAACACTTTACTTTTTGAATAAAGTGTACAGTTCTTCGACTTGCTACTGACGTATGTTAAGGGTAATATTATTCCCCCTGCTTTCTGAAAGAGAGAAGTCAAGTGTCCGATTTTGCTCAAACTCTCACTGATGTGTTCTACTAATATTGCTGCATTCACTCAACCCACATGTCTATGAAGGTGAACTTGTCCTTTAAACTAGTTTAAAACATGGTTTTTAGATATATATGTGGAAACAAATGCATACGCTTAGAGGGCTTCCCACGTTTTGACAGTTTTGTGAATCTCATATTTTGTGTAACCTTAATGTCAATTCAGTACAATTTCATTGGGCCAATTCTGTTCTGGCAGATTTACCTCTGAGCATGCTGAATAACTGATTCAAGGTGCATTTTCTGTTTTCTCTTTTTATATGTGAAAGTTTTATTTCAAAAAATATGGAGGGAAACAGAACTCCCAAACAGTCAACTAAATATGGAAAGGTCATCTTAAAATGCCACAACATATGCAAATGATTGAATTTGAAAGCATGATTTTGTCCTTCTATAAATGTCATGCAAACATCAATCATTATGTGACAACACACCACTAACAATGTTCTCCTATGGGCAGAATATCCTTGGATGTTCTGCCCATAGGAAAACATTCACGTTAACAACAGTAAGTGATAAGAAATGTGGTGGTTCTTGCCACAAGGTTTTCACATGATGCCAATAGCTTTTTGTTGGACTCGAGGAACTCTTAAAATGTCCACTTAACCCATGCAATATCATATTGTAGTAAAAAGGTCAAGTATAACATGCGTTCTGATTGGTTAGATTGCATCACGTGATTGTATGAAATTTTGGTATAGGGCATGTCTGTACCCTATAATGTTGATTTTGGCACGGTGAATCCCGTGTTAATAAACAGGAGATGAGTCAATTGTTTGATTGCTATCATTTGGGGATCAAGATTTCATTGGAATTTCAGCGTTCCCGGCTTTGAATTTCAAGTTTTTGTTGTTCAGAGTGTTTCAGCATTGAAGAGCTGACATCTGGATTTCGGAGTTCATTTTGTAATTAAGGTAAGAAACTTTTGTATCTCAGATCTAAACAAAATCAGTAGTAGATCTAGTAGGGCCTAGACCTACAGAAAATGCATGTAGATGGAGGGATCTATTCACTATAACAATTAGCACATGTTCTATTGATGCACCAGCACTGGACTACAGAACTTTGAATACTAATAATCCCTTGTGCAGTTCTATTTCACCGTGGCCTGTGGCCTTCGCAAAACAAAATGGCACTCTGGATAATTTAGTATTTTGTTGTTCTATAATCCAGTATAGTGCATGATACAGCATGCACTAACTGTATAACAAATGACTAATATGGGAGGGGACATACAAGATGTTCTAATCCTAGAGTTTACAATGCTTTTCTTTGGAGGCTATTAGTCCCTCAAGAGCATTTCAAGTCCTTCAGACAGATCATTCTGTATGTACTATACTGCATGTCCACCCAAAAAATTAGAACGGGACCCTCTGAAATAATAGCCTTAAAAGCAGTGACTCAACCCAAATACAATTTCAGGGTATGAAACTAGAACTTATTGCCCACATCTTACAAAAGACCCCATCCGATTTGCTTCAGTGGTCAAAGAGAAATGAGGAGTTTTGTAGAGCATATCAGGAATCCCTTCCCTCCAAGTTCTGTCCATTGTGTTCACACATTAATATGCAGTTCCAAGAGCATCTAAGTGCTAAACTTGGAAGAATCAGACCAATGACATGTTTTACAATGATCCATATTTCTCTGTAACCACTTTATCAAAGTCAATGGGGTTTTCCGCAAGATATGATAGTAAGATGTTATGTTTTAAGACCCTGAAGTAGCACTTAGACAGTTTGATCACATTGGAATGTTATAAATGCGAAAATCCAATTGTAATTTTTTTTGGGGACATACTGTACAGTATGTTTGACTTCACTCTATCCATCAAAGCTAATTCGGACATGGATTGGCAATTTAATCCAGTGATCACGGTGGGGGATAACAATGATAAAGATGATCGACAATGTGTTCACTGTCGTTGCTCATAAAGGAAATGACAATCATTGATAATCACAGCAGCAAACAGATCCCATTACCTTGAGACTCTTTTCCAGGACAGGGTAAGCCCCCTTGTAGTCTTCCTTCCCATACAGCACCATCCCAACGTTGTTGAGGGCAGACGCCACCAGTTCATTCATCTCACCGTGAACTTCTCTGTGCAGCTCTACAGCACGCCCAAAGCAATCCTCTGCCTGCTCATACACACCACAAATTAAGAAAATGTTCCTTGCAGCACAATGCAAATATCCCGGGAACAACATAGATTCACACCTAGCTTTCACGCATATCGAGAGGGCTTAATTTGAAACACAATTGTAGTGACGCATAACAAGAATTGTGTTTCAAATCATCAAAGCATTCTTGCCGTGTGAATGCAAACTGGAATCGCGGAGGGTGATTTGAATCATGATTCCAATCGTGTTTCAAATGACGGTCTGGAGGTGTTTTCCAATCATGTTTCCACAGAATTAAGCAATGAAACAACCGTGAGAACGTTATTGACCTCCAATCGTGTTTTGGGGTGGAGCTTATGTTGACCTTTCAACCACTTCCCCAGAAAGACCCCACTCCTCACATGTTCACACTACAGTCAAAGCATGTGCTAATTATGGCTCAAGAGTTTGATGGGAACTTGTAAAACCTCCCCTCCTTGCTCTGAAATTAAAAACTGCAGAATCTGCAAAGTCTTCCTTGGTCGTATGAACGAAAGATGATTCGAATCGTAATTGCAATAGTGTTTGTAATTCAGCAAATTCAAATTAAGCACTCTCAGTATGTGTAAAAGCACAGTTGGTTGCACAAAACTTTTATAATACACGTTAGAGCTGGGGCATTCTTTCACACTACATTCTCCTTAACTGAGTATCAGTTTTACTGGCTCATTGGATAACACCACATACTCTCAAAACTTGAGTTCCTTTGAAGCAGTGATAAAAATAGACTTACACCATGAAACTCCCAAAATATTCAAGAAGAAATTATAATAATCACAGCTAATCCCATTGCAGGTGATACCAGGAAACTGAGGAAACATCTACATCTACTGTAAAAGCTGTTATGCTCGCAAGGGTTTAATTTACATGAATTTCACAAATCACTGTTAGGCCGTGAATTTAACTACATGCAAAAATACAGCCATGATGCACTAGCGGAGTAAACAGACAAGCATTAATGAACTTATGATAGCCTCAGTTTCAAATCGCAAAAACATCTTGCCAAAAATGTCTGTGAGCTCTTCATTTGCAAAAATATCTGTACGCAAAAATAACAGCTTTTAAAGTAATTCAATCTGCATTTCTTTCTGCTCCAATGGATTCTTGTCAGACTGTCTCTAGCCAAAGTCCCACGACGCCAATCTTTTAAAACCCACAACCAAAATAATAAATAGCTATTCTTCTGCAAGGGTTTAGTTGCTGGCTGGGTTTTAGTTGGTTGCTGGCTGGGTTTTAGTTGGGTTTAGTTGCTGGCTGGGTTTTAGTTGGGTTTTAGTTGGTTGGTTTTAGTTGGTTGCTGGGTTTTAGTTGCTGGCTGTGAATGAAAAAGCTCGAAAGGATAACGGAAAGTAGCCAATTTCTTTTAGTTTGCACAGTCCCACCTCATCAAATTTATGCTGTCGAAGAAAGATGAAGCCAAGATTGTTGAGGGTCACAGCAAGATAGGACTTGCCTTTCTCCACCCTGTCCACATGCCTGCAAATCAAATTAATCGTTCACTAATGTAAATGTGGAAATACTGCACATTTCATGTGAGACATGAAACTAGCGCAAAAAGAGCACAAATATTTCTGCTTCTTGTATCATTAACAATATTTAATCTCTTTCATTCCATGGAAATAAAAACATGTGAAATTCATTTTAGTACCGAGCTGACTGCAAAAAATTATTCACACTAAAATTTCCACTTTAACAGTATCATCATCATTATCATTAAAACTTATCATGATTATGATTATCCTTATCATTATTGTTACTATTATTATTCTTGTAATATTTAGTATTTTGTATAGATATCAATGTTACTTTTGATATTATTACCTCCGCCAAGGGAGGAGGTTATGTTTTCGTTACCGTTGGTTTGTTTGTTAGTTAGTTAGTTAGTTTGTCCGTGTGCAAAATAACCCCAAAAGTAGTTAACGGATGGGGATGAAACTTGCAGGAAAGGTTGAGAATGATACAAGTAACAAACGATTAACTTTTAGTAGTGATCTGAGAATTTTGGGGGAATTTATGAAGGATTTTTGATATTTTGGCAGGTAGAGTCAATGAACTTCGGAGTTCAGGCTGCGCATTTTTGAGGTTTGCATGCGCGCACTAAAGTGCGTGCTCTAGTTTCTGCTAGGGTGAGGCGTGCCGTGCAGCTGAGGGCTTATGACGTAACAAAGGCTTCTACACATATCAGGAAATCGGGCGACTTTCAGCACACAATGCTATAAAGTACGTATGGGTGGAAATCACTGATACCTCTATGGAAGAACAAGATCAGTGTTGGAAATGAGCTGCATGCTTGGCGGAGGTCTGCGCTCTCAGAGTGCTTTTCTAGTTGCACATAATTATCCTCACAATTTAATTATTATTTTTATCATGGTTACTAGCATCACTACGATTGTTAAAATTTTTCTGTACATGTTTCATGAATGACTGCTACCCTCAGATAACACATAAAACCAACACAGCAGCCTACACTGCTTACATGTTCCAAAGGAATATCACTGGACACATGACATTACTATAAAGGTGCCTGCTTTGTCTTTTGCACCCTTTTGTAGATGAGGGCTTGTCAAAGAAGTGCCAACTTCTCAGATTTCTTAACAAAGTTCTTAGCTTTTCATTTGCGAAATGTGACTTTCCAGCTCAAAACCAACAAAAAGTAGGCCAAAATGACTTTCCACCTTTCTAGGTAGTTTAAAGGAATAAGCTCTAAGCTTCAAAATAAGGTACAACTATTTAAAATTGGACCATCTTAATCCATCAAAAAAGTGGTTGAAATAAGACAGAGCAAGGAGGTGCAGTTTCATAGAAATGGGAGAAAAGAGGATTTGAATATCACGGTCACTCAGGCTTAATGTGCTGCAGTTTCAATGAAAATATGTTCTATTTTACAGTTAAAGCAGCACCTGTCTGAAAAAAAAAGTGGTCCAGAAAAAAATACTGATATCTGGAATTTGGTTTTCTTTTAAGCCACCAAATTTTGACAGTAGGTAGAGAAAAGATTATTCTCCCAGGCAAGATAAACATTAAACATTTGAGTCAGTCAACCCAAATGACATATTTTAAAGGACAAGTTCACCTTCACGGACATGTGGGTTGAGTGAATGCAGCAATATTAGTAGAACACATCAGTGAGAGTTTGAGCAAAATCGGACAATCCGTTAAAAAGTTATGAATAATCCGTTAAAAAGTTATGAATTTTTGAAGTTTCTGCTCAGTCAAGGCTGGATGAATAGACTACTATAGCTTGTGATGTCACATGAGTACAACGATATAAAGAAAGAATAAAGAAAATTCAACATATTTCCATTTTTCTCGCATAACAAAAGAACACTCGACTTCTCTCTTTCAGAAGGCAGGGGGAATAATATTACCCTTAACATACGTCAGTAGCAAGTCGACGAAATGTGCACTTTATTCAAAAAGTAAAGTTTTGTGAAATTCTCTTTTTATTTTCCTTATATAGTTGTACGCATGTGATATCATACACTGTAGTAGTCTTCTCTTCCAGCAGTGACTGCGCAGATACTTAAAATATTCGTAACTTTCGAACGGATTGTCCAATTTTCCTCAAACTTTCACTGATGTGTTCTACTAATATTGCTGCGTTCTCTCAATCCTTATGCATATGAAGGTGGACTTATCCTTTAATCTGCAATTTTCTGTGGGTTTTGAGCCGGGCGGTCATATATTTATATGCCTACTTAATTTCTCAAACAGGTAAAGAATATGACAGCCTGGTTTAAAGGGGATGGCTAGTAACTGATCAGTGGGAATCAGTGGGAATGCTGGGGGATGATTGTTCCAATTCTTGTGGGATTCATTTAAGAGTACATTATATATCTATTGTTGTGGGAAAATTATTTGCTTCAGAATGGTCTCATTTTCGAGTAAAGTGCAGTTCAATGTTTCCAGATTAGCATGCCTGTACAGTGACGAGGCATTAAACTGCACATTACTGTCCTTGAATATGAGACCGTTCTGAAGCAAACAATTTTCACAATAGATATACAATGTACTCTTTAAATGAATCCCACAAGAATTGGAACAATCATCCCCTAGCATTCCCACTGATTCCCACTGATCAGTTACTAGCCATCTCCTTTAACCCTCTCCACAGCAGGGACTTTGGACAGTGTATGGGGTTTTCTGTGCCCATCGGAACACAAAACACACACAAAGGGTTAACGTACCTCTCTCTAAGGTCCAACACTTCTCGGTGGATCTTGGAGGCCTCATCAAACCTCTCTGTGCTGGCGTAGTGACAAGCTAGCTTGGTCTTCAGCTCACAGTAAGAGTCCAGGGCATCCACATCCCTCTCCACCTCCTCCATGTTATATCTTGCTTTCTGTCATGAGGTCACAAGATACCGAGAATGGGAGCCATTACTGAATATTCACTCTCTGAAATGACAGTGCGTTATATCTTTTCGTGAATCATACACCATGTTTTCGGTATTAAAAACTGTAAGTGTGACCTTGAATACATACACTAAAAAAAGAAAACATTTGCCACAAGTTGCTGTTCAATAATCTTACTTCAAGGTCAGATCTAGACTTATGAAATCTGGATATTCCTAGTGAATTTAAAAAGGAAAATGTAAAGACCTTTGAAGTCAATGGCCAAATGAAGTGTCCTGTCTCACTCTTCGCTGTACCCACATTACCAGGGTGATTCAATCCACAGCATCTACTACATGAAGGGATCATCAGATCATCCAGATACTTGTCAAACTCATTAAGCATATTCTACTCGTATCTCTTCTTCAGATCCAAATTTACACAAGTTTTTCTCAAGGTTTAGAGTACATGTTCATACTGTTCACGGACAGAAAAAAAAAGGACACATAGTATGACAATTATTCTCAATATCGTGCAGCACAAGCATATGATTTGTTTTATGGACAAAGATTTAAAATAAATATTGTTAATCAAAGATGTGAATTTCCAGGCCTACTAGAATATCAATCTATACAAACCTTTGACAAATACCCTGCATGTTTGTTTTGTTTTGTATTGTATTGTATTGTAATATATTGTATTAGTTCAGTCATTGTTTTGTTTCCTGTTTGCTGTTTCCATCATAATATATTGTTGATTTTATAACGGTCTCTAATCTAAGTTCTATTTTTGATATATATATATATATATATATATATATATATATATATATATATATATATATATATATATATATATGTTTCATTCAAAACTGTGATTTTAAACTATATTGTAAAGGTAATCTCCATTTCCAAGCCCTAGGCTTTTGCGTGATTTCCTCCTTTGACTCACACATTTATGTAAATATTTTATATGTGATTTTATGAAATGAATAAATTGAAAAATTGAAATTGAACCTGAGTGACTTTTGGTGCATTTCATGAAGTAAAGTTACAACTGATATAACACGTAAATTGTTCCTCACAGCAGCAGTAAATGGATTTTCACTTTGAGTCACTGTAATTATAAAACACACAGCATCTAGTAGCACATATGGATTTTATAGGAGCAAGTTCATCATTGCTAAAAGAGGTGACACTTAAAGAGCACTGAATTCCAACACATAGTGTGGATTGTAAAGAAGGTATAAAAGTGTGCAGTGTGCCACTGTGTGTAGGCTTTCATGATCTTTGAGCAAAATTGCTTTGTGACAATATTTCACAAGTAATGCACTATTTGAAAAAATGCTGAAATAAAATTTGACATCATTTTCAAAGTCTATACCATGGAGTGTCAAACATGCCACCATTCTGAGATAGTTTAAAATACACATGATATTGTGTGAAACTCTTTCTACCAATCACCAGAGGATAAATTTTAGATCCAAAATAGTGTAATATTAATGATAGGTAGATACTGGACAAAATCCCCAATGTGTGGTTTTGGGTGCTTGATGGATTTAGTAAATGGTGCTGAAACATTAGGGCAGACTACATACATGCATCTTGACTAGCCTCAGCAAGATCGGCTCCATGGAAAGGGTGTAACCAGCCTCATCCAGAAAGTTTGTCAGTTCCACCAACACCGGCAGCAGCTGGATAAAGGGACAGAGGAGTAGGTTAACTCTCACTTTACCACAAGAAACAGTATTGCATACTACTGTATGTGTTTTTTAAAGTAAATAATCTCTAATGGGTTAAAGTAACTTTTAACACTCTAAAGTTACTGAGTGAGGTTCTGCTACTATTTTTGCAATCCATGGTATAAGTAGAATTATATGATATTTAACTAAGAAATGTTGCATGGCAGGAGAAAACTACAATGAAACTATGCAACCTCCACAACAGTGAAGGTGTGCAATTTCTCTGTTGTTCCATGGGCTTAGAATTTTAGAAAACCTGATAGCTTTTCCAGTTACAATCAACTTTTCATCTTGTGTTTTACCAAC
Organism: Diadema antillarum; assembly: GCF_040938485.1. NCBI lineage: Eukaryota > Metazoa > Echinodermata > Echinoidea > Diadematoida > Diadematidae > Diadema > Diadema antillarum. The sequence goes on along the minus strand of NW_027272319.1, from coordinate 491,393 downwards.
CTTACAAAACTGAAATGAAGCCTTTCCCCCATTGCAAAGAAGAAGATATGACATATGCATACAAAGTGAATGTAATTCACAACTTAAGGAAATAAGGTTCAACACTCTAACACAATTACAATCATGTGTATTCTTCAAAATCTAGCGATAGTTTCCCATGCCACCAAACTCTACACAGTTAACCTCCATGCTACATCACAAGTTCTTGGCACTACATTTCTTCCTTGCCCCTCACCTGTTCTGCTGGTGTCTGCTGGTTGTCACCTGATGCACCCCTTTTCTCTTTTTCCAGGTACAAAAGGGTCACTTGGTCATCTATGATGGCTAGCAGCCGCTGGACAATCTGATCACCGGGCAGACCAGTCGCCATCCAGTACTGCATCAGGTCATACTTGGCTTGACCACTGCACACAATTCAGATACAAAATCTCCTTCATTTCCTTGCAACTTTATCTATTACGGATATTCAATGAAAAGTTACAGTAACATTACATCACACGATTATAAGAAACCCAATCAACGAAGGGGAAAGATAAATGAAGCTTTGATGTGATTCATGTGGAGATATAAGCAACTTACAAATGGTATGTCAAGACACAAACAATTAAAATAAGAACACTCATGTAGTGCATAACACAGTGTAACAACAATCTGCACAGTATAATTTACCACTTCTTCTGATCTGATCAGACAGTTAATGACTGAAGTCGAAAGTGTTTCATCCAATTGTAGCCCTACTCCAAAGAAGTCAGGGAACTATACATCCTACCTATGAAACCAAATCCTTTCCCTGTTATAATTCCTGCCAGATCAGATCTGAATGCATTCTCACGAAAATGACAAGAGGGTTATGCTAATAAGTGAGGAGACCCCTAGTTAGAAAAATCACGAAAAAATGCTAAATTTTGCTCAACAATTACACAGTACCCATACACTATCCCACAGAATGTTGCTCTCCACAGAGTATATACAGTATACTATCAAATTGTATTTGCAATGTGGCTTTGCTCCACAGCTTTTTATCTTGAGATAAAGATCCTTCATGTCCTTATACAAGTTTTGGGTCTTTTATACCTATCGTGGGCTCCCATGGAGGGCCACCTAAACCATTTGAACAATTTTGAATTTCCTGTGACTTAAAAGAATGATTCCTGCCAAGATGTGGAATATGATAATGTACCTCACAGGATAAGATACGTGTCGGACTTTAACCCGTTAAGGATGGGCTGATTCTGCTGCAACACACATTTCCCATAGAAATCTGTCCGAGTATACTCGGGACTCGTCTCCAGTGGCTTCATATATCTTGGGCCCCATCTCGGATGAATTTTAGTGAAGAATAATCAGTAAGGTAAGATGCATGTGACAGGCAGAGCTGCAGATGGTCATGATAATCACATAATATGGGAAAAAAAGGAGAAAAAGAAACTGAAGAGGACAAAGAAGAAGACAGAGAATATGACAAAGAAGGAAAGAAAGAAGAGAAGCAGGAGGACAGAGAAGAAGATAAATGTGACCCTGCACCTCAAAACAAACAAAAAGTCACCAGACATGAATTTTTAGTTAAGACCATATTCTGAAAGAGCAGACTTTAAAATGCTTTAAAATGATGTATAGCTCAAATCAAATGGACTCTCCTAACCTATCTAAATATTGGAAAGAAAGCAAAAACTCAGGAAAAGTGTGAACTGAGAAATGAGGCTCTGAAGTACAGTGTCTATTCAAGTGCTTAATCTTTACCACACCGTGCTGGCCGTGCGATGAATGGGACAAAAACAGGAAGTAACCACCAGAGTAACAACAATGAAGGGATTATCAGATTAAACTGAAATTAAGCATGCCTCATTAACACATTTTGTCCATAATTAATGCCAACTTTCAAAGCAGTAGCACTATCCTTTCAAAAGTTATTAGAGTTGAAAGTGAAGAGTGTGGAGAAGATTTTTCAGAAATGAAAAAGCGATTCTAGAGACACACCTTATCACACTATTCTACCAAAAATGTTCGAGATAAACTGCTAAAAAAACACACTTTCCTGCCCGTTTTATGATACCAAATTTTAGCATAATGTAAAAGAAGACCCGCTCTTTCAGAAAATATGAAAAAGTCAAGTTCGGCTAGGTTGACCCATTTCACTTATTTTCAGTCCTCATGCAAAATCAGTGTGTGCGACTTTATGTTCGTTTTGAGGTGCACGGTCACAAATACTCAAAAAGGAGAATAAACAAAATATACTTTCCTCCTGTTCTAGAACAGGAGGAAAACTAGAGAAGCACTATGAGAGCGCAGACCTCCGCCAAGCAGCTATATTTCCACCAATGATCTTGTTCTCCCAATCCCTCCATAGAGATCATAGTCCAGTCAATCTAGCGATTTTTAGGGGGTAACCCACCACTAATTGCAACAGTAGGAATTTCACTGTAGTGCAAGTCGTTGAGGCCTCCTGAACACCATACTAAAAGTCCCAAAAAATCCAGCGGGGCAAAATAGTAAAATTTGCATAATATGCAAATTAGCTCCTGAAATGAGAGGAAATTGACAGATCTCAGCTTCCCGTTATCCAATTTTAAAGATTTAAATGTATAAACTTATATTTTGTGGGTCACTGAACACGATAGATGCCTTTTCGAAATGGTCGTACAAAAATAATTTACATAAAATGCAAATTAGCGGTAAGTGTAAAGAGTACATTCATAACAACAGTACTCACGTTGGCATAATGCACGTTTTGCATATGGGGACGCGGGGTTGAGGGGGTAACTTTGGGCGCCTCCCAAGGGACCGCTTTAAATGTGCACCACTTTTTACTATATAAGAATTGTAAAGCAATGTCTCCTGTATTGATTACATTGCATTTCTTGAAAACAAAAATACCCTTGCTATAAGGCACGATCGAATTTTGACAGTATGTACGTTTGGAACATATATATTCGCGTTATATGATATTATATGTTTTCTATATTGCCAAGAGGATAAAGGGCATTTCGGGGGCCCACAGGGTCGCCCTTCAATAAGCACCCTCTTTATTGTGTAGATCTTGTAAAGCAAATCTTCTTCTATCATTTTCATGACTTTTCATTTATGTAAGAGTGTATTTGCTGTATTGCTGGACCTACTTTTAAAACCATTCACGCTAGAACAACTGCATTTGCTTTGCAATTATCCGTATTTTGTCATAAGGGGGCGTGAGCGTAGGTGTAAAATTAGACACCTCCCCAGGGATTACCTTTGCATGTCCACCTTTTTGACAATGTAGTTATTGTAGAGCAATGTTTCCTCTATTAATTAGTTGCATTTTTTGGAAACAAAAGTGCCTTTGCTGTACGGCACGATGGAATTTCGAAAACATGAACGTTTGGAACATATATATATTCGCGTTATATGATATTATATGTTTTCTATATTGCCGTGAGGGTGGAGTATTTCTGGCACACCCCGCAGGGCTGCCGTTTGATGCGCACCCTCTTCAGTGTATAGATCTTGTAAAGTTAAGTTTCTTCTATCATTTTCATAACTTGTCATCGATGAAAATTGTATTTGCTGTATTGTCGGGACTACTTTTACAACCATTCACGCTAGAACAACGGTATTTGCGTTGCTAATGTCTGTGTTTTGTAATAAGGGGGCGTGAGCGTAGATGTGAATTTGGACACTTCCCAAGGGATTACTTTTGAATGTTCACCCTTTTGACAATATAGTTATTGTAGAGCAATGTCTCCTCTATTAATTAGTTGCATTTCTTGGAAACAAAAGTGCCTTTGCTATCGAGCACGATGGAATTTTGAAAACATGTACGTTTGGAACATATATATATTCGCGTTGCATGATATTATATGTTTTCTAAGTTGCCGTGAGGGTTGAATATTTTTGGCACATCCCACAGGGTTGCCATTTAATGTGCATCCTCTTCACTGTATAGATCTTGTAAAGTTAAGCCTCTTCTATCATTTCCATGACTTTTCATTGATAAATAGTGTATTTGCTGTATTGCCGGGACTACTTTTAAAACTATCCACGCTAGAACAACGGTGTTTGCGTTGCTAATATCTGTGTTTTGTCTTAAGGGGGCATGAGCGTAGGTGTAACTTTGGACCATTCCCAAGGGATTGTCCTTTAATGTTCACCCTTTTGACAATATGGATATTGTTAGGGGATGTCTCCTCTATTAACTACAATGTATTTTTGAAAACAAAAGTGCCCTTGCTGCATGGCATGATCGAAGTTTGAAACATGTACGTTTGGAACATATAGTATATTCGCGTTTTCTATATTGCCATGAGGGTGGGGTACTTTGGGGCACATCCCACAGGATTGGCATTTAATGTGCATCCTCTCACTGAATAGATATTGTGAAGCAATGCTTCTTCTATCATTTCCACGACATTCATTGATATAAAAGTGTACTTCTAAGACCATGCACCAAAGAACGTCAGTATTTGCATTCATGGTATCCGTGTGTTGCAATTACGGGGCTTGAGCGGAGGTGTAACTTTGGACACTTCCCAAGGGATTGCTTTTAAATGTTCACCCTTTTGACAATAAAGTTAAAGGGATCGTACAGTTCTGGTTGAGACCTAATTTCAGGTTTCTAACATTTTTAGGCGAGATAATGAGAAATCTCATATGAAATATGAAAGAGCATGCAATTTTATGAGGAATTCAACGTTTATTTGATAAAAATTGGTTTTGAAATGGCTGAGATATCCAAAAAAAGAACGATTCTAATAAAGTGTGAGACCCACACTTTGTAACGATCACTTTGTTTTACTTTGTTTTTGGATGTTTCAGTTATTCCAAACCCGATTTTCATCAAATAAACTTTGAATTCCTCTTAAAATGGTATGCTCTGTGCTATATCATAAGTGTTTTCTTGGTATCTTGCAAAAATTCAAAAGCCTATTTCTTATCTCAACCAAAACTGTACTATCCCTTTAATGTAGAGCAATTTTTTTCTTCTTTTAATTATATTGCATTTCTTGAAAACAATAGGGCACTTGCTGTACAACCTTTGGAAAATTGGAACATATTCGTGCTAAATGATAGTGCATGTCTCCTATATTGCCCTGGGGGTTGGATGATTTGAACACATCCCACTCAGTGGCCTTTGAGTGTACACCCCTTTGACTATATGAATATTGTAAAGCAGTGTCTCTACTATTTAAAAATCATGAAAAGTAAAGTGTTTTTATTTACAACCCGGCAAAACGACTTTCTACGTGCATGTACAACTGAATTTGCTTTGGCATATAATGCATGTTTTGTTAACCTGTTTTGGGACCACGAAGGTCAGGGTAGGGGTGATTTGGGCACTTCCCAAGGGCTTGCGTTTGAATGTCCAACTTTTTGACAATATAGATATTGTAAAGCAACCTCTCCTGTATTACCTGAATTGCATTTTACGAAAATAAAAGAGTATGTGCTAGACAGGCGGAAGAACTTTTCAAAGGCATGTACCCATGGAACATTTTTTCGATGTTGTATATACTGCATGTTTTTCATTGCCTTTAGGATGCGTTGGGTTACTTTGAGCACCTCCCACAAGGTGGTCTCTGCAAGTGAACCCTTTGGACTGTATAGGTATTGTAGATCAATGTTGTTATTTTATCTTTACTCCGGCAATCTTTATAGAAATAAAAGTGTCTTGATATGTCAGGAATTCAATTCAATTCTTATTTCATTTTTCGACAAGAACATAATATAGACATCATTTTTTTTTTTTTGTAACAGAAAAATTGAATGAGGTGCGTAAAACTATGTAGGATGAAAAGAATGTTCAATGATTGTAGCACCTTACGATAATTATACAAAGTCATAAAACTCCAGTGATAGTCAAATTAACTCAGGGAACGACCTTTTTTGAGATATGCACTTTTGGAACGACTGTATCTTGTACGCTTAGAACAACGGAAATCGCGTTGGTTGATGCATGTTTTGCAAATGGCCGTGGGGATATGATCGATGGGGGTAACTTTGGTCACTACCCACAGAGTTTCCTTTGACTGTGCTATCTTCAATATCTCAAAACCCTCAAGGGTGCAAGAGCTGAATCATCCAGATTCGAATAAGCAACTCTCCAAATAGAGTTCATTAATTACAAAATTGGACAAGTTATAGATGTTGGCAGTTGTTTAAATTCATACTTTGATTCTACGTAATTAATGGATTAAGCTATCATTATCTGTCTGATAACAAACTATTATTCACTTAAAATTATTCATGCTAGGTTTCTAATGCTGAAAAGTTTGTTTTTGGTGAAGAGAAACTGAAATATCACATTTGAACACTGTTGATATGCTCATATTGGGCACTTTGATTCATTTGAATATTCCGTTGGCTCGGTACCCTTTGCATATTATGCAACTGAGGCCCAGATTATGTACATGGAAATGTTTGCATCGCACTAACTGACATTGCAAACATAGGTTTCAACACTTTCGGTGTTCCAAACTGAAACCTAGAAGCATAGTTTTCATGGAAACACTGTATTTTTTATCATTATTGGAGCTAATTTGCATATTATCCAAAATGAGGCCCAGAATATGTACATGGAAATGTTTGCATCGCACTAACTGACAGTGAAAACATAAGTTTCAACACTTTCTTTGTTTCAATATGAAACCTAGAAGCATAGTTTTCATGGAAACACTGTATTTTTATCATTATGGGGAGCTAATTTGCATATTATGCAAATGAGGCCCAGATTATGTACACGGAAAATGTTTGCATCGCACTAGCTGACATTGTAAGCATAGGTTAAAACACTTTCGGTTTTCCAATCTGAACCTGGAAGCATAGTTTTCATGGAAACACTGTATTTTTATCATTAAGGGAGCTAATTTGCATATTATTCAAATTTAGCCACTTTACCCCATTGGATTTCTTGGGACTTCTAGTATGGTGTTTAGGAGCCCATAACAAGTTGCACTGCAGTGGAATTCGTACTGTTGCAATTAGTGGTGGGTGAAACCCTATTTTGACTGGACTATCAGTGATTTCCACCTATACATATGCATGCTGAAAATCTTCCAATTTCCCAATATAGAAGCATTTTGTTATGTCATCAGCTTCCAGCTGTGCAGCGTCTCGCCCTAGCAGAAACTAGAGCACGCACTTTAGTTCCTGTATATGTATGAAAACCTCAAAAATGCGCATGTTGAAGTCCCAAGTTCATTGACCCTACCTGCCAAAATATTGAAAATCCTTCATAATAACACAAAAATTCCTAGATCACTACCAAAACTCAGTCATCTATTCCTTGTGTTGTTCTCAATCTTTCCTGCAAGTTTCATCCAAATCCGTTCCCTACTTTTTGAGTTATTTTGCACACGGATAAACAAACAAACGGTAATGAAAACATGACCTACTCCCTTGGCGGAGACAAACAGGAGAAGCACAAAAAGAGGACGAAGACCAGCCTTATATGAAGAGTTTATTTGCAAAAGGAGCTACATCCACTTCTAGTACTTTGGAGATAAATTGGTTTGTTTGTGAGAATTTGTACACAAGTGTATGGAAAATCTAAATCTAATTTTGCGATGATTTCTATTCAAACGATTGTCAGGGGTTGAAATCTTCAGTGTAAACAACTCAAACGGAATTCTGTGCGGTGATGCTAATAACTAAATTTTCATCAAAAATGGATCTAGCCCCTTTTACAAATAAGCTCTTCATACGTACAATGTTTTCTACACTCACACTGACAATGCATTGAACATGCTCAAAGAAGACAGGCAGTCCACAAGGTCATTTAGTTGTTCCGTTTTCTGCAGTCCATATCATACATATCAAGAGAACAGGTGTCTAAACAGACATCATTTTTTTTTTCTGAAACACTTGTAGCTTATGATTATTTCTGGCAATAAATTTTTCCTTATCATAACATTTTCCTTATACTATCTTTACATAAATCAAAACAATGAATTATTCCTTCTATCTTATAAATATGAATTTCATATCTCACAAGCATAGTGGTACAATTCAATGCCGTATTGTTAATACCCCAAAAGACGAATAATTTATTTTCCGTCGAAATGTTATTTCTAACCCAGCATTAACACTAATCTATTCTCTTACTTCATTTATTCATTTCATCATCTTGGTAAAACTTTGTGTATACAAACTGAATATCTTTCCCCACAATTACTTTCTTATCAATTGATGACTCACACATTAACTTCCTGTGATGAGAAGGCAGAAATTCACTGGTACTTTTCAAAAGAAAGAAAAGGAAATGAAACAAAATGAAACAAAACAAAACAAAACAAAACAAAACAAAACAAAACAGAAGACAGAAATTCACTGGTAGTTTTCAAGAGAAGAAAAGGAAAAAAAAAAGGAAATAATACAAAACAAAACAAAACAAACAAACAAACAAACAATCAAACAATCAATCAATCAAACAAACAAGCAAACAACATATACCCCAAAAGAACCACAACAAACTTACATTCAGTTTCAGTAATACATTTGCTGCAGCTAATGGGCAAATAAAGCAGGAGACAGATCCAACTCTTACGGGGTAGGTGCAATATTAGAGAAGCAAAAATCTGGCATAGATTGATGAGGAGGACTAATACCACAGATGTCCCGGTTAGCAGCCCTGTCTGAGTTTGTTTAATCTGGCAGACCATAAATCAGCCCTTAAAGACTTTCTAGAGACTTTTCAGGGTTTTAGCATAGCAAGCTGTTTGGCATACGAGACATTTTTCCTTTGACAGATTTATTGCATGCTGGGTGGACAAACATTATGTGGAAGAGGAGAGGTATGTGTGTAGGTTAATTACACTCACAAAACTAGTCATTTTCACATCAATCACACCAAATAGTCAAACATACATACACAGCCAAGGCATTTTTTGTGACAGTCCCCTGTATGTTCTAAAAACAAAACGAAAACAGCTAATGCCATTTAACTGTAATGCCAATGACTCTCTTGTGATCACCATACAGCCCTGTATGCTAGTTTGTTGTATATGTAGACCTCTGCCCTTCAGTAATTCACTTCACCTTCATTTGCACAGAGACAATATTTCCTCATTAATTTCTAAAAATTGTATTGCATGCTATTCTCATTGAACTTTTGTTGTTGAATTTATGACTGGAAAATTATAGTATATTTTTCTACCATATCTGGTGATACTTGACCATCTTACCTCAAATCTCTATTTTCACTTTAATCTAATCTCTAATTCTTTTTGACCATCCTACCCTATCATAGCACATTATTGGACACTCCAGTTCAGTGGCCTTTGACCTTTGACCAAATCATGCATCTTTACTTGATGTGGCAAAGCACCTGCAGCATCATTCCACTGGTTTTGAAATGAATTGAGTTGAAAGGACAAGTCTACCTTCATATACATGTGGATTGGGTGAAGGCAACAATATTAGTAGGAAACATCAGTGAAAGTTTGGGGAAAATCCGACAATCCATTCAAAAGTTATAAATTTTTAAAATATCTGTGCAATCACTGCTGGAGGAGAAGACTACTGCAGTGTATGATGTCACATGCGTACAACGATATAAGGAAAATAAAAAGAGAATTTCACAAAACTTGACTTTTTGAATAAAGTGCACAATTCTTTGACTTGTTACTGACTCATGTTAGGGGTAATATTATTCCCCCTGACTTCTGAACGAGAGAAGTCAAGTGTTCTTTTATTATGTGAGAAAATTGAGAATATCTTGAATTTTCTTTATACTTTCTTTATTTAGTTGTACTCATATGACACCACAAGCTATAGTAGTCTTCTCATCCAGCCATGACTGAGAAGAAACTTTAAAAATTCATAACTTCTGAATGGATTGTCCGATTTTCCTCAAACTCTCATTGATGTGTTCTACTAATATAGCGGCATTCACTCAACCCACATGTCTATGAAGGTGAACTTGTCCTTTAAGAGAGTTGGGTGACTGAAGACATGAAAAGAAGATGAAGAGGACGATGCCTTGGGCATGGAGGAAGACAGAGATATGAGTGAAAATGTTTGCATATGATGAGATGATGAATTGAGTTACATGTGAGTACCTTGTTGTTTTTATTGTTCAATATTCCACATTCCAACAAATACATAAAACATAGACATTCACAATACAAAAGCATGAATGAATTGTCAAGTGCAGCTTATAAGACAATAAAACATGTGAAATATGAGGAATCTTCATAGAAGCATTGCTTGCAGGGTGTAGATTCCCAGATGCGGATGTGAGATTGATTCTTACTTTGTACATGCAATTGAAGGAATGACAATTTGTGAATTGGAGAAATATAAACGTCGAAGAATAAAAAAGAAAGAGAAAAAAACAAAGAAAACAATGTCCGCGGCCCAAGACTTCTTGAGAGTTGCGTGATCACCCGAGTGAGGTACAAGTCAGATGCAGTGTACAATAGCAGAGATACCAAGATGTGTACAAAAGGAAGTTCAGGAGATAATACAGAAATCATGAGCGAGGCACATGTTACATAATTGATAATGACAGTAATGCGAAGTATGAACAGAGAATGTCGAGGAGGATTGAAGAATAGCTATAAGTATGAATTCAGAAAAACGAGTTTAAGTTTATGCTTAAATGAATTAAGAGACTGAAATTAGATTTTTTTCTCTATCCAACTCATTCCAAAATTTAGGTCCTGTAGTGGTTATTGTTTTTAAAGCAGATATGATCTGTACAGGAGAAAGAAGAAAAGAATCTTTTTGTCTAGTAAGGTAAGAATGAACTTCAGTATTTTGACAAACATCGAAGAAAACACATCAGGGAGACCACCTGAGTTTAACTGATACATAAATGACCCGATAGGACCTGATATACCTTGAAGTTGGACATGAAGTATTTGATGAGGAGTTGCCTATGATGCATTTTACTCTCTGCTGATGGGCAGAATGAGGCTTCAACTGCCGAGGCTAGTTCGCTAAACGCAAATCTGTCGGGGGAGGGGGTGGGGTGACACCCAGACACCGTGTGCAAAAAGAGGGGAACAACCATTCACATGATTAGACGTGCAAACGCTGGTTCAGATCAAACGTTAAAGGGTGTGTACAGTTCTGGTCGAGGCGAGGATTTGGCTTTTAACGTTTTGCGAGATATTCAGAAACCACTCTATGAGATGTCAAAGAGCATGCAGTTCTAAGGGGTATCAAAAGTTTATTCGATGAAAATCGGTTTTGAAATGGCTGAGATATAAAAAAACAAGGTAAAAACAAAGATATCCTAATAAAGTTGTGGCATGTCGCCTTTTATTATTAGCACTTTTTGGGATATCTCAGCCATTTGAAAACCAATTTTCATCAAATAAACGTTAAATCCTTCTTAAAATTACATGCTCTTTCATACTTCATAAGAGGCTTTTCATTATCTCACTAAGGAACGTTCAAAACATGAATCCCCACCTCAACCAGTACTGTACAGTCCCTTTAAGGTGTGATGTTCAATATGAAGTTAAATACACGTCATGCATTGGTGACGTTCAAGCAATATTTACACTCAAAACGGGGGAATGAGATTGGAAAAATTGTATTAATTCAAACCACTGAAAAACAGGATGCTAAAATTCAAGCCCACAAAAATAGGGAAAAGAAAAACATTATGTGAACATAATCCAAACTCTTATTATGATATAAGAAAACCACTGGAAAAGGTGTCAAAATATCAGAATATCAACCTCAAACAGTGTGCAACATAGACTTATTATGAAACTGCAAATTGACAAAAGTGACTGAAAAATGCAATCAAAAGAATTTCAGGGTGACAAAGGGTTAAAAAAAAAAAAACTTTGGGGTATATCATTGTATGTGCAAAAGCCTTTTTCACATTGTGAACATACGTACCATTTTTCATTCCAAGTGGATTATATCGTCTCTTTGATAGTTGACAGCTGACACAATGTGCACTTCATATGCACACACACTCATACAAACACCAGTGAATGACACAAATCAAACAAAGGTAAATGTTCGTTAGTATTTCACTTCGATAGACCCAAGAATATTTCTCTCTTCTTCACATCATGACTGGTTGCATCTACAGCAACATGTAAACACAGGGTAGATGGAAGGACCACCTGATCTCTATCACTGGCTACAACAAATTTAATGCATAATAATATCAAGTGCAAAGTAGCAGGTCTAGGAGGGTAAATGATGGATGCAGGGTATCATCAATAGAAGTGAGTATCACCTGTAGAGTCCTTCGGCCTCCAGGAGAAAGTCATCCATGGCAAAGAAGAGTGACGACCACTCCTGGTTGGTCAGTCCTACAATGGCCTTGAGCTCATTCTCCGACAAGCCGCGGTGGGCCAGCAATAGACAGCACATCACCTGTGGAAGACAAGGAGTGGAGTGATCACACAAAATCATTCAAAAGTCTTTCACCATAGTCACCACATTACTGGGCAAACTCCTCATGGCCAACAAATAATACACAGCCATCCATGGTAATTCCTTGGTCTCCACACAACAAATCTAAATCAAAGGGAGGTCGACATATACAATATACTGTCTGGCAATTTGGCATCTAGGTTCAAGAGCCTAACCTTACGGGGACACAATTCTGTTTGACAATCTAATGCAGTCCAAAGTCACTCCGGATTGTTTTCAAATTTGATCTACTGGAATATGAGCATGATTTGATATATGCTATTGCATATCATTACAGGATATCAACAAAAAGGAATTGAACCTTAAATTTTACTATAATCATTCTTCTGCCATAAAAGAGCAAACTGGCAGAAATATTTTACTTTTTCCCTACACCTTTTGAAGTTTGGTCAAGGGGATTCCGAATAACAAATGAACATTAAAGGCATTGCATCTTTACATACCCCCTTAACAATTTCCTTTCCTTCTGGATTGTAGTCTTTTTCAAGTCGCTGGAGGAATTTCTGAAACAGATCCACAGTGCTATTAGAAAGACAAAACAAAGCAGAAGAAATGATGAAAGGTCAACCAAAAGCAAAAACAAACAAACAAGCAAACAAACAAACAAAAAACATCCTATTATTAATACAAGATAAAAGACTTAGTGGCAAACATTTTATGAACATAGCCATTTTCTGTGGCCATTTTAAGGAGGCACTCTTAAGCCACCACATGGACAGATGGCTCGGAGGTTTACTGTATTTATGAAGCAATTTTAAGTTGCATGGCTTCTGGTCAAAGGATTAGCATGAACTTGGATTCATGGCTTTTTGTAGCATTTCTTAACCTATATGCTATTGTGTAATGGACAATGAGGATAAAGTGTCCTGCCCTTAGGGCAAGACTGCTGCAGCCAGGGGACATGAACCAGGAATCTCACAACTGAGAGTCTGTGGTCTTAACCACTGAGCCGGAACAACTCCTCACTTCCTGGACAAATGAGCATCATTCTTTTCCAGATGGCTTACTTGCAAAGGAAGGGCATTTGAAATATATGATGCATTTATGTGACTTCTAAAGAAAAATATAACATTCAACAGAACATGTCATATCTCACGTGTCTACAGCAACAAATAAAGAGCTTTTAACAACACAATACCTTACCAAAGATCATGTACATACCAAAATAATACAATGAATTAGTAAATTTGAGCAGGGAACACTTGAGCATACTGTAACAGAATTAAGTTCTTTACTACAAGAATACAAATTGATAATCTTCCACAGTTTGGTGCTTTATTTTTTCCCCTTTCTTGCTCCAAAGCTCATCCACTTACATATATCATTTCATTTTTTATAGGGTTGGAGTGGGGGAGTTGAGATGAGTTGAGTAGAATTGAGAAAAATGCCTCTTTTCACAAGATGAAACATGTTTTTCCTAAGATAGACAATACAATTTTCAATTTCACAGCCTGACCTTGCATGGGGAACATATTATGTCATGATCAACAGGCATACCCTGTAGATGTAAGCATGAAGTCAATGTAGTCATCTAGCTCAAAGAAGGAGCCAAAGCTGCACAGCTCCTGGTGACATACAAACAAACAAACAAACAAAACAAAACCTGATGAAACTGAGTATGCTCTGCCAGTAAGGAAAGAAAAATGGTATCCTCCTGGGAATGGGAAACGGGAAGCGAAGTCCTTTAAAATGATTGACAAGTTCAAGCAAACAGTTCAGATGGTGCGGACTTGAAAAGCATGATATTCTTAATTCATTTTTAACTAGGGAGACAGAGCTTTACAGATACCATTGACTGCTAAAGTTGTAATTCTAATAACTTCATCCCGTGACTCCTTTCCTGAATCATCAAAATGATTTTATGGTATGGACTGGAGTTTTGAAAATATTGGACGTAAAATGAAAATGCTAAGGGACTTTCTATTTCACATGTTTTTACTGAACAGTGACATTGGGCATAACCAAATATTCAATCAGATATTTAAAGTGATAATGTCACTTCCCTACAGCTCTCCTATTGGTTCGCTCACAACAATATCACAACAACCTCTATTTGATCAATGATTCAGCAACTACTTACTTATCCCCCTTAAAAGTTATCATTGATGGGTTTTGAGTCCAATGTTATTGAACTCGCTGAGTTATTACACAATACTTCGATGTAGCAGACTTGCCTTCTCAATCTCATTTCAAAGAAGGAAATCACTCATGAAAATATGTTCACAGATCAATGGGAGGCTTGCATGGCAATGGCATCATCAACTCATCTAATTAAAGACAGATGACAATGTTGCACAAAGACACAAGTGAAATTCCATACCTTTGTCATTTTCAGTCCTAATTTCATGAAACTCTCATAATTTTGTTTGTATGACATTGCTCTATTAATTTCAGTCAACTTTAGCATGGGATAGTCTTGCAATTCAAACATAATACCGGTAACTATATTATGGAGATTCATTCACTTTTAAGTGAATGACAAGCGTAATACAAAAGAACAGTCACATGGCATACATACGAGGGGCGCAGCCCTTACCTGTAAGAGGATGTAAAGGTAAAGGGGGTTTCCCGTTTCGGCATGGGCCAGCACTTTCTCCATCTGTCCCGGGGACAGCTCCTTTCCCCTCACCAGCAGCATCTTCTTTGTGACCTCTGACCTCAGGTCACGGGTCAGCTGGCTGACCTCCAGGCTATCGTACTGGCGTGCATCGACGAGCTCCCTGATGTTCCTGGTGTCGGTGTTGGTGGTGGAGAGGATGATGTGGGCGCTGGATGATGCCACCTTGGGTAACCAGTACAGCTCCTGTTGGGAGATTACCATATGGGTACCGTAACTATACAAGCTAGGTATGTAACCATTAACTCATCTCTCCTTACATAAAAATGCACAGATGGGATTACGGGCAATGTTGTTGCTTACATGTACACTGTCACAATTTATTTGTATTCTCAACTGTAACCATTTTGGAAAACTCAGCCCTTCTTTGGTGATACTGTCACATTACCTCAGTGATTTTCATTTCTTTCCTTGCTAAATGTGTCTGGTTTATTGTGGCCTCAACACTTGCATCACACCATATTTTGTACATTCTTTATTTTCATTATTTATATCATCTTCTAACTTTTCATTGTTTGTCTCTTTCAAACTGTACCTGAACATCTTTCACTTGAATTTATGGTAATTACAAGCGAAATAAAATTCAGGTGTCTCCAAACCAATGGCTATCCAATGTTATCACCAGTACTCATATGCTGAATTTGTGAATGCATGTACACATTCAATAGTGTATTGTCTAAGGTTTGTAATTCAAGCCCCTGAGCTGCTAGTGTTTACAAAATAAACACAGTATTGTGCAGGATTGTATGGTACCATCTCTCTCAAGTCATGAAAACTTTTTTGCACAGAATCAGCAGTGTCATTTGTGGTGAGTCTGGTATGGGACACACAGAATATCGTGACCCGCTGTGACAGCCTAGCATGACACCTGAAAAAAAAAAAATAGGATGACTGGAGAAAGGGTAATATCATTCATGAGTTGGTGAAAACTTTTGTGTTATCTATCTGAATGGAACAATGTTCATACTTACTGCAGCAGAGATGGCATAGATTGACAATTGGTAATATTTGCATTCAATCTGATATGAAATGCTGAAAAACAAAACCCTGCAAAGTATTGTTTCATTTTATTATTTCTTTTACTAAATGTGAAGCATCAGCGTAACTCAGAAACCTTCAAAAATATTGCATAAGAAGGCAGAAATGCATGAATTTTGCACAGGAACTCTCAGTTACCTTCACGGCCCGCCCACCAGTGTCCACTTTGTCCAGCGCATCGATGACTATCACGACCCGCAAGCCTTTCTGCGACACATCGTTGATGAGCTTCAGAAGGAGCTTTTGCATGTCTCTTTCATCCTTTGTCTTCTCAGCTTCCGTTTCCCCGTCACCACTGGTGGGCAGACTGCCGCCTCCCAGTGCCATCTCTATCTGGTAGCAAACGTGTCGGAGGATGTCCAGCTCGCCTGGTTTCCATAGCAACAAAAAATACTGTCATATCCAAGTAAAGTGATTTCATCAAACTGCAGTCATATATCTCGTGCTGTTTTCAATAAAGTACACCACCTTCAACATCAAAACTCCACATACTTAGAAACAGCTATTTATGCATTTGCAG
This sequence comes from Diadema antillarum, assembly GCF_040938485.1. Lineage (NCBI taxonomy): Eukaryota > Metazoa > Echinodermata > Echinoidea > Diadematoida > Diadematidae > Diadema > Diadema antillarum. Next base: position 474,843 of record NW_027272319.1, on the reverse strand, counting down.
CAGGGGAATGTCAAAAGTGAGAAGTGAAGAAGCATTAGATTTTTTTTTTCTTTTTAAATACATACAGTGACTGATGTCTACGTGACCACTGCTGTAAATCATAAATGATGCAGGATATGCAACAAGAGATACATACATGTATTTGGTGAATATAGTTCCTTTGCCAGGGATACAAACTGCGTGTTGGCTAATCATGGGGCCCATTCCATGCTCACATCTTGATATATTGAAGTGACTGCATCACTACTTGATTGCTTCAATATGGTAAACCCTGGGAGAAAAAGAAAGATCCTGTAACAATCACAGATTCCTGTAGAAGAATTCACTTCAGTGTACTAGAGGAGAGATAGTGCTACTTACGAGTGCTGTTGCTGGTGCAGCCAATGAAATGAAAAGCCAAGATGTCATCATCATATTTTCCCAGATGACGTTCCATCCAATTGGCAAGAACGCAAGACTTTCCAGAACCTGGCAGGAGGAAGAAAATTATAATTTTACAAAAAATTGTGAACAATGAAAGCATCAGTGGGGGCCGTCGCAAAAAATAAATAAATAAAAATAAAAATAAACAAGAGACCCGCGGGTCTAGCGCTCACCTGAGTATCGCAAGTTCACCTTTCACGCAGTCACTAATCTAAATTAAAATTTGACCAGGCATTCTCAAGTAGAAGATGAAAATGTACAATAAGGGCCCAATTTTTTAAAGATTCCTTAATTTGGGGGGATTGGGGCCCCCTGGGGCCCTCTGGGTGGGGCATGGTGCCCATTTTGATAAATTGAGATCCTGATCCCCTAGGGATGCTACCTGCCAAGTTTGACAAAAATCCATCATGAGGTTTTCAGGAAGAAGATGAAAATGTACAATTCAGGCCCCCATTTGGACCCTTCCAACCACCCCCCCCCCCCCTACCCAAGAGGGGCACCCCTGGATCTCCTATGAACAAACTTCAAACTACAGTCATTAATGTACTCACTCATAATATTATCTCAGCTCTATAACTTCTGATTCTAGAGAAGATTTATAAAGATTCCTTCATTTGGGGGGTTTGGGACCCCTGGGAGCCCCCTGGGTTGGGCATGGTGCCCATTTTAACAAATTGAGATCCTAACCCCCTAGGGATGCTACCTGCCAAGTTTGGTGAAAATGGGTCATGGGGTTTTCAAGAATAAGATAAAAATGTACAATTTAGGCCCCATTAGGACCCCTCCTCACCCCCTCCCCTGGGTCCCAAGGGGGGCACCCCTGATTCTGCCATGAACAAACTTGAAACTACAGTCACCAATGTACTAACTCATAGTATTAACTTAGCTCTATCACTTCTGGTTCTAGAGAAGAAGATTTTTGCGGATTCCTTAATTTTGGGGGGTTTGGGCCCCCTGGGGGCCCCCTAGGTGGGGCATGGTGCCCATTTTAACAAATTGAGTTCCTAACCCCCTAGGGATGCTACCTGCCAAGTTTGGTGAAAATGGGTCATGGGGTTCTCAACAAGAAGATGAAAATGTACAAGTTAGGCCCCATTAGAACCCTTCCCCACCCCCCTCCCCTGGGTCCCAAGGGGGGCACCCCTGATTCTGCCATGAACAAACTTGAAACTACAGTCATCAATGTACTAACTCATAGTATTAACTTAGCTCTATCACTTCTGGTTCTAGAGAAGAAGATTTTTACAGATTCCTTAATTTTGGGGGGTTTGGGCCCCCCTGGGGGCCCCCTGGGTGGGGCATGGTGCCCATTTTAACAAATTGAGTTCCTAACCCCCTAGGGATGCTACCTGCCAAGTTTGATGAAAATCAGTCTTGGGGTTTTCAAGAAGAAGATGAAAATGTAAAAAGTTTACGCACGACGCACGACGGACGACGGACGACGGACGACGGACGACGCACGACGCACGACGCACGACGGACGCCGGACGAAGGGCGATCGCAATAGCTCACTTGAGCCTTTGGCTCAGGTGAGCTAAAAAGCACCGTCGATATTTACACTCCTAACAATCATATATAAAACACAAGCAATATTTTGTATAATATATATAATACCATTATACAGTACCCCAACACATATGCATCTCTTATTGTACCTCCAGCCACCCTCCTATATTTACAGAGATTTTTAAAATCAAATATTAAGAGGACTTATTCAGAACAGAAATACACACAAGCACAAATTAAACATGAATATCTAGAGGTACCCTTCACTGCATTTAACACTGATTGATCCACTACTGATCCACATCCATAGCCTAAACAAAGATACTGAGACTACATCATAATCTGTACTTCCAAAAAATTGATTTGTAACTCACCCTTTAAAATACCCAGACACACACAGATACACCCGCACAGATACATACATAAACACACAACTCACTCATATATTTCCCCTTGCCCGGCAGAAGGGCCCTAGCATGAAATTTTGAAACCAAATCGAATTTTGGTTTGTGACATATTTCGACAGAGTTTTGTGAGCTCTTTCATGTGCTTAAATTTTATTCATTTATTTATTTATTTATTTATTTTTTTTGTGTGTGTACGTTTCAAGTATGTAAGCCTTAGGACCCTTCTTCCAGGCAGGCGACAATAAATCAAAATGACACTTAGTAAAAAAAATAGAAAAAAAAGAAATCACCACACCTGCATCACCGAGGAGTAGAAGATGCTTCCCGTTCCCCTCCTCCTTTCCAATGACATGCCGATCTATCTCCTCCAGGTAAGCCTCTCCTCCCACCATTCCTCCCCCCATGCCACGCCTGGTGACCAGGAACGTCTCGTGCTGTGCGTGTTCTTTCTCCATCTCGCTGCTAGCCTGATGAGACTGGCCCAGGATGCTGCTGAGGTGTTCCCGTACCGTCTCAAACATCAGGCGAGCCCCAACCTCAGGAGTTGTGTAGTTCATGTGCACCGCGAGGCACTATAAGGGCAACACAGAAATAGACACTTCGTATATGGCTGTTCTAAATGCTGCCACTTACCACTGCTAATGCCAATATTATTACCTATACGAGAGTATTCCAGACTATTCATATGATCCAAATGCAGTCCCATACATTTATATCCCTGTGCATATGTTTATCAACTACAAAGAAGCATTTGCAAATCAGCTATAACAACATCCTAAAATATGTTTGTTTTGATAAAGAGAAGAACAAATTTCAGATATGTAGGTATTACAAGTGTACATACTAGCTTCATTATTTTTTTTTTTTTTCCTTGGGGTGATCTTTTAGTGAGAACCAATGCAATTTTTCTTGAATAACGTTTACACTCATGAACAAAAATGAAGTGATGGCTTGCTTTGAAGAGACATCATACCTTGTCTTTGGTGTTGTTCACCCTTTGCTTGAGGTTGTCTAGATGCTCTGCCGCTCGTGGCCCATCCGAAGTTGACCGGAACTTTCTCTGACCGCGTTCATCTCCAAGGGCAATACATTCTGCCAGTTTGGCATCGTCATAGGCCTGGATATTGGGCACAGATATTGGGCAGAAAGGAATGAATCCACTTTCAATGACCAAATGAGTACGTGCATGACATGTTATGTCATCCAGCATGATAAACTGTTCCTCATATACATTGACTTGTACATCACATGTCCAAGATTGTTTGCACTCAAGCAAAGTTGCTATAAAATATAACTTTCCCCAATGTTCAAAAAATCTTTTGATCAGAAAACACTGGAATGCAAAACTTCAAAAGCATAAATTCATAAAACAAACACTAAATCTGTAATACACATCAGTCCATTATATTCATTTACAATGTCAAACTTTACTTTGCTCCATATCAAGTAGTGCACTTAGTGCAGAGGGCATGGCACCACAGGGCCATATAAAATGGGGAAAAATGGGAATAAATGGGGGGAAAAAAACCCTCACCGACGACTTTCTGAAGTTTGGTATGTCCGTACAAGTCTTAGGGGGTAGGGGTACATTAATCCTAGACATCCAAGCCTGCAACACCCAAACCCTAAACAAGGAAAAGTAGATATTACGCGGTGCGTAATATATGTCCCCGCCCAAAGTAGCATTCAGTAGCAAAATGTACAATATAGGTGAAAAGATCAAGGTCAAAAGTCAAAGAAGTCAAAGGTCAAAATTCTGTGTTGAAGTTTTGAAGCCCTCATAGTGCCATCACACAAAGCAAACGGAATCGAAATCAGGTTAGAAATGGCGAAGGAATAGCATTTTGTAGCCAATGTACAATATAGGTAAAAAATCAAGGTCATAGGTCAAAGAAGTCAAAGGTCAAAATTCTGTGTAGAAGTTTTGAAGCCCTCACCTAGTGCCATCACATAAAGCAAACGGAATCAAAATCGGGTTAGAAATGGCGAAGGAGTAGAATTTTTAGCAAAATGTACAATATAGGTCAAAAATCAAGGTCAAAGGTCAGTCAAAGGTCAAAATTCTGTGTAGAAGTTTTGAAGCCCTCACCTAGTGCCATCACATAAAGCAAACGGAGTCAAAATTGGGTTAGAAATGGCGAAGGAATAGCATTTTGTAGCAAAATGTACAATATAGGTCAAAAATCAAGGTCAAAGGTCAAAGAAGTCAAAGGTCAAAATTCTGTGTTGAAATTTTGAAGCCCTCACCTAGTGCCATCACATAAAGCAAACAGAATCGAAATTGGGTTAGAAATGGCGAAGGAGTAGCATTTTGAAGCAAAATGTACAATATAGGTCAAAAATCAAGGTCAAAGGTCAAAGAAGTCAAAGGTCAAAATTCTGTGTTGAAGTTTTGAAGCCCTCACCTAGTGCCATCACATAAAGCTAACGGAATCGAAATCGGGTAAGAAATGGCGAAGGAGTAGCATTTTGTAGCAAAATGTACAATATAGGTCAAAAATCAAGGTCAAAGGTCTAAGAAGTCAAAGGTCAAAATTCTGTGTAGAAATTTTGAAGCCCTCACCTAGTGCCATCACATAAAGCAAACGGAATCAAAATCGGGTTAGAAATGGCGAAGGAGTAGCGTTTTGAAGCAAAATGTACAATATAGGTCAAAGGTCAAGGTCAAAGGTCACAGCTGAAATTCTGTGTAAAAGTTTCAAAGCTCCCATGTAGTGCTATCATATAAAGCAAACAGAATCAAAATTGGCTCATAAATGACAGAGAAGTAGCAAATTGAACATTTTGATCACACACGGACGCACAGACGGACAGATGGACGGACGCAGACGGATGGACACACACACGTTCGGAGCCCATTTCATAGTCCCCTGCTCGAACTTGTTCGGCGGGGACAAAAAAACTGTTCCGTGCCCCCCGAGTAAGTCATATCAAAACTGTGTATAGTGTAAAGAAATGCCATAATGTAGAGAGAAGTCTGATGACCCAGGAGACATACAGTAGCAGCCAGACCTTGTCTCTGAAGAAGAAGCATGCTGGTCTGGTGCCTGGCTTGTTCAGATGGCCATGCAGGAACTCCAGTTCGGTGACGGACCGATCTCTATACTGGTCTAGCCAAGGGTACCGGGGCACCGCGTGGTCGAACGTCTTCTGAAGGAATTCGTCCTGGCTTCCATGCCAACCATAGCGCTGTACATAGCAATAATCGTGCATTGCATGTTATGAAGAGAATTATATTCATTGCTTAGAAGATCTAAAGGTACAGTGTTGCAGCCTGATGCTGTGTTCTCCTCAAATACTCATGAAAGAGAAAAAAGATCACCATTAAAAGGAGAAAATCTATTTTACAGATGTCAAAAGGAGATTGCCACTGCCTCTGTCCTATTATCATGTGATCTGCATCAAAGTCACTTTTAACACTTTTTTTTAAAAAGAATAATTGACATTGAAGTGAAATTCATCAAACATTTGCCTAGCACCTGCACAGTTCTCCTGTTTTGCGTAAGTGTTTTGAATGCAAATGATTGCATTGCAATTACTTTACACACAGATTTTGACTTCTGTACAAAGTCCCTTTCCTCTGGCATCAAAATTTAACAATCAATTCTCATTAATTCTGCCCTTATGACCAATACAACATCAGATATCAAATGTAATTTTGAAAAAAAAATATATATATGCAAAAAACTAGATACTTTCCATTAAGGCTGCCTTCCTTTAAACTTGTTTGACTTACTGGAGTAAAAAATTACACAATAACTGCATTTGAGTTTGGTCATGTTTTCCCTGCATTAATCCCCTTGTTTGCTGCATCGATGTCATTTTGACATCCTGAGACGAAGGAGGTAAAGTGAAGCCAATGAATACCTGCCCAAAGAACCCAACAATCATGTCAGACCGGTCCAGCTCCCGGAGACAGATGGTGATGGTGGCCGCCTCCTTGGAGAGCTCCGAGGTGATCCCCCAGCGCATGTCGACCGGCACAAACTCATAGCCAGACCGCTGGCAGAGATGAGCCAGCTCCGGCCAGTACTGCTTGGTCAGAAGTTCACGCTCCTCTTCCAGCCCACCGAATGGGGAGCTGAAAAACACCCGCGCCACATTTTCCTCCTTCGTGCTCCGAGTCTTGTTCCTTCTGCCTTTCATGCCGGCATCACTTATCCTATCAGAGAAACAATAAATAGTCTATATGTGATTGATCTTTATGGAATTATACAGATTTCTCTCTCTCTCTTTTTTTTAATGCCACAATCACTATCATCATTATTATTATTATTATTATCATTATCATTATTTATTCGGCTTTCAGTCCCAGTTAGTTATGAGTTAAGTGAGGTGTTTGGGGCAGAGGAGAATCATACAACCTTGCCACAAATGATTGACCATTACCGAGATTCCAGTGCAGTGATTGCTCTTACTGTATGGAAAGACCTGTTCTAAATCTAACATTAAAATGTTAACTTCTAGAGCATATTTATCATAATTCAAATTGTCATTTTCAGTGAATATCACGACAAGCACATGACGGCTGATGGATAGATATGGAGCTAGTCCAACTACTATTTTAAGTCTCTTGGTTATTATGATATTCTACCTATCCCTCATTTTTGTAAAACCGTCCTTAATTCACACTCCATCGTAATATTATCAGTAATTCCTAACTGCACCAGCAACCCAACACGTATGTGTCGGTTACAGTACTGCCTCATGATCAGAGTTAACTCTATCCCTGATGTGCATGTGCCCCCCCCCCCCCCCCCCCCATGACCTATTATAAGCAGAAACATTATTATTGTAAGCATGCATGGCCTGGTGAGCATTGATGAGATGGGGCCTACTACTGCCTATAGTCACCTACACGAGGCGTGTAAGCCTGAAATTTTTAAAGAAAAGTAAGTAGAATCTAACCATGTCCATGGGATGGTAATCACTGCTAACGAGTAATGTTAATTGTCATCTATTCAATTGGGTGCCATCATCGTATCAGAATTGGTAATGATAGGCCTTGGGGAGGTTCTTTTAATCTTGGCTCGAAATAGATGCTCGTGGCCGTGTAGCGTGTCTGCTGAGTTGTGAACATGATGAGCCAAGCAACTGGTAACGTAATCTTTCTTAAGTTAGGTTAATCAATAGCTGAGCCGAGTACATACAATAGGCGTTTTCACATCAGCCTGATAAAAATCCAAGCTCGAAATATTTTCCGCGATTGCGAATTAGAGCGCTATTTCATTTCTTATTCACATCAGCCCGAAGAGGGGGTAGCCCGAATAGTTAAAAATCTTCAAATAGCTAATTCGACAGCTGAGTATGTGCAAACAGCATCAGTAATGTGTGTGCCCTCTCAAAAATTCCTCATGATTTGTGTGCAGTTTTGCCTCGATCGATCGGGTCACACACGCTAGGCATGATGGTATTCATCGCGCTAATTTCTCGAGTCGTTTTCACATTAGGCGTGTTCACATCAGCCCGATGTTTCGAAATAGTGCGCTATTTTGCTGACTATTTTCTGCGAAAAATATCTCAAGCTTGGATTTTTATCGGGCTGATGTGAAAACGCCAAGATCTATGTCCAGTATTATCAAATAGCGCGCTACTAAATCCCGCTACATTTGTATTTCAGAAATTTCCCGAGTTGGAGTCGACAAATTTTCTCGATGAGAGCGATACAATTAGCGCGCTAATTTGTGTTCACATTATCAAATAGCGCGCTATTTCGCTATCGGGAAAATTTCCCAAGTCAGAAAATAGCGCGCTATTTCGAAACATCGGGCTGATGTGAAAACGCCTAATAGCTCACTCAGCTCAGAGGCCTTCAGTAGCTGCTTACCCAGCCAGAACTCTGGCGGCACATCAAGTAATGTCCGCTCCACGGAAGCAGCGCCTGTATGTAGCTCTTTCTTAAATGAGTTGATTAACAATTACACTTTCTTGACACCTTTTCGAAACACCTCAGTAGGATTGATAATACTGCTATAAATTAACACATTGGCTAAGGATCATGAGATTCTACGAATGCAATATTTACCGATTTTTTAGCCACGCCAAGACACTCGATATGATCCGCTGCTGTCTCCCCAAACGAGCTCTGAGTCAAAGTATTTTTGCATAGACTTTAACCTAGTTGCTTAGGTATTTTCATTCTTTTTCTAAACAAAACAATAATAAACTAATTGGTATCTACTGGATAAAAAACATTAAAATAGGTAAGATGATCTTAGAAATGACAATTTCTGAAGTCAAAATTAAGTCATGGTGCATTAAATTGTAATAATTTCATCACCTTTTTCCCTTTTCCCCAAATAACGGCTGGTGATTTCTCGACATACCACACTATTGCGTCACGAGATACTACTCAGCGGATGTTGTGTACCCGTCGAGTAATGTACAGGAATCTTCGTACACAAGGCACACACACGGCGTTACGATTGGTGATACACGACACAGTACACGTACGTTATACACAAACGTACAGCTAGGTACGTACACGAATACCGTTGGCTTCTCAAACCGGTGTCACGAAGAGATGGCGTACGCGGTTAGAGCATCTGCTTCGAGGGTAATTTTAGCATTATATTTGCAGTTTTGTAGCTGTATACTTTGAATGGTGGCGTGTGTAGTTAGTGGAGAACTCCAAAATGTGCTAGATGACAGCATTTAGACAAATATTTGAGTAATAACAGCGTAGTGGGAGAGACAAATTTTTCCGTTTTGTCGTGCGTGTTCTGTGACTGTGTGAGTGAGTGGAATGAGAGGAACGTGCTTAGGACTGCACTGGCCAGCCATGGCCAGCCACAGCGCAGTGGCGCAGCTACAGTGGACAACATGTGCAGTGGAGTGAATTGTGAACAGTGAGTGTGTCACAGCACAGTGCTGTGCGAGTGTGCAATAATGTGTTGCTTCTGTCCCCTCCAGCCGGTATCATGAGCATTGGCACCATTGCATTGACATCAGATAATCCCTTTTGCACCATACTCGGGTAAATTACAGAATACCGGCAGCCAATCACGGAGAGAGCAAATCGCTCTGAAAAGAGCGTAATTACGCTTGCCGATAGCAACCATCTGAAATATTAATCCGATCTGCGATACGGTCTGTGGTTCGGTTGTCAACGATTACATTTGTTTACGTGTGTTTTCTTTGCTCTGTGCAATGAGAAGTGTGGTATTCATACGTTGTTTACGGGGGTTTCGGGGGTGTCCCCCGATAGCGATAATAATGTAGTTCTAGATCGTGACGATGCTTGTCTAGACTAGCCGTTAAAATTTACCCAAATTTACGATGTATACTCACGTTTTTAGGAGTCGAGGATAGTCCATATCCTAGAAATCGACAGCAATTTAGGTGAGACTAGAAAACAATCACTTATCTAATTGCTGGTGCTAGCTTACAGTAGAGCCTACGCACTGTGTGGGTGCCCTTGACAGCCCACCATGTTGACTCTACACCGTGTATGCAGTACCCTACACATAACAGCTTATGATGCGTACGTGTGCAGTGGTAGCGCGTATTGAGTCTGCAGAACGCGCGCATGTTTACTAGTACAGTGTACAATACGTATAGCAGTTGAGAGCGCACTTGTCTCTTGACAATACGCGTATACGCGCTGCCTTGCCAAACTAGTGTGTTATCACAGTAGTGTGATTGATCGTGAATGACTTGTGTCGAAAAGAGATGAAGGAAGGAGGATGCCAGCTGTGATGAGTCATCAGGTTTAAAATAGTTCCGTCAAAATCGGCTCGATTTTCTTTATCGACGATTTACTCAAGTTATCTTGATTTAGAGCAGTTTTCCTCTGAAACCACTCAATTTTCATAAAAATTGTGTGGTGAATCTACTTTTTGACGGCCGTTCCGTTCCCGGGCTTTTTGGGGGCCCCAGACGACGGGAAAGACGAATTTCAGCCCTTCGGGCTGAAATTCATCTCTAAGTGAGAGCAGCTGGAGGCGGGGCCGAAGGCCCCGCCTCCGGCGGCTCTTATACGCACCAATATGCTAATTTATATGACGCAAAACCGGTATTCTGTAATTTCCCCCCATACTCCATACACCCCTACTTCTTGTAGCTGCAGATCGAGAAAGATTGACGGCTCTTGGGGATCTTTTAATTTGGGATAGATAGACATATAGCCTAACCAAGAGGGGCAATTTATTGTGCACTTTACGGCCATTAGACTATATCGGTACCCTACGTCTTTATTCGTCGTATGCCAATTAAGGTGATATCCCATGAACCACCACGCAATTAGCAGCTAGCGAGCTTCTCTTGCTGTATGGAACGCCGTTTGACGTACATACAATTGATACTGTGTAAGGTCACTAAAAGCCCGCCTCACTCACTGCGCTTCTGCGGAGCTAGCCGACACATCGAACACCGTGCGATCGCGATTTTGCGTGCTTTTGGCTGTTCTCAGCTGCAGGATTATCAAGCTTTACATAAATTTCTACAATGTTGCATCACAGAAAATAGCCATGATCACTGTGCAAAGTGTGAGAAAGCTGGCAGTAGTACGTAGTCTGTGTTACTATATAGATTACGTTTTTGAACACCCTAGTTTGCGCCCGCTCGCCACAACAGTTACGTGAATATTTTCATGCCCCTTCATCCATCCCGATCCGACCCCATCACAAATCGCGCAAACCAACCATGTGGGCGAGGCTTGTGTGTGTGTGTCCATGTAGTGGCTGCCCGTAATTCAGTAGAGCATACACACTTCTCGCTTCGCACGGTGTCTGGTAACTGTGTAGACGAAATAAACACTATCAGACTGACGAATCGGGATAAGATTTTTTTTTTTTTAATTTTTATTTCAAAGAATAATTTCGCCAAGGCCGCGAATGGACATATGTCCTCTGCAATAGGTTAATTAGTGATTCCCTGCTTAAGATATAATGCAAAATTCACTCATTTGAAATCATGATTGAAGCACAGAAGTTTACCACTCGTTGTGTTCCGTTGTGTGCCAATGCACAGCATCCTGTTTGTCTGGGGGTCACGCTCGATCACACCGCGCCGCACAGGGAAGGGCGTTAGCGCAACCATGTGGCGTACCGTAAGAGCTTTCATCACGTACAGGAGGCACGTTGACACATTCATACACACACTGCATCTCAACGCGAAATCTCACACACATGTACATAGTGCCAGAAGACACGCTGTCCACCTGTGGTGCCTGATAGGTACTTGAATTCGCAAGCTCTGCTCGATTAGGGTAAAATCTCGCACCGATAATATAGGGCCGTAAAGTGCACAATTTCCCTTAGAGGCTAGACAGGCATAACTTGACTGAAAGATCGGTCTGTATCTTCACCTTGTCATCAGGGATATGTTCCTCACTCGGATCCCTCGGAGCTGAGACTACGTCTATCATACCCTTGTCTGGCTCCATGGAATCCCCTCCTATCTTTGGAGGAGGGCCACAAAATTAAAGAAAATGATTACGTACGGAGATTTTGCTGTTCTTTTGCATTTTTGCAGATACTGTCTGACTCCTAGTCTGAGCTTCAGTTGTGTCGTAGGGTGTGGAAGTGAAACATCTCGCAAGAGAACAATGTATTTCTCAATTTTTTTGTGCTTAATTCGCACACACTTTGGAAAAGTTGATTCTGCATTTTCGATGGCAAAATTTGGGATTTTGGATGGATTTTTGGAGGTGACTAATTTTAAGGGACTTTCCCATTGTGAACGACAGTGCCAGTATGTGAAATGATGTGATTTAGTGTTAAAGGGATAGTACAGTTTTGGTGGAGATGAGAATTGGGTTTTTAACTTTTTGCGAGATACCAAGAAAACACTTATGATATAGCACAGAACATACCATTTTAAGAGGAATTCAAAGTTTATTTGACGAAGATCGGGTTTGGAATGACTGAAACATCAAAAAACAAAGTAAAACAAAGCGATCGTAATAAAGTGTGGGTCCCACACTTTATTAGAATCGCTCTTTTTTGATATCTCAGCCATTTCAAAACCAATTTTCATCAAAGAAACGTTGAATTCCTCATAGAATTACATGCTCTTTCACATTTTATAAGAGGTTTCTCATCATCTCACCAAAAATTGTTAGAAACCTGAAATTAGGTCTCAACCATAACTGTACAATCCCTTTAATTGTGACAATAGAATTTGCTGGCTTGTGTAAAGTTGTGATTAAATTTGTAGTGATAAGTTATTGAACTCCAGTAGGCGAATCAATTGAGGAAAATACCTTTAAACAACTCAGAGCTTTCGAATTCAAACTTATTTGCTAGTGGATCATGTTTGATCATTTCAAATTTTTATTTCATATGTTCAGCCAATGTGATGTGTATAGATTGTCAAAGGGCAAGCATATAGATAATGCAGAAACATGTGTGTCACATTTTTATTAAATTTTTCTCTGTCTTTGTTTAGGTGAAGGCCCTCATGGCTGCCGGCCTTCGGGCCAGGCTGTTTCAGACTTCAGCAGCAGCAAGTCAAGTAAGTCTGATTTCCTTCTTGATTCTTGTGAGTTTGATTATGTAGTAGTTGTGGGTCTACCCCAACAGTAGTTGTGGGTCTACCTAAACAGTAGCACAAAGGAAAGAAAAAGAGAGGTGAACAGCAGTATTGATAGAAGCAGAAACAGCAGCTGGTTTTGTAAATGGGAATTATAGGTCTTTGGACTGTACACCTGTCTGTTTTGATGGCATTAGACCTGATCTATGTATCTATCTATCCATCCATCTCTATGGCATGTTAAGTGAAGTATTACACTGCTTTATGTTGAAACTGTAAATTGTATTTTTGGTGCACTAGAGTTTATAGGTTTCTTTGAATTCTTGTCAATGATTATATGTCTTTATGTTTGTTTGTGTGTTTGTTTGGTTTTTTTTTTCTGTAAAAAGAAACCAGAAGTGAAAAATTAACATTGAAGCTGTAAAGGAAGACTTTGATATATACAGCTAATGTTTCATACTGCTTGTTTCATGTACTCCAACAATTTTACCAGCATGTGAAACTCTCTTTCCAGCTTTACAGCAATGTTCAAGGCAATGTTATTTAAGCCGTTGAGGACGGACTGATTTTGCTACAACATGCATTTCCCTGAGACACTTGCACAAGTATACTCAGGACTCGTCCTCAACAGGTTAAGTGCTGCTGTTTATGCTTATTCAAGAGTGATCAGAATTATTAGAGAAAAAATGCAAACAAATTGTAATCTTTTAGTACATTTGTTCCCTATGCTGAGCGATTTGATAAATATCAAATGCAAGAAATTGCTTTTTTTTTGTCTTTGGTGCCCTGCAGGTGGCCATGAGCAAATTTGAGCAAGATAAATTCATCAACTATGACAAAGTGGAAGCAAATCTAACAATTGTGAAGGACAGGCTACAGCGACCCCTCACCCTCAGTGAGAAGATTGTCTACGGTCATCTAGACAACCCCAAGGAACAGGTAAGACCAACTTCACCTCCCACCCACTTATCACGTCTTCAGAGATATTGAGTGTTTGATAGGGCAAGATGTCTGTGTTTCATTTAGATTGGATAAGCAGCAATCTTTCATGCAATCTTGCTGTTGCAATTGATCGACAAATTGCCTGATTGATGAATTGCCCTACATCAACGTAAATAAGCACTGAATTAATCAGTGTTTAAGTGGTAGCCATGATAAACAATGTGAGGCAAAAATTTCATTAATTTGAACTTTGCCATTGCTGGTGTTGAAGCAAGGCATTGCTGACCATGCTCAAGTGTACAGCGTCAATGCATGTCTATGTACATGACTATCAAAATTTGATCCCCAAATCTCCTGTTTTATACAGAACCCAATCCACTGTGCTGCAGTGCTCCAAAATGAAGGAAAACCATGCATCACCAAATGAAGTTAACATTTAAACTGCATGCAATAATAGAAACTATGTATATTACTGTTTTTCTGTTGCTCTAATCTTTGTGGTTTTTGTTTTGGATTACAGGATATCAAGCGGGGTGAGTCGTACCTCAAGTTGAGACCGGACCGAGTTGCAATGCAGGATGCCACAGCTCAGATGGCTATGCTCCAGTTCATCTCCAGTGGCCTACCCAAGGTGAGTGACCGAGTGGCCATTATTATACCCCCGCCAAACGAAGTTTGAAGGGGGTATATAGGAATCAGCGGACGGTCGGGTGGTCGGGCGGTCGGTCCGTTGCAAATCTTGCGTCGCGAACTACTTCCTCAGTTTTCAACCGATTCCCATAAAACTTGGCACAGATGTGTGCCTTGGGTTGTAGATGTGCAAGACGTATTTTTTGACAGTACCCAAAAGTACGTTGCCATGGTACCCGGCATATTATGGGCAAAAATGGGTACAAATCTTACGTCGCGAACTCCTCCCACAGTTTTTGATCAATTTTTATGAAATTAGGTACAGATGTTCATCTGAATATGTTAATGTGCAAGACACATATTTCCGCAGTGGCAAAAAGTGCGTTGCCATGGTAACGGCATGTTATTGGTAAAATATAGGGCAAAATGCTTCATGGCAAAACTGCTTCATCAGTGTTCTTCCAATTCTCATGGAATTCATATTGAATGTTTGTCTTAGGATATAGGTCAGCATGACACATTTCTTGACAGTGACAAAAAGTATGTTGCCATGGTAACAGCTCACATATTATGAGCCAAAATGATGGAAAATTTTGTGTTGCAAACTACTTCCTCAGTTTTTGCCCAATTTCCATGAAACTTGGTACAGATGTGTGCCTTTGGTTGTAGATGTGCAAGACGAATTTTTTGACAGTACCCGAAAGTACGTTGCCGTGGTAACGGCATATTAATGGCAGAAGATCAAGGAAAGATCTTGCGGATTTAACTACTTCCTCAGTTTTTTGACCAAAGTTTATGAAATGTGGCACACACCTTGATCTTGGTGGGAAGATGTGGAAGACATATTTTTCGGACGTGTCGGAAGCTGCGTTGCCATGGTAACGGCATATAAATGGCAGAATATCAAGGAAAGATCTTGCGGATTGAACTACTTCCTCTGTATTCGACTGAAGCTCATGAAATGTGGCACACACATTGGTCTTGGTGGGAAGATGTGCAAGACATATTTTTTGGACGTGTCGGAAGCTGCGTTGCCATGGTAACGGCATATTAATGGCGGAAGATCAAGGAAAGATCTTGTGGATTGAACTACTTTCTCAGTTTTTGACAAAAGCTTATGAAATGTGGCACACACAATAGTCTTGGTGGGAAGATGTGCAAGACATATTTTTCGGACGTGTTGGAAGCTGCGTTGCCATGGTAACGGCATTTAAATGGCAGAAGATCAAGGAAAGATCATTCCTTGGGTAAGACTGTCGTCACGGGGCGGGGGTATTAATCACCTTAAGTGATATTTCTAGTTCTCTTTGACATTGACCTCCCTCCCCCCTCCCCCCTCCCAAACGATCATGATTTGTATCCATGTGAGTGCTATTAAAGACAATTATTGGCAGGGTACAGCCGAGCAGCTGAGAGCACTTTATATTCTTGCACGTATAGATATTGTGTAGATCACAATTCCTGTTCAGCTGTTCAGGTGGAATGTTCCTGAGGTTCTTTTCGACCATGGGCATAAGTTTGGGCATTTTAGTCACTGCATTGATATTACAGTTACCGTGACTTCACAATACTGCTGACCATTTGTGAAAAGGGCCCAGACTTTTTTTTTTCGTTTTTTGTATGAAGCACAGTTGTAAGTTGCTGGTCCTGATAGCTGTATTGGCTGTGAGGATAAAAGTGCTGAAGATATTTGAAACAGTAATCAGTATCAGTAAGCGTCAAACAAATTGTGACCATGATTATGAGTTCTATCTTTCACTCCAATCCATTGTATTTCTTTTGTTGGATTTTATGTTTGCGTGCTAGGATGGGCAAGACCTACCTGGTGTGTCTTAACCCTAAAAAGACTGGGGGGGGGGGGGGCCTAAAAGGCCCCCCCCTCGACATTTCGCGCGATTACTCAGCAACACGCAATGCTCTCGCCGCGATGCTCTATGACTTTTTTCTTTCGAGTTTCCCGCACATTTTGACACCAAATTTGTGACGCCCGGGGGTACGGTTCTGAAGTTACATAACTTTTTGTACATGCACATGAGACCGAAAATGGCTCAAAAATGTGATTTTGTGTACAAAGTCAGTACAAACTGAGTTTTATCACATGGTTCATATAAATATGCTTATTTTTACTCTCAATGGCTAAAATCAATTTGTTTTAGTAGTATTATGCTTCAAAAAGGGTCTGCCACAAATTTTGCTGAAAAAAACAACAAAAACAAAAGGTCGAAAAAACACAGAAATACATAAGAAATTCATAAAACAATAAAATAGATAAGAAATTAATTTTGATACCGAATTTTTTTTCAAGTACATTTGCTAAGAATGCTACAAAGAATATCTAGACCAAAAATGAGCACTTTTTGGAGCTTTATTTACTGATTTAGATAAAAAAGTCTGATTTCTCGCATAAATTAGCATAATTAATCAAAATAAAATAAAAGAAGACTATTTTGGAAAATTTAAATATACAATCTTGTAGATTACATCGCACACTACCATTGTGCAAATTTTCCGCGGCGATCGCTCGATCCACGGCCGAGATCTTAAGGGGGGGCCCTTTAGGCCCCCCCCCCCAGTCTTTCGAGCTACCAAAATAGCCCAGTCTTTTTAGGGTTAATCCAGGGTTTTTGTCAGCAGGGCTAAATTTTGTTCATAAAGATGAATGAGGCTTGAAATTCAAGTGTTGTGAAACAGGTCTTGGAGTTAATGTTGCAGTCTCACAGACTCTATGTTGCTTTTCTCTCCATCTGTCTAGGTTGCAGTGCCATCCACCATCCACTGTGATCATCTCATCGAGGCCCAAGTTGGAGGAGACCAAGATTTAGCCAGGGCGAAGGTACATCTTTCTGAAAGTAGACCATGAGTGTCACATCTGGTAGAGTCTAAAGCCCTGGCAAGGGTCTGTTATAAATACTGTCTTCAGAGAGAATCTGCTAAAACATGTTTGTAGTCGCAATGGTATGGATTTGTCAAACCAGCCAAAATTCAAAATTGCTTCAGACTATGATATGCTTCATGTCAGACCATGACTAGATAAATCCCTGAAGCAGTTCTTTTTGACTGAACTCCATACAATTGCAAACTTACACTTAAACACTACTACACTCACAGATTGCGATATGCAGGGGAGACATTGTGTGGCGTTTGACTTGTTTGTATATTTATTTTCTGTCCTTTCCCTCCTCAGGTGCCATTATCTTTGTCTCTTTCTATATCATTGTCAAAACAAAACACATGCAATATATTTTCTTGTAGTTTCTTTTAACTGTATCGAGTCTTTAGTATGTAACATTTTTGTTAATTTGACATTTCTTCTTCAGGTGTCCCAAAATCTAACTTGTGTAGTTATAAATTTTAGAAATGCTGGTACTTTCACGAAGCCATTTGCAATGTAATGACTCCATGTATTACAATGCTCTGAGATACATTTGCTGGTACTTCTGACGGCAACTTAACAGATCTAGAATGATATAAACATACTTTTATCAGCTCGCTGTTATAGTTCTTGTGGTGTTTTCCCACCCCACCATCAACAACACCCCACCCCAACCTATTCATAGAATTAAGAGGGCAGCATGACCTTTGGTAATTTGGTATTGTTGGCTGCAAATATGTAGATGTAAATTACCTTGTAAGTCAGTAATAAGATGCATTTAAATGTCTTGAATTTAAGTCTCTGAGATACTGTACATGTACATTACTGGTGTGGCCAATCTGGGCTTTGTCTTTTATAGTGTAGCAATCCATTGTTATCAATATCAAATTGCTTTTACTTTGAGTCAGTTTTACAACTCACTTTTATTTTGAGTCAGTTTTACCTATTAATAACTTTTGCAAAATCATGTAGAGAGGAAATGAGACATTTGTTGTCTGAAGTCTTTTCATTACTGTGAATGTTTGTGGACAAAAGATTGCCAAGGTGTCATCATTCTATGTGTGTATATTCACATTATTTTCTGGTTGCCGTGGTAGGAGCTGAACAAAGAGGTCTACAACTTCCTCTCCACGGCTGGTGCAAAGTATGGTGTTGGCTTCTGGAAGCCCGGCAGTGGCATCATCCATCAGGTAAGGGCAAAGAATTGATCAGAAGGATGCAAAGCAAGCGGGATGTTTACAAACTCTGACCTTGCTTTGACTATTGGTACTGCAGTGTAGTGGTACTGGAAGCAATGTATGTTCTTGGGTTGTTCACGCATGCCAGAGGTACAAAATGTACTTCTGGTTTTCCTGGTACCTTAGAGTTAGAATTATATAAGGTATCATACAAAAGTGAAATCCTGCCATTTCACTCCTTTTGTAAGCAGACACTAGTATTTTCTGCTTTTAAAGGACAAGTTCACCTTCATAGACATGTGGGTTGAGTGAATGCAGCAATATTAGTAGAACACATCAGTGAGAGTTTGAGGAAAATCGGACAATCCGTTCAATAGTTATGAATTTTTGAAGTTTCTGCTCAGTCACGGCTGGATGAAAAGACTACTATAGCTTGAGATGTCACATGAGTACAACGATATAAAGAAAGAATAAAGAAAATTCAACATATTTCCATTTTTCTTGCATAACAAAAGAACACTTGACTTCTCTCTTTCAGAAGGCAGGGGGAATAATATTACCCTTAATCATACGTCAGTAGCAAGTCGAAGAAATGTGCACTTTATTCAAAAAGTAAAGTTTTGTCAAATTCTCTTTTTATTTTCCTTATATAGTTGTACGCATGTGACATCATACACTGTAGTAGTCTTCTCTTCCAGCAGTGACTGCGCAGATACTTAAAATATTCGTAACTTTTGAACGGATTGTCCAATTTTCCTCAAACTTTCACTGATGTGTTCTACTAATATTGCTGCATTCTCTCAATCCTTATGTATATGAAGGTGGACTTGTCCTTTAAGTTAGATGTTGCCAATTGTTGTATAGTATATCATAAGAAATTATTGATCGGTCTGATAAGAACATATCTAGAAAAGTTATATATTGCATCTATATCAGAAATACAAAGCACCGAGAACTGCATAACATGTTTATCAATGGAATCAACATCTTGAATTAAGTTCAATCACACAGACATGTTGTGATCAATTGTATGAAGGCATGTTTATAAAGGGAGTAATGGTCTGAATGTTATGACATTCTGGATAATGACTTCCACATGGTGACCAGTGAAATTCCCTCTCTGCCCAGTCTTTACATGCTTGCATGTTGACTGGTACCGTGCACTGAGGAGTTCATTATAGTGTCACCAAGATGAAGGGAGACTGGTGATCAGATTTCACAGTCTGAAGGCAAGCTCTCGTGCATGTGTGTGAGTGCATGCGATGGCTGTGAAAGATGGGGAACCAGTCCAAGGGTAGCTACAGGTGTAGGTTGTGTGACCCACAGACCATGGGCAACCTATGTATGCTGCTGCCTACATTCAATGTTTCTTCTATTAGTGTTTCCCCTCTGTCTGCTTTACAGGGTTTTTCTACTTTGCTTTGACAATGTGTGTACACCCTTTAAATTTTTAACTGATCCATATTTTTCCAAATTGTACACGTCAATGTTCTCAGCAGATGTGATTAACAACAACAACCATAAAGATTTTGAGTAAAATAGAGATTAAACACTCCTTATTAGTTTTGGTGCGGGATTTGCAGTTCATGAGGTGTGTCGATGACTCATTTATCAACGAGATAGGTATGAGTGGAATTGCATTGTGTAATAGATTTAGGATGTTTTGCATTTTGTTTTTATATTAGTCCAAAATATACCATTTCGTACTGAGTTGAAGTATTTCATGTGGTTGATACCAACGTGGTCAATTTATTTTGTTTTTGTTTTGCATTTTCAAATCTGCCTGACACTTAACTTAATCATGATCTGTGTGCATCTGCAGTCTACATGAATGTACCATAAAAGTGGGTATTTTTGCAAAAGTAATTATTCACAATCAGCTGAGTAAGATGAATTTTGTCTACTTTTATTTTTGCTCCAGCTTCTGGTTGTGCAAAATTTCCACACCGCGAAAATTTCCACTTTTACAGTAATGATGTCGTTGCCTCTTTTACAAATTAAAGCGGCATAAATGCTGCCATAGAGTCTGGGTGGTATTTGAAATTAAGGGAGTATGGCATTCAGTCTGGATATGAAATATTGAATATGAAATACATGTACAATTATGACTTGTAATATAATGCTGCTTTTATGTCAGATGACAATATACAGAGGTAAAAAAAAAAAAAAAAAATCAATGCGTAGGTGAAATGAAAGAATGAATGTGTGAAAAACAAGATCAACATGAAACTATCCTTCCTGCCAGTGTGAGGTGCCAAGGGTATCAAATAATGATGATTAGCTTGATGGGCTTTCAGTGCACGCAAATTTTGTCTAGTTTTCATGCCTATAAAAGCAAAATGGACATCAATAAATGATAGCGCTTTTAAACAAGGCGACAAACCCAACAACAAAAAGTATGAATTTCCAAAAAGCCTGGAACCAGCTTAGTACAGTCTGTACTTCGTTTCTTTTGTATTGAGACGGTTTCACAAGTTGATAAGTTGTTGATAGAAAACCATAGCCACAAAATGAGAAATTGAGTGTGACCCCTTTCCAAGAAGCAAAGTTTTATTAGTTAGCAATTTCCCACTTCAATAATGATGGTAAGTTGCATTTGTATTCTCCATTACAGGAGGAAAATATGTTATGTTTGTATGTTGGTAATGGCTATGCAGATATCAGTTCACTTTACAAACTTTGTAAAAATGAAACCACTGTGAAATACATGGTGTGTACAGTAATGAGAGTCTAACTGCATTAATGCTCTCTTGCCTGAAACATGACATCATAAAATATACCAGTATCGAAGTATACCAGTATCAAAGGATGCAGGTACAGAATTCATGTTCACATCACAATGACAATTACCAGAGGCTTGAACACCCCTATTTGCCCAATAGATCATCCTGGAGAACTACGCATTCCCTGGTGTTCTGCTGATTGGCACAGACAGCCACACTCCCAATGGAGGGGGGTTAGGAGGGGTCTGCATTGGCGTTGGTGGGGCGGATGCTGTCGATGTGATGGCTGATATTCCATGGGAACTCAAGTGTCCAAAGGTAAGTGAGGAATTGAGGTTATCGATTCTGCCTTAAAGTGCCTAGATATTAATGGATTTGACAGGATGGAACGCTAGTGGTATCAACTTTGATTCGAACTGCCTCCCCAAAATATCTTGAACTGATGCATTTGCTGTAATGTCACACTCTTTGATGTGGATAGACTGCAGAGACTGAAGATGGACCAGATTATGGATAACAAGATACCAAAGATGGTCGCACACGAAGTGTTCACTCTGCTACATTGGTGTGGTGTTTGGTGCAGTGTGCTCTGTGCTTTTTGCTATGAGAAGCACTGCACAAAGTGAAAATTTGACATCTGCATACTTTGTAGAGCTAGAATTGAAAGTGAGAAATGTTTTAGGCCTCCCACATTGTAGCTTGCAAGATGTCAAATCAATAACCAGTTAAGATATCAATTGCAGTCCTTGATTTCTATTTGCCCAATAGATTTTGTGTTTCTTTACATGTGAGTTGTTGTTTGTCTATTGCACAAAATTGTTGTCTTTACATTTTTGCTTTTACTCTCTCTTAGGTCATTGGTGTCCACTTGACTGGTCAGCTGAGTGGATGGACGTCACCAAAAGGTAAGCCGTCATATTTTGCATTGCAATGTGCTGTTTTTAGGAATTGACATACTGCTATATCACCTTCATGGATGTGGTTTCGATGGACCTTGACAACTTTGTTCCCCACCAATATTTTGATGTGAAGTAGTATGTGATTGAAATGTCTTGACATCTGCACATACTGCTCATTTTGCAAACTCTAAGCATTTTTTTTTTTTTTAAGGTAATTGATTTTATTCCATAAACTAGGTATTTTTCTGCCCAAAATGATTGATTTATCATTTGACTCATTGAGGATGGGCTAATTTTGCTACAACACGCATTTCCCATGGACACCTGCGCGAGCATACTTGGGACTTGTCCTCAACAGGTTAAGGAAAGTTCTCAAATTGTTTCGAAGGAGCTTTAATGTACTGTAGTTGATGTGAGAATCATTCATGACATAACATGTCCATGACAGGTTGCATTATGACACTTTCTATCAGTGAAATAATATTTAGCATCCCTGTACAAAACAGCAAGGCCTTGTGGACTGTGTACCCTTCATAACTACTGATATTGGGTATGAGTACTTGAGATAAGACATGAAAAAGTAAATATATGTTCACATGTATGATGAATACATCATTGGATTTTGATCATTTGAATGTCTAGAATTTAAAGGCACATTTTATAAGATATCTAGTCATATGCATTCATGTATAATATAGCATTTATGAGGTCAGAGAGTTCAACTGTAAAACTATAGATTAATTTTTTTTTTAAATCCTCCAGAGAGTGGCCTCCAAGTACTTATGCAAACATTTATTTAGATTGCATGTGTCTCATAATAGCATAAGATTCTCAAAATGTGATTTAAATTTGAACAGTTGATCTCTGAGCTGAATAAACAATGTGGTTGTGCAAAGTAGGGGTTGTTCCCTACTGGCTACATGTTTTCAGCTGACGGGTGTATTTCCTTTGATGGGTTTACTGTGCAAAGTATTGTAATACACTATATATTTTGTAAGCTTGCTTTTCCCCCAAATACTGCAGGTTTAACCCTAATCAGGCTGGGCTTTTTTGGCTATGCTATATCTGGGGGAGGATTCCGCCCCCCCCTTCAGATCTCGCCTATGGAACGCGTGATCGCGCAGAAAATCGGCACACGCGACGCCCGCGACGTATACTATCAAAATGTATGGTTGCTCTCTCCAAAAAAATTTTCTTATATTTTATATTAATTAATTATTGTAATTTATGCATAAAATCAGTTTTGGGCTCTAAATCACTTATTAATGCTGTAATTAAAGGCAATCGGTCGTCGCAGGCGATTCGCAGCTCAGTAGAAAAGCACGACAAGCTGCTCCTCCCGTTATTGTACCCCCGTACGTACCGAATGCCGAACACGACGCTACGCAGCGCACCAGCGAAAACCAGATGGGGCACGAGAGCCGTGCGAGCCGTCCACTGTAATTTCAACATGGACGCCCGAATACCTACCGAATGGGGCCGAATGGGTGCACGCACAAAACCGCACAACAGCCATGTGCATGAAAATCTCTCCTACGGGTCCCCGTCGCGACACAACAGTAGAGCTGTGTGGTGTACGTACGTACGTATCTGGCTGCAGTCTCTGTTTATTTGCACTATGGTGCCAATTTCAGCAATCTAAGCAATAATATTTCAAAATGTCTGAAAATATTATGTAACAATATTTTAAATCATTCATATATTACGTTGTTTAATATTTGGTATTTATAAATATGCTTTGATGAAGAAATATTAAAACTCTAAACTTCATGTATAGCAAGTTGCAATGCTCATGGCCATATGGCGGGTTGTTTTGATCTCATTGGCAATTGTCTGCTGCGTCAGCTGTGTTACAGTATGTTGGGCCGGATCGGAACATAACAAAGTTGGTATAAAGTCGTCGGTACCGGTATGTCAATATCAATAATGTGTGTGGTATGCGTGTACTGTTTCGGATTAGCCTTGGCTTTGGTTTAGTAATGAAACCTCACAATGGAGATCAAAACAGCCGTCCAACTCGAGTAAAACGTATCTACTTGTTTGACGCTATCGACGAGTGGAGAACGCAGAGAGACGTGTTCGTAGCATGCTTAGGACAGGGAGGTTTCCTCTCACCTCCCTGCTTAGGACAAGTAAGAGACCAGTGGCAGAGGGGGAAGCTTCAGCGTCAGCGTGCCGATGAAAAATTTGCTTTCCACTTGCTGGAGTTGCATGAACAGTTTTGCAGGAATTTAGAATGTGCAAATTTGTGTTACGGCAGGCACGGTGGAATTGTAATGCCACGGCTTACGCCAATCAAGCAACCCCAGCTGACCAAGTCAACAACTTCAAGGAATCCAGATCCAGATGATGTGTAAGTAACGTTAGAAGTCTATTACATGAATCAATGATTGAAGTGGAATGACTTTTTCTAATCTATCTTTAACTGCTAGGGCCTTTGCGTTTCATCGACAAGTAGGCCTATTTTTCTATGTATAATTCCGCGAAAAACTTCTCTAAGTTCTCATTTATGTCAAATTATGATAACGCCGTAATCGAAATGACATTTGCTGGGTCAGTTTATCGCTTCTTAAAAACTGACCCAGCAGTAGGCAGCAAATGTCATTAGTCAGAGAATCGCAAGTAGTGGTAAGTTTTTTGTCATCACAGTATTGAGAATTTAAAGTATTTCATGTGCAAATGTAGAATCTAGATAGATACAGAGAGGTCACTTTCCTGAGCAGCTAGCGTCAACAATCCAGGTTAAATTTGCATAGCCAGATTTCATGGCTGCGATTCAAATACTGTTTGTCCCCATTGATTTAACTGTATAGCAAAGTCTCCTCTTTCATCATATTTAGGGGCCCTACATTTTAAGTTTGGTTAAGGAATTTTGATAAAGATTGTAATTTTCATAAGCTTGGCAAAAGTTTCAGGCATCTATGTTGCATTTTTAGTCAAACTTCCAATGCATTTGGTCCAATAATTTGAAACCAAATTCAAGTGATCCAGTGAAGTGTACATCTTTTCATGTGAATTTCTACAAGTATGTTGAAATGTAAATTCTGAAGAAAAAAAAATTGATCCTTTACAGTTGAAATTCGTTAAAGTTTGGTTACACCGACAGTGTCAGGTCAGTGGTAGTAACTACAGAGTTACAGTAGTGTACGTACAATACCCTTGTACGTGAAAGTTACAGTTTTATTTACCTTCACATCTTCATATAGGAGTGTCTAATAGGGATGTTGATTGGTGTGGAAGTTGTTGATGAACAACAGTTCATAAGAATCCATTGTTTTAATTCTAATACAGATATTGGTCATAGGTCAAGGGGCAATATGAACCTATCAGTTTCTAACATGCTAATATGTACAGGTATGGGCTTCATCAAGTACGATTAATTGGTATCCGTGGCACATCCCTTATTTGTTGATCAAAGGTACGCCTCTGATTGGTATTTTAATCAGTGTTTGGTAGAAAGCTAACCCATTACAATGGCTTTGCGATGTTACACTGAGTTGACTATGGACAAAGGTCTACTGTCCGCGATTTTCATTAATTTGTAGTTCATTTTTCACACATAACCTCAAATACTGATACCTGTGATAGGTTTATTTATAATGGTTATCCTTCACACTGTATTGTTGAGACAATAGTGTTCTGTTTGTTTGTGTAAGAGGGAGATAGACAATAATTGTCCCCGCCGAACGAGTTCGAGCAGGGGACTATGAAACGGGCTCCGTACGTGTGTGTGTCCGTCCGTCCGTCCGTGTGTCCGTCCGTGTGTCCGTCCGTGTGCGTCCGTGTGTGATCAAAATCTTCAATTTGCTACTTCTCTGTCATTTATGAGCCAATTTTGATTCTGTTTGCTTTATATGATAGCACTACATGGGAGCTTTGAAACTTCTACACAGAATTTCAGTCGTGACCTTTGACCTTGACCTTTGATTATTGTACATTTTGCTACAAAATGCTACTCCTTCGCCATTTCTAACCCGATTTCGATTCCGTTTGCTTTATATGATGGCACTAGGTGAGGGCTTCAAAACTTCTACACAGAATTTTGACCTTTGACTTCTTTGACCTTTGACCTTGATTTTTGACCTATATTGTACATTTTGCTACAAAATGCTACTCCTTCGCCATTTCTAACCCGATTTCGATTCCGTTTGCTTTATGTGAGGCACTTCAAAACTTCTACACAGAATTTTGACCTTTGACTTCTTTGACCTTTGACCTTGATTTTTTACCTATATTGTACATTTTGCTACAAAATGCTACTCCTTCGCCATTTCTAACCCGATTTCGATTCCGTTTGCTTTATGTGATGGCACTAGGTGAGGGCTTCAAAACTTCTACACAGAATTTTGACCTTTGCCTTCTTTGACCTTTGACCTTGATTTTTGACCTGTATTGTACATTGGCTATAAAATGTTACTCCTTCGCCTTTTCTAACCCGATTTCGATTCCGTTTGCTTTATGTGATGGCACTAGGTGAGGGCTTCAAAACTTTTACACAGAATTTCAACCTTTGACTTCTTTGACCTTTGACCTTGATTTTTTACCTATATTGCACATTTTGCTACAAAATGCTACTTCCGGCGGGGACATATATTACGCACCGCGTAATTTCTACTTTTCCTTGTTTCTTTATGCTCCTGTCTGAAGAAGGCATTACATCTTATTTGTCATGTACTTATCTATGAGTTTTAATGTTCACTTTGTGTGTGTGTGTGTGTCTTTTTTTTAAAGATTATTCACACTAGGCTAAGCTGACAGAACTATAACTGTGAGTTTACCTAGTCAAATGAAAGGGTTTGGGCATTGCTTCTTACATATAGTATATTCCAGGCAGGTGATACAACGCTCACCTTCTTCATATTAGTTAGTAAAACAATGAAGAGTGCAAAAATACTGCATAAATGTGCAGTGCAACTGTGGCCGTTGGCCGTTGGCCCTGCACGGGCACAGTCGCTTCCCCGTCCTGAATTTATGTACACACGCCAGGGCAAGTACATGATACAGGCAGGGTCTCCGACCCAATCGTCCGCGTTCAGAATAGACAACTCGGCGGTAATATCCGCTACCCATGACGATGTGTCATCGTCCATGATGGCCACCCTATCTATTATAATGTGGTCTGCACTCACTAATCTGATCTGATCTGATGATTACAGTATAGTTGACGAGTGACGACGATCGACGATGCGATGAAGAGAATGCGTAGTCGTACGAAGTATACGCAGCTAGCTACTAGCTCATAGATCATGCGAACATCACTCACATTACACAAAACGTACTGTCCCGCGCTCAGCAAGCGATCGCGAGCAATCGAGATACTATAGCGCGATACATTGCTTTAGGGATGTCTTGCGCACACACACATTTCGCTTCGTAGCAACTTCGGAAGCGAGTTTACGTGCTGCCGCCCGCGGCTGAAATATGTCCATGTATCCTCGCGACTGGGTGTCTTTAAGCTAATTTCTTTTTATGCCTCCGCCACGAAGTGGTGCCGGAGGCATTATGTTTTCGGGTTGTCCGTCCGTCCGTCCGTACGTACGTCCGTCCGCTTTCGTTTACGCAATAACTTTTATGAGTAATATTTACTGGAATTTTACCAAACTTGGTCCAAGTATGAAGTATGATGGGGCAATTATTTGATTAGATTTAGGGTGAAATCAGCTATAGGTCAAAGGTCAAGGTCAAATCATGATATTGTATCTGTTTACGCGATAACTCAAGACTGGATGGAGCAAATTTCACCAAACTTTGTTGGAGGATGATGTATGATGGGACAAGTACTTGATTAGTTTTTCAGTGAAATCAGATAGAGGTCAAAGGTCAAAGATCAAGGTCAAATCCTAAAATTTATCTCTTTACGTGATAACTCAAAACTGGATGAAGCAGCTTTCACCAAACTTAGTCCAAGGATGATGTATGATGGGACAATTAGTTGAGTAGATTTTAGGGACATTGGCAAGAGGTCAAAAGGTCAAAAGGTCAAGGTCAAATGCTACAAATGTTGCAATTTCCCCCATATCTATGCAATGCCCGAAGGTATTTTCTTGAAACTTGGTGTGGACATGTACTACTGCGTAAAGATTCTCCAGAGAGAGTTTCATGTCATAAGGTCAAAGGTCAAAAGGTCAAAGGTTAGGTGAAAATGTTGCAATATCACTTTTCTCGCAAATGGTTCAATGTATCTTCATGGAACTTGGTACTGTGTGGCAGGGATTATCTAGGGAATTTAGGGGTCATGGGTCAATAGTCAGGGTCAAAGGTCAAGGTCAACTCCTCAAAATTTTACTATTTCCCTCATATACTAGTATATGCAATGCTTGCATTATTAGTTTCAAAACTTAATACATGCATTACCTGTAATGGAGATTCTCCAGGAAATTTCCAGCCAGAAAGTCAAAGGTTAAGGGTCAAAGGCCAGGTTTCAATGCCCCCCCCCCCCAAAAAAAAAAAAAAAAAATCTATTTTGTACCATCATCACTTTCTTTCTTGATACCTTGGAAATTACTCAATGCATAAACTTCCCCAAAATTCCCCAAATATGTGTACCTGCACTCTTAGAAAATTATAGCAAACCCAGTTCAAGACATTTCTGACAAACCTGTCATTTCAATATTTTGCCAGTTATGTGAAACTGTCATGGATCACACATTGTGAAGATATTTTACCATACGCCTATTGGGAGAATCATGCATTATGGCGGAGGCATCAGTCGCCATAGCGACATTTCTAGTTTAAAATGTTTCTTGTATCATTCTCCTGAGACATAGGGTAAAAAAAAATCTGTATCGAAATTAATTTCTTATGTATTTGATTGTTTTTTGAATTTCTTATGTATTTCCTTGTTTTTCGACTTTTTGTTTTTGTTTGTTTTTTGGCCAAAATTTGTCACAGACATTTTTCAAAGCTTTATTATGCTAAAATAAATTAATTTCGTCCATTCTAAGTCAAGATATGAATTTTTATGTGAATTAATTGAAAAAACACAATTTGCATTGGATTTGTACACAAAATCACGTTTTGGAGCAATTTTGGGGTTGACAAATTTTTTTCGAACAGGCGTCGCGTCAAAACGGTACGCGCGGGCGCAACAATTTTGGTCTCAAAAGTTGCGCGATACTTGAAAGAAAAAAGTCTTGGAACATCGCGGCGGGAGCTTATCACGCTGCGAAGATATTGCGCGAAACGTCAAGGGAGGGGGGCGGATTCCGCCCCCCCCTCCAGCCTGATTAGGGTTAATGGACATTATGCTGTTTTTCTCAAATTATATAACTACACATGTTTATTGCAGGAATGGTAAGATACTGTTTTTCCACCAAAAAGATTCTTTTCAGTCCTCAGAACACTGCAGTGCTGTTGGCATCCCTGCCTGTGATGTTCAATGAAATATTTTTAGGCACATTTTTCCCATTTATTATTATTTTTTTCCCTACCAGACGTCATTCTCAAGGTGGCAGGTATCCTAACAGTCAAGGGAGGCACGGGAGCCATTGTGGAGTACTTTGGACCTGGCGTTGATTCTATCTCCTGCACAGGTACAAAAAACCAAAGACAAACTACTTTAAAAAAAACTACTGTTCCTCCAAAGTGCTAAGAACTAACTGATGTAAAATAAATCATTGAAACATATGTTATGCATGCATGACTTTGTTTTATAACACTCAGTTTATTGTAAAAGATAGCATATGATAGGAATGATAATGTATAAAACAAATAACACTCAAAAGGCAATGGAACTTCAAGCAAAGATGTCCAGGTGAGCATTTCTTTATTGTAAAGATGTGTGACTTTTGAATTTTTATTTGTATTCATACAGTTTAATGACTTGGTAGATATAATTATGCTGTACCATTAGTGAGCAGGAAAAGTATGGAAATCTTAGCAGAAATAGAAGTAAGTATTACACATGAGAATGTCTGCAAAGTTGTGACACCAGACTTTCGTTGCTTCCTAGGTATGGGCACCATCTGCAATATGGGTGCTGAAATCGGTGCCACAACATCCATCTTCCCATTCAACAAGAGGATGGAAGACTATCTGGTTGCCACCAACAGATCAGGTAAGTCTACAGTGTGAGTGTGATATTCATCATCATCATAACCATCATCGTCCATTATCATCATCTATAATTACTATCATCGTCTTTGTCACCGTCGTCTTCATCATTGTCATCATCATCATCATCATCACCAACATCGTCATCATCACCAACATCATCGTCATCATCATCATCATCATCTTGCTTTTTGTCTTTCCCTTAATTTTCAAACGCTAGATATATATTTTTTCAATCTGGCTTTGTCTTGTTTCTGTCTTTTGTTCTCTTTTTCTGTATAAGTCATTGTTCAAATGAATACTAAATATTTCAAAGTTCACTGGTGGATAGGTAGGTACAAAAATTGTATTTTCAGTCGACAATTTTTAGATTGATAGTTCTAAAGAGTTCATAATGTATATTCCGTGCAGTGCATCATATGTGAATGATATTGTCATGCTTTGCAAAGATAAAATGTATGACAGTGGTCACTTTTACACAGAATAGGTTTTTGACATTTATAGTTTCCATCTTGTACTTCTTTATGTCAAACCAGTAAATGGTTGGCTGGCAGAGTGAATGTCAGCTATCTCGTCCTATCTGAGCTCCGGTATGGGCCCCGTCGTGTTAGGCATTTTCTATCAATGAAATCTCAGAACAATTGCAGTCACCATGGAAACTATCAGGCAGCAACCAATCAGCTATGAGCAATGTATAAAGTCACTGCTGTAGTAACTGCCAGCACCTGTACCATGATTGTAAACATCTTTATGGAAAGAGGCCCCCGGGATATGCTTTGAGCAAATGTTAACCTCATCTTTGCTTGTTTTATATGATGCCTCCAGATATTGCCAACTTGTCGAAGAAATATGCACACATCCTGACAGCCGATCAAGGTGCGGAATACGACAGCGTCGTCGAAATCAACCTGAGTGAGGTAAGACTGTTGGGAGCTATTATAGTGTCTTAAAGATCAATTTTGATGGTAATTTACAACACATGCCCCAGCAATGAGCAAGGGGATCATGGTGCAATGCTTGTAGAGAGAAGCTGAGCAAGTCTTTTGGTCTCTTCTGTTATAATAGGAGATATAATACTCATTTCGTACGATTGGACATTATATTGAAACAGTATCTGTAGTAAATACACCAGTAAATAACATTCGTAGGTTGCTTGGTTCACAGTAATGTCTTAATGATATACAGCAAAGCACATAATATTAGTGATAGAATTTATTTGTTTCAACGGTGAGTACAAGTATTTTAATGTACAAAAGTTGGCCTTTTCTTTGTGAAATGATGCATTCCATATCTTCTCAGGACCATTCTTCATTGATGCTGCTTGGAGCTCTGCTGATTATGTTTTTACTGTACTTCATGTGCTACTGCGTATTAAAAGCGTGTAGTCCTTACGCATTTCACCCTCTGAATTGATCCGATTGTCAGCTGGAACCCCACATCAATGGACCCTTCACCCCTGACCTTGCAAACCCTGTGTCAAAGGTTGGAGAAGTTGCCAAGGAGAAAGGCTGGCCTCTTGACATCAGAGTCGGTAAGTGCGGCTGTTGTGTGCCAAGTAACTTTCAGTCGGCGAGATTGCATTCTGATCTAAAAGGTGTTAATGTAGACCTTTTTATTTCCAAGATCAGTGAGTGTCCAAGCAGTGCTGATTTGTGAAATGACTGGAAAGGCCTATAAATATGCTAATAGAAATTATATGTCTATGATTCATAATGTATCTCTGCTTTTGGAAGCAGGAGTAGATAATATTATGAAATACATGTATTTAAAATCTGATGTGACAAAACGTTTTGTGGACTATAAATGAGAACCCTCCCCCCCAAAAAACAGACAAACAAAAAACAAAACAAAACGAAACAAAACACAAAGAAGTGACTGCAAAATTGGAGAAAAAAAAATTGAGATGAAACATTGTGTGACTGTGATAATGTTCCAGGTCTAATCGGGAGCTGTACCAACAGCAGCTACGAAGACATGAGTCGGGCCAGCAGCATCGCCAAGCAAGCTCTCAGTCACGGAGTCAAATGCAAGTAAGTAGTCAATATCTCTGGTGATATACCGTACGGATCTGGAAGGCACTTGTCCAAATATGAGACTACTGACCTGTTTTGATATGCAAGTATTGTTTTAGCACTAGAATTATAAGGTGGGGCCAGAACACCATACTTCTTAAGAAGTAACTGTTTCTGTTTTTATCTTTCTGGTGTGAAATCATTTGTGTAAATGTGTTGACAACATCGACACCACACTTCTCTTTTGCTTTTGCATTCGTGCAACTATCAAAGGGACACATTACCCCCCCCCCCCCATACCTCATAAGATGAGAAAGGGAAGTTATTACATTACTCTTTCTTCATTGGATCGAATATATAAAACCAATTCATACAAAGATAAACAATAGAAAGATAAATGTATTATTATATTATTATTGCCGCCCACTAGGGTACAGTGGAAAACGCGTAAAGCGCCGATCATCCATGTGTCTGAGATTATGTGCATCGAAACTCACACTGATCGGCAATGGTCTAGAAGCCTGTCAAGATCCTTCGGCTGTGTGTGTACTCACAAAGAGATCAGTGATAAAAGTTGTACACAATTCATTATGGTGATTCTGAAATAATACTCAACAGAGCCCACCTTTTCACTCCATGAATTCCCATGCTAAGGGGTCTATAAACCTTTGAATTTCCATAAGTTTTACATGATAGGGCCTGTTTTAATGAGACCTTGTCATTCTGCTCATCAGATTTTGCTCTCTCTATTAATGTCGATGTCAATGAAACATGACATAGCATTTTACAGTGACGTTTATGTACATTGTGTTCGCTGTGCTTCTGTTTGCCAGGTCTGCCTTCACAGTGACTCCCGGTTCGGAGCAGATCCGTGCCACCATCGAGAGAGACGGACAGGCGGCCATTTTCAGGGACTTTGGTGGCATTGTCCTGGCTAATGCATGTGGTCCGTGCATTGGGCAGTGGGACAGGTAAGTAAAGAATAGGGGGGGGGGGAGAGATGAGCTATCAAGAAAACTTGGTAGATAGATAGGTAGATTGATGGATGGATAAGATTAATAGATGTTTAGATTGATTGAACAGCTGGATAAACAAATGAAAGGAAAGGCGGATAGATGGATAAATGAATGATTAGAAAGTTGGATAGATGTCTACATATAGTTTATGAATAGAGAGAAAGAGATAGAGTGGTAACTGGATGAATTGATGAACTTTGAAAAGAGAGAGGGGGGTAAATAGATTGATTATGGAATAAGAGAAAGAGGAGCAAGAGGGAGAGATTGGTGCAGATTAAATGAGAATGTAACAGTAGTATTTAAATGAGACCTCCGGATGATTTTCAGATTTTTACATTTATACCTATTCTAACGGGGGGTCAATTTGACCCCCCCTCGACATTTCGCGCCGCGATTCCGCAACGCGCAAAGATTTTGCCGCGTCGTTTCATGACTTTTTTCTTTGAAGTCTCCCACATATTTTGAGACAAAATTTGCGAAGTCTGGGTACACCGTTCTGAAGTTATGTAATGTTTTGCGTATGCATGTCAACCCGAAAATGGCTCAAATTCATGATATCGTGTGCAAATCCAATGCAAATTGTGTCTTTTGGTTAAATTGATATAAATTAGATTATTTCAACTTTTAACCATTGATATTAATCAATTTTAGTGTAGATAAGCTTGAAAAAGTGCCTGCAACAAATTTTGGCCAAAAAACAATAGAAAACAAAAGGTCAAAAATACAATGAAATGCATAAGAAATTAACAGAACAATAAAAAACAAAAGAATCTGATTTTGATTGTGCTATTTTTTTACAAGAAAATTGTTCAATGTGTCTTGAGGAACTCTTACACAAAAATTTAGCAATCGTTCAGCCTTTTTAATGGAGTTGTAGGTGAAAATATGATTTCATGCATAAATTTGCATAATTAATTTACTAAAAATAGAAAATCAAAATTTTTCTTTTTTATGACCATGTAATCTTGTAGTTGACATCCGCCTCTATGCTCAGGCAAAATTTTGCGGCGATCACGCCATCGGCGGCCGAGATCTGAAGGGGGGGGGGGGGGGGGTAAATTGACCCCCTCCCCAGTAAGAACTTGGTTTCAAATAGCCCAGTTAGAATAGGGTTAAACACCTATAAAATTAGTTATGCTGAGGACAGAGTTTCAGAATTTGTGATAATTGGGATGAAGAATAAGAATATTTTCAAAATTTAAAACAAATTGCAATGAACAAGGATGATGACATGGCAGAGTCACCATAAGAATGCATGAGTTGGGGCTCAAGGAAGCAGAACAAAAGAAGAAGGCATGCATGGATTATACACAGGGGAACTCGCAAGCAAGCTGTATTGTAATGGAATTACACTGCTACACTTCTCAAATGTGTGAACCTCCTATGTCATCATCCTTGTTCAGTGTAATTTGTTTAAGATTTTTCAAAGTATTGTTTCTCTGCTCAAGAACTACAATAAATTCCACAAATCTACACATGTAGTTGTCGATTTATGTACTACGTGATGGGAAATTATGAAAATCACCTGGAATGTCCCTCTAAGATTGAGTATGTGAATGTCTTGTGTTCAATGCAGAAACCTGTAAAAGAACATTTGTGATACAAGCTGAGTTATAAAGATGTAAGACATAGGGAAGGAGAAAGAAAATGGAATGAAAATCTGGGAAATGAGTGTAATTATGATTTAGGAAAATGACTTTTAGCACTCTTGGCTAGTTTAGCATGTTTTTGTTTTACTGTGAAATCAGAGAGATGCTAGACATACAGCATTGTTCATCTATAAATCAACCAAATTGATATGTTGCTGAAAAATCACAGGGTTTTGCTCTCTGAACATTGCTCAGTTTCATTATTAATACTTGCCAACCTGCATTTCAGTGGAACTTGATGAATGTTTCTGTGCATTCATTTGAAAAAATATTCAAGAAATGATTGCAAGTGTTTTCCTTTGTGTCTTTTGCCTGCAGGCAAGATGTGAAGAAAGGGGAGAAGAACACCATCGTCACTTCCTACAACCGCAACTTCACAGGGCGCAACGATGCCAACCCAGCCACTCACGGCTTTGTGACGTCGCCTGAGGTGAGCAAAGCTTACTGCTTCCATGCAACTCTGTGTATACTGGAGTGACTTTGTAGTGAAGCATACAGATCAATTGGGATGCTTGTGGATTCCTTGAAGAATGGAATCGTTAAAACACAAGCAGCTCAGATTGCTAGGCATAGACGATGACCATGTGCTAATTCGCAAGACAAATTGAATGTGGCACACTGTCTGAGGCAAGCAATGTGGCATGTTGTGGGCTGGTGCTGCTGTAGCTTGAGTAGGTTCATTTCACATGATTACTGAGAGGGAGTATTTTAGGATGTTGCGTAGTCAAAAAATGGAACTGGTCGACAAATTGCCCTCCATCAACGTAATTTGTCAATCAGTTGCAATATATACAACTCAACATGTGAGTGTTGAGTTGTAGGGTTGGACCTACTACTCATCGACCGCCTAATTGTCCCCGCCGAACGAGTTCGAGCAGGGGACTATGAAACGGGCTCCTTACGTGTGTGTGTCCGTCCGTGTGTCCGTGTGTCCGTGTGTCCGTGTGTGCGTCCGTGTGTGATAAAAATCTTCAATTTGCTACTTCTCTGTCATTTATGAGCCAATTTTGATTCTGTTTGCTTTATATGATAGCACTACATGGGAGCTTTGAAACTTCTACACAGAATTTCAGTTGTGACCTTTGACCTTGACCTTTGACCTATATTGTACATTTTGCTACAAAATGCTACTCCTTCGCCATTCTAACCCGATTTCGATTCGTTTGCTTTATGTGATGCTACAGAATGCTACTCCTTCGCCATTTCTAACCCGATTTCGATTCCGTTTGCCTTATGTGATGGCACTAGGTGAGGGCTTCAAAACTTGTACACAGAATTTTGACCTTTGACTTCTTTGACATTTGACCTTGATTTTTTGACCTGTATTGTACATTTTGCTACAAAATGCTACTCCTTTCGCCATTTCTAACCCGATTTCGATTCCGTTTGCTTTATGTGATGGCACTAGGTGAGGGCTTCAAAACTTCTACACAGAATTTTGACCTTTGACTTTTTTTAACCTTTGACCTTGATTTTTGACCTATATTGTACATTTGCTACAAAATGCTACTCCTTCGCCATTTCTAACCCGATTTCGATTCCATTTGCTTTATGTGATGGCACCAGGTGAGGGCTTCAAAACTTCTACACAGAATTTTGACCTTTGACTTCTTTGACCTTTGACCTTGATTTTTGACCTGTATTGTACATTTTGCTACAAAATGCTAGTTCCGGCGGGGACATATATTACGCACCGCATAATTTCTGCTTTTCCTTGTGTTTATTTGCTTGATAAGAATGTTTAACACTGTAATTCACGTAAAAAACTTGACCTACGTGATTGAGAAAATCCAGCTCTATCAAATGCCGTTGTTCCCTTTTCGATTCGAAGTTTCAGTGCAAAAATATCGCCGACGAACTTGCATGGCCTCGTTTCAGCTCCCCGCGGTAAATCGCGTTATTAGGATCGACCGCTGTTTTTGCATTGACAATGCACGCAAACCGAGTTGTATTGAAACCGTGTTGTACGAAGCTTTTTAGAAGCCTTTTAGAAACTTCCATAGACATTACATTGTGCTGTCATTACGATTCGGTGAAAATATTCATTCGAAATTTTGTCCTTGATTAAAACCATTAATGAACAGTGAATTATCGCGTTTTCCCACACCATCCTCATCTAGCATTCAAAGCCAATCCATTTTTATGTGCTTTGCGCGCAGAGAAGTGCGTACTAAGTGTTCAGTGCGCGAATTATACGCGGTCGGTTTAAAAGAAGGTGGTCGATATGTAGTAGGGCTACCATATATATTGACGCCCTGACTGTAACTGTTTCAAAGTTTTTGGTGTTCAGTAATTGTACTTGAATGTGTGAGCTCTTGCTTGTGGGTAGGTTATAGATCCACAGCATGTAATCTTTACATTCATGACTGATGATAATTTAAGACGTTGCAACTGATTGACAAATTGCCCTACATCGACGTAAATAAGCACTGAATTGATCAGTGCTTTAGTAGTAGCCATGATGGAAAAATCATGGGCGTACATACTAGAGCAGGATTCGAACCTACGACCTCCTGATCTCCAGACAGGCGTCATCTCCACTAGACCACCGAGCTTCCGCCCGACAGCAAGTGTTGGTTCTAATCCTTATAGCATGCAGCGGGTACTGCGTAATTATTCAAATTCATGAAATTCTTCCGTCGAGATGTTTTCATTGCAACTGATTGACAAATTGCCCTACATTTCAAACGTGTTAACAATGATACTCCCATCATGCTGAATGTCCACTTTCACAGCTGCATTCCATACAGATACCTATTTTGTCTTCAACGCTATCCCACAGATCACCACTGCCTTGGCGCTAGCTGGCAGACTGGACTTCAACCCGGAGGTTGATGAGTTGGTTGGGGCCAATGGAGAGAAGTTCAAACTGGACAGTCCATATGGCGATGAACTCCCCAGCAAGGTAAACCCTGATCTAAGTGATAAAAATATTAGTTGTATCTGTGAATTTAGCTTCCTGTGAAGATACATCTCTCTTCTTAAACTAATGTACTGTAAAAGTGGATATTTTTAGGCGACTAATTTTTCGCGCTTAACCGGGTAAGAAGAGTTTCGCATGTTTTTAATTCCGCGGAATCACGACATCACGCACAGGAACATATGGCAAGCAAAAATATTCACGTGCTTTTATTTTCACGCTAGTTTCTGGTTGCGCGAAATCGCGAAAATTTCCACTTTTACAGTATAGAATGTGTCGTGTATGTGCAGAGTTCTTTTTGTTTCTTTTACCTTGAACCTGGATGTCTGCTTGGTTGAATTAAGTTCACATTGTATACATTTTTGCATTTCTTTGATTTCTCTTTTTTTTGGGGGGGGGGGGGAGGAGGGAGGGTGTCTTGCTTTCCTTTGTCTTGTCTTCATTGTTGTATCATATCATCTCATTGAATATTGTTTGAAACTGTCGCTATGGTTCACTTTCTTCAAACATCTCACAATTTCCAGTTACAAGTATTACAGTTTCTCTGACACCAGCTAGTAAACTGTTAATTGTTTGTGAATATCTAGAGATGTTGCTTTTGCATTGGCAGTGATAGTATCTTTACAAGTTTGAAAAACCGCCTCCCAAAATGTGTCCTAGTAAAAACTTTGACGACACCCCTGCCACCCCATTTCATTGCAGGCTTTGATCCAGGCCAGGACACCTTCCAACCCCCACCAGAGGATGGTTCCAGTGTCAACGTCGATGTGGATCCAAACAGCAAGCGCCTGCAACTTCTGTCTCCTTTTGACACCTGGAATGGTCAGGACCTCACAGACATGGTGGTCCTTATCAAGGTATGGTCTAATAAACTGGAGAATGATATACACTCGTGTGTGTTTCCAAAGTACGGTTGCAAATGGTTGGAAGTATCACTAACAGAGTACTGTGGAAGAGTAAGCGAGTGATGAGGCAGTGATGAAATGTTTGTAACACTTTCCGACCATAAAATGGAAACTTTATGTGCAATTTATTGTTTTCACATGGCCTACTCCAATGAACTGTCTGTGTAAAATTTGTGTGAATTTAATGCAACCACAAAATTGACATGTTAGTATTTTCATGAATTCATGAAAAATACTCATGTATAGAGCGCTGTGTAGAGTTAAAGGAAGACAGGACTGTGTTGAACTGCATTTAGAATTTCTGACAGAGCTCTCTGGAAAATTTGATAAAGACTTGGCAGTGGCATGTGTTCGTTGTGCCACTGAAGTGGAGTATGTGACCATGGTACACTGTTTGTAGTACCACTGAAGTAATGTGAAGTGTGACCATGGTGTCGTGTCTGTTTTACCCGTGACAAAGTACTGGAAGTTGTGACCTTAGTCGTGTTTGTAATACACTTGTACAACTAACAAGTTCTGTGAGATGTGCAGTTTGTGTAGTAATTCTGGCAAGAAACCATTGATGGGTTGATAAATGTCTGACAGTAATGGAGCAGTTGGCTGTAGTTCTATCATCATATACTGTAAAGAAAAATTGATGAGTAACTTGCCTATGATGAAATGTTTGTAAGACCACCAACAAAATGCTGCAAAGGGTTAACTGTAGTATGTGTCATCGTAACAGTATAATTCAAACTGTTTTGCAGTTTAAAGAGACAGGAACCAATGTCACAATGTAATTGTGTTGGATCCACTTCTTTAATTATGTGCAACCTCCGACAGAATGTAACCTTGTACTGTGTGACGCAAATCCACTCTAGTTCCTTTCATCAACAGAGCTGCTAACTAGGATTTTTTTTTTGTTTAATGAAAATTTGTGACTTGTAGACTAGAATGTGACTGGGCATTCTACACCTTGCTCCTCCTTGAATATTTACAGGTGAAGGGCAAGTGCACCACAGACCACATCAGTGCAGCTGGTCCCTGGCTGAAATACAGGGGTCATCTTGACAACATCTCTGACAACCTGCTTATCACGTGAGTGCAGTTCCTGAACTATATTACAAGCTGTGTTAACCTTTATTAGTGTGTGAAAACTGCACAGCTATTGCACACATTTCCCGCAGTTAGCCTTGACCTGAAGCTTTCTATTACTGATAAAATCTCACTGGGAGGAAAAGAGTCTGTCATCCAGTTTGATTTGAAGCTGTAAATCATCTACCCATGTTTCAGGGTGTTCTCTTTACACTTTCATGTATTTCCTGTTTTAATCTGACTAGTTTACTGTCTGTTTGGGTTGAATTGTAGATAGGTCTGCATCAGTGATTAGAGCCAATAATTTCCGTTTTTGCTCAATCCCTGGAGAATAAAACAAAAAAGAAGAAAAGAAGGAATGAAGAAGAAAATTTGTGTTTTGAGAAAAGTAGATGTAAGCATTGACAGAGACTAGCCAGAGTAGATGAATTTGTTACAAGTGCTGACTTGAGTGTCGTTGCATATTTTATCAACAGAGCCACAAACAGTGAAAATGGCGAGATGAACAGTGTTCGAAACCAGCTGACTGGAGAATTTGGTGAAGTCCCCAAAACGGCGAGGCATTACAAGGTAGGCAGCAAGTGCTAAGTACTTGTACGATGCGAGCATAATGCTGTTTGTTAGATTCTTTGGTGTTCTTTTTTTTTTTCACGATCTGTTCCCTGAATTTTTAAACAGTTTGTTTGCTGCTGTTGAAATATAAATTTTTGCACTTTCACAGACCTTTGTTGTAAGCGAACTTATTTAGATGTTTGCTTGAGAGTAAAAAACGTGCAAAAGGGAATCTGGTGTCAATTTTCATCATGTTGAAATGGCAGATGCTCTCCATTGAAGTGAGTTTTATATGAGGTACATTCAACTTGTGCAGTTCCAGAGTAGAAAGATATCAGGTTGGAATATGCAGAAAGAATAAGTACAGTTCAAGGACAAAAATTCAGGGGCCAAATCAGTATCCAGAAGGAATTTTTGTCTTCTGCTGCCTCCCTCTTGCCCATTTGGTAGTAGACCTTGGGTCATATGGTTCAAGACTAATATTGTTGTGCAAGAAAGTTAGATATCTGTAACTGTTCATATAAGGATTGCGTTCCTGCGTGATATACGTTTACTTTGAAACAAATAAATGTTGATTTTAAATAGAAGGAAATAGACAGTTACATTTATTGCAGGTAAAATGAGCATCAGATAGGCAGCGGAACAAGCGTAGTGAATTCAGTACTATGTAGTCACATTAGTCAGGGCTCGACACTAACGGTGGCCCGGGGCCACCAAAAATGAAAGTCGGGCTACCAAATTTCCAAAAAGGGCAAATTTGGTGGCCCGCCTCGGGCCACCAAAATTTTTTGAAAAGTATGTCGATAAATTCATAACTTTTTGCGCCGGAAATTAGCAGTTAAATTTGTTCAAAGGATGGATGAAAAGGACTAAATGAATGCCTGAGAGCGAGTGTTGCAAGTTTGTTGAAGTTTATTTATGAGTAGATATGTCCAACTTCTAATTCTTACTATCATAAATCTTAAATATTTGACTCATTAAAAAAAAGGACTTTTAATGTTTTTTATTGTTGTT
The DNA here is from genome assembly GCF_040938485.1 of Diadema antillarum. Classification (NCBI taxonomy): domain Eukaryota; kingdom Metazoa; phylum Echinodermata; class Echinoidea; order Diadematoida; family Diadematidae; genus Diadema; species Diadema antillarum. Next base: position 433,596 of record NW_027272319.1, on the reverse strand, counting down.
TTTTCGGGACACCAAATTTTTCTCTCGGGACACCAAAAATTTGAAATTTAGGATTTTGGTGGCCACATCGGGCCACCAAACAAAAAAGTTAGTGTAGAGCCTTGCATTAGTGAAAGGATACGATGGCTGATGGGTATGCCTTGTGCCAAAGTGGTGTAATTCTTTTCTTGTCTTATCTTTATGTCAGTGTTTTTATGAATTTGTTAATTCTGAGTGATGCTGTTTCTCAGGTAACATCAGTGTTTTAAAACATTACATTTTCAATGATGGACATGCCCGTCTGATAAATCATCCAATGGACTGTTTCACAATGAAAGATAGGAGTGTTTGCCCGATGTGATAAGATTGATCTTTCGATCAAGCATGATGTAATGGCAGGGTATGAACACAGCTGGCAAGTATCCCTGATTTTATAGGGATCCTTCTGAACATGTCAATACCTCTTTATGTCTTGATATGAGACTCTCTAAAGTACTACCAGCATTGGGAATCATTTTGCTCATTGAGCTGTGTATAACACAAGTATCTCCATGATTGCTATGTGGAATCTGTTGGATTCGGATGTGTGAATGTTGTCAATCCTGATATAACTTACAACTTGAAAAGGACAGGGTAGACTGTGACACTGCACCAACTCTGTACCATATGTGACCCTGCATCACAAAACCGACAAAAAGTCGCCAGACATGGAGTTTTAGTTAAGCTCAGATTCTTTAAGAGCAGACTCTAAGCTTTAAAATGATGTATAAATCAATTCAAATGGACTCCCCTAACCTTGCTAAGCACAGTCTCTGGAAAAGTGTGAACTGAGAAAAGAGGCTCTGAAGTACAGGGTCTCTTCAAGTGCTTAATCTTTACCCAGCTGAGCTAGCTGTGCAATAAAAGGGACAAAAGACAGGATGTAAACCACTGGAAGAACAACAATGAAGGGATTGTCACATTAAGCTCAAATTGAGCATGTTCTATAAACACCTGTCCATGATTAATGCCAACTTTCAAAGCAGTAGAGTTACCCTTTCAAAAGTTATTAGACTTGAAAGTGAAGAGTGCGTAAAGGATTTCAAGAAATGAAAAGGGGACTACTCTAAGACATATCTGATCCTTCCTGTACTCCCCCAAAAAAGGGTTGGAGAAAAACTGCAGAAAACACACTTTCCCATTCATGTTATGATCCCAAACTAAAGAATAATGTAGAAGAAGTATAGCTCTTTCAGAAAATATGAACAACTCAAGATTGATTCGGTTGACCCATTTCACCTTTTTTGAATCCACATGTAAAATCAAGGGGTGCGACTTTTTTGTTCATCATGTGATGCACGGTCACATATGTGAAAAAAAGAAAAGAAAGAAGAACACAGTGGACTCTCTGCCACAATGACTTTAGAAAGAGTGAATCAATCAAGGTGCAATTTCAAGATATGAACATATTACCTACATCTTACAGAAACCCCATTTGGTTTGCTTTAGTCGTCACAGAGAAATGGAGACCTTTGTAGTGCATGGGAAACCCTTCCCTCCAAGTTTTGTCCATTGTTTTAACACCTTACGAATACACAGTTGTTCATTGTGTTTTGTCTGCTGTCATAACACCTTACAAATACACAGTTGTTCATTGTGTTTTTTACATGTTAATATCTCTTTTGAAAGAGTGACTGCTTGATTTCTTTTTCGTTTTGCGTTTTTGACTAACGAAATGAATAATTCGTTAATCAAAAAGAAAGCAAATTTTTATTGAGTTTGCAAACGTTGATAAGGTGTGAAAAATGAATGATTATGGAAAGATGTTGAATTATTAACTCATGGAAGCTTGAGTTCAGCTCGTCCTCCTTTTTCTTTTCTTTTTTTTTTGCTCTCTGTTTTCTATTCTCTTTTCCTTTTCCCCCAGATTTGTCATCAATATCATAATGAACAATATTATATACATATTTATGTATTTGCATATTGATATAATGTAATGCAAGGACAATGATCAACATTTGTCTGTGACCACTTGACCAAATTAAGTGGGGTTTTTCTGCAAAATTTAGGTAAGAAGTTATAGTTTCGTACCCTTAAATAGCTTTCAGATTGTTCAATCAATTTGAAAATCATCAATGCGGAAATCTGATTGTAATTTTTTTTTTGGACATACTTTATGATTGTGTACTATCTTGCAGGCAAACAACACACCGTGGGTGGTGTTTGGAGATGAGAACTACGGAGAGGGAAGCAGCCGTGAGCACGCAGCTCTGGAGCCCAGGCACCTCGGAGGAAGGGCAATCATTGTGAAGAGCTTTGCTCGCATTCACGGTAAGATTATAGGAGGACGTAACGATTGCCATCGCGTTTAACATGTGCTTATGTAGTTTCATTTATGTATTTATGTCCATGTGCAGATATATACATGTCCTGCAAAATATTAAGTATATGAATGGTTGGATCCGCTATTACTGGGTAGTTAGAAAGGCTGGATTTGTATTGGGTGGTTTTTTTTTCACATCCTTTTTGCAATCGCTGAATTGGAATACTGAAAATGTATGAAATAAATGTCACAAAATTGTTGTATTTATGCTTTAGCTGTGATAGAGAATCTGTGTAGATTGTTTTGCTTGATACTATTAAAACTTTCTTTTAGAATGTCTTTTATGTTGTCACGGGCTATCTCTCCGGAACATAGTCGTAGTGGTACAGTTATTAGGAGATTGTGATTGTGATGTACTGGGTCGGAGAAGTGTGAGAAGACATGTATTGTTCCTTTGAGATTCTGTGATAGATGACGTTGGTAGTGGGCCTCACGGACTGTAGAATGGATGTTGAAGCATGACAGACTGCACTAAGACTCAAGATTCCGGTTCACAATGACTTTATTAAAGCAACATGACACTCGCCTGCTCCACATGACGTTCGGTACATGAATAGCATATAGCAACTCTCCAAGACGAATACATGTATACAGTGCAAGAACTTCTCACAAAACTGGCCTAATCTGCTCCGCTCTCTACATCCTAACTCTGGTCTCAATCTGTAATCTCCAATCTGAATCCAATCTCAGAACTGCCTAACAAAGGGAAACGCTGCTCTATTTATAGTGTCCTTGGCAGTGACCATCCGAATGGCTAGCTGTCAATCACGTTTACAAAGCAGATGGTCAAATTAAACACACCAGACTCAGCGTAAACAAGAAACATAGAATAAGAAGGGAGAGGAGGAGAGAGAGAGACTAGATGGGGAACAAAGAGCAACATAGGAGAGGGAAAGAGAGATGGACTGGACGAGAACAAAGAACAACATAAGCGGGGGAGAGAGAGAGACGAGGCGAGAGACAAAGAACAACATAGACAATAGACGAGCTAATTAAGTCGAAGAGAAGAGAAGAGACAGAGAAGACGCTGAGCTGGCAGTGTACCTCGCTTACACAACAGAAACACACAGAGCATATTACCTAGCTTACGCAACAAAAACACAACAGAGTGTATTACCTAGCTTACACAACAAAAACACAACAGAGTACTAAACACTATACTTACTCATATAATGTATAAATGTAAAACCGTTACACTGTCTAATAATGTATTCTGATCAGTTTTGTGATTAATTTTCTTCTCATTTTGCTTTTTTCCATTGGTGCACAGAAACCAACCTGAAAAAGCAAGGGGTCCTCCCACTGACCTTCTCCAACCCTGCTGACTACGACAAGGTCAGACCGGACGACAGAGTGTCCCTCCTCGGCCTGGCAGAACTTGCACCGGGCAAGGTAATTGATGAATCAGATTCAAGTGATTAGCCAAACTAGAAATAAAATGTAAACTCAATATAACGTATCAACTGTTGAGGTCAAACCCCAGGTTACTTTTGGTGGGTTATCTTGAGAATTATCTTATGCTTTCTACTATCAAATGTAGCACATAATTCTTGCATAGGCAGGCAACTTACAGAATCAAATTTCAGTATTGGTAAATCTCTTGTTTAAATGCCTTATAGTTCAAGAAAAGAGTACGTGTGTGTAACATGAAATTGGCATTATCAATATTGTATTACATGGCAAGCTCTTCAGGCAGCTAATGTGTGACTGTGCAGAGCTACTGACACAAATGTCAGTGTAGCATTGACCTGAAGTCAAAATCATGGTAGCTTGCACAGGTGTATTAGTGGATGGTGTGACATCCTAGAAAGTGAAACTTGTTGGCAAACTTAACCCTAAAAAGACTGGGGGGGGGGGGGCCTAAAAGGCCCCCCCTCGACATTTCGCGCGATTACTCTGCAACACGCAATGCCCTCGCCGCGATGCTCTATGACTTTTTTCTTTCAAGTTTCCCGCACATTTTGACACCAAATTTGTGACGCCCGGGGGTACGGTTCTGAAATTACATAACATTTTGTATACGCATGTGAGACCGAAAATGGCTCAAAAATGTGATTTTGTGTACAAAGTCAATGCAAATTGAGTTTTTTCACATGGTTCATATAAATATGCTTATTTTTACTCTCAATGGCTAAAATTAATTTGTTTTAGGAGTATTATGCTTCAGAAAGTGTCTGCCACAAATTTTGTTAAAAAAAACAACGAAAACAAGAGGTCGAAAAAACAACGAAATACATAAGAAATTCATGAAACAATAAAATAAATAAGAAATTAATTTTGATACCGAATTTTTTTTCAAGTGCATTTGCTAAGAATGCCATAAAGAATAATTAGACCAAAAATGAGCACTTTTGGAGCTTTATTTACTGATTTAGATCAAAGAGTCTAATTTCTCGCATAAATTAGCATAATTAATCAAAATAAAATAAAAGAAGACTCTTTTGGAAAATTTAAATATACGATCTTGTAGATTACATCGCACACTACCCCTGTGCAAATTTTCGCGGCGATCGCGCGATCCACGGCCGAGATCTTAAGGGGGGGCCCTTTAGGCCCCCCCCCCAGTCTTTCGAGCTACCAAAATAGCCCAGTCTTTTTAGGGTTAAGATGAAGACTGCCCATCTCCCAAAGGACCACTTGAACTAGACCATCAAAGTTTTCCAGGGCTCTGGCAAGCCAACCACTGATTTTAGAGACTTGTGATTTACAGTGCACTCCCGTTATAACAAATACGGTTATAATGAAATTCAGTTACAACGAAATAAAATTCAGGCCGCAACATTATCGGCTCTATGCACTTTTATTGCTTATTTGTTCAGTTATAAGGAAATTTCGATATAACGAAAAAAAAACTGCCAGTACTGAGGACTTTGTTATAACGGTAGTCCACTGTACAATGCTAGAATTTCAGTATCTACTAATTGTCCTTGTTCCTTCCCCCCTTGCAGCCTGTGGAGTGCGTTCTGAAACACAGTGACGGCACCAGTGACACCATTCTCCTCAGTCACTCGTACAACGAGACACAAATCGAGTGGTTCAGGGCAGGCAGCGCCCTCAACAGGATGAAAGAAGCGCAGGCATCATAGCGACCAACTTGATCAAAAACAAAAGCAAAGTCTGTCTTCTGAATTGAACTAAAAATATGCAGAAAATCTGACAAAAAAAATATGAAGTTGTTGTTAATACATAGTAATATAATCATGTGGATTTTCCCTTTATTTTGCTTACTGTTTAGTCTCATTGTTGAGACAAATTTTTATGCATGGGATGTACATTTGAATTCTGTGGTGTGTACCCAACTATTCATTAACTACAGGTCACACCAATATGCCAGGTAGACAACTTTTTTCTCTCTTTTATTTTCTGGTATGTGACTTCACTGAAGCCACTAGATGGGCCAGAAACATATTTACATCGACGGAATATTAAAACCTATCATCCTCAAACTTGAATTTGTGCTATTTGTATTAATGAAAGTTTGTATGCGACTTGCCACACCTTAAACCAATTTCCCATGAACTGTGTTCTGTTCTTCATTCTGATTTTATTTGTGATTGCTATATAAATAGCCTTAATGAAATATGGAGAGAGACAAAAAATGAAGAGAGAATGTATTGCTTGCAGCGAGTATATCTACCTTGAATCATTAGGCACCAATTTTTTTCTCACAAAGTCGTTTCAGGTATGGATTGGTTATCACATGTATGTCTCTGATGAAGTGAAAGTCATTGTCGATAGGTTTAGATCCATGTAGTCATGTTCCTTGTCACACATTTGTAATGTGAGTCAACTTCTTTCAATACCCATATGGTTTTGATTTGCGCACAAAATGACATTATTCATTTAATTATGATAACTTCCATCCTACAGTTGTTGAGGACATATGCAGAATAAGCTATGACTTATTACTAATATTCTTTGTGATATCAAGGCACAATGTCAACCTTTCATAGATATATACATTATATCACTGTTTGAGCTCTTCACCTGTTACAATTAATGAATATATGGTATCATTCTTTATACAAGTTTGCTGCAGTGACTTGGTATGGCTGCGTTCGCAAAGCGCATTGTAATGCTCTGCCTTGTTCACACTTGTGCTAGTCTCGGCATGAAAAGTTGGAGAGAAGTTTTACTGTTAACCACTTGAAATAATATTGAGTGTAGCAGGTCCATTGGTATGCTTGGGTGTCAGAACACAGCTTCAGGAAATATGAATGATGCAGAAAGCATAGAAGTGTACATGTACTGATGTGGTCATTATATTTGAAATATATGGACATTAGTCCCAAAAACTATGAACTGACATTATTAGCGTTGCCTGTGGCTGATATGCGTGTATGTGTGTTTCATATTGCGAAGAACAAAATTGTGTTTGGTGTGCAGCTGTTGTTTCATGTGTGTCATTTTTATACGTCCATATGCTCTGTGACTTCAGTCTAGCAATTGTTAGTTGTTTTTTGTATGCCCTGTGTGAGTGCAGTTTATTATGCAACTCCCTCTCCATCAAGGGTTACAGTGAGATAAAACCGTGCAAAAAATGGAAGAGCTTGGTCCATATAGGGCTACCCATTCAGTTTCTTTGGACTGTAATTTCTCAGTTTACTGTCCCTTACGTTTACTCATGGCCTTATGTTTCACACTGCCACCCCTTGTGTCAATTATCACCTCTGCCAGTTAACATATGGCCGGACGGAGATTATGTTTTTGGTTCTGTATGTTTGTCTGTCTGTCTGTATGTTTGTGTGTACAAAATAACTTGAGAACGGATAAACCAATTTCATCCAAACTTAAGTGCAGGTTGTGTTTATGATGGAGTGAGAAGAACAATTGCATTTGAAGTTATGAGGTCAAAGGTCAACGATCATAGGGTCATAAAGGACAAAATAAACAATCTCCCAATAACTTGGCAATAAAATGGGAATAAAATGGTTTTAGAATTTATACTTGGGATGAAGAATAAGAATATTTTTGAAATTCATAACAAATTGCAATGAACAAGGATGATGACATGGCAGGATCACCAAGAATGCATGAGTTCGGCTCAAGGAAGCAGGACAGAAAAAAAAAGAGAAATATATGCATAGATTATACACAGGTGAACTCGCAAGCAAGCGGTATTATAATGAATTACATATTGCTACATTTCTGAAATATGTGAGCCTCCGATGTCATCATCCTTGTTCAGTGTAATTTGTTTAACCCTAACTTACCTGGGGAGGGGGGGGGGGGGCATAATCCCCCCCCCCCCCCCCGACGAATTCCGGCTATTCCGGCGCGCAAATTTTTTTGACCGCGCCGCTCGCCGACTTTTTACTTTCAAGTCTCGCGCAACTTTTGAGACCAAATTTGTCGCGCCTGGGCATACCGTTCGGAAGCCACGCTCCTTCAAAATATTTTTGTCAACCCCAAAATTGCTCAAAAACGTGATTTTGTGAAGTCAATACACATTGTGTTTTTTCAATTAATTCATGTAAAGATTCATATTTTTGATTTTCATGGCTGAAATCAATTTATTCTAGCATAAATATGCTTCCAAAAATGTGCATGATAAATTCTGCTGAAAAAACAACAAAACAAAAACAAGTTCGAAAAAAGAAGGAAATACATAAACAATTGATAAAACAATAAAAAACAAATTTTGATACTGAATTATTTTTTTACACACAAATGTTAGGAATGTCACTAGGAATATTTACACCAAAAATCAGCATTCCATAAGCTTTTATAAGCCAATTGCATATATTTGCATAATTAATTGATTTAAAATAGAAAATGCAAATTTTTGGAAAATTTAACCTAACAGTCTTGTAGATTACATCCGGCTTTATCTTCATGCAAAATTTTGCGGCGATCGCGCGATCAACGGCCGAGATCTGAAGGGGGGGGGGGGGGGGCATAATGCCCCCCCCCCCCCCCGAATTCAAGCTCGCTTAATAGCCCAGGTAAGTTAGTGTTAAGGTTTTTCAAAGTATTGTTTCTCTGCTCATGGCCGTGAATTGTGAATTGTGAGTTTTATTGACTCTTTCGACCCCCTCTCGGGGTATGAGAGTACAAACAAAGAATGTAAACAACGATATGACAAACCAGTGAATACGATTGACTTGCAGATTACACATAATGACACAAAAGATATACAAGATAATGATAGTGTATATGAGAATACAAACATACGTAAAATAAAAAGATACACAGACAATCTACATGAAAATATAGCAGAATACAGTATTACAAATTTAACAGAGGAGGTTGATGCACTAACCTACCGCTACGTGTCCGCGGTAGGACCAACTCTTTTTGTACCATCTAGGCATCTATGTTGCTTGAGCGATTATCTTTTTTTTCAGAGTTTTTAGAAAATTGGGACATGATAAGACGAGTAAATCTTGCTAAGTTTTTCAACTGAAAGGTACTTTTGGTATCAAAAAGCTCTGTCATGTGCAAAGGCAAAGCACTTGGAAACCTAATTTTGGTTTACATTTTGGGCAGATACAAACGTCATTCCCTTTGGAAATAAGGACAAACAAAAATATAATGAAACTCATCACCTATGTGAGATGACAAGCAGAATGTGCACTGCATATCACAATGTGATGTGTTCGCATTAAATCGACCATTGTTTACAGGTGATTTATGCGATCTACACCGAAACTTACATAAACTGAAAACATCAGATTTATTTAGGGGGATGAAATAATTTTCAAAGACATGGTTGCATTTAAATATTTGATAATTTGTGCATACACGGTTCAACCATACTGCTGCTTCCCATTCCTGACAAAAAAAAAATATCATTCAGTCTATGTTTTAGCAAGTTAACATTTAAACACAATCTAATATTTTCGTTTTGGCCTAACGAAACATTTGATAGACCAGCTTGATTATGTGTGTCTTCAATGAATCTTAACCATGAGAAGTTAAAGTCCAAGTTTTCATCTTTATGAATGACGAATATGAATTTCAATAAAACATATAAATATTTATACACTTTACCTCACAATATTAAGAAATTAATAACTCTACACTTTACATGGTTTAAAATCAATCCTCGACCAGTTTCTCCATAAACCATACAGTCTGGGGTACAGGAACCTACTGTTAATTAAGTTCTAAGGAATTTACTATGGGAAACTTCAATTTGCTTTACATCTTCATATCCCCAGACTTCACTACCATACAATAAGATAGGCAATATCAAATGATCAAATAAGCTGCAATGAGTATCAGCTGACAGCTGCATTTGCTTTGCTTTAGTCATCATACTGTATAATAGAGCTTTTCTGGCCTGCCCTACTTTGCCTCGAGATTGCCTTTTTGAAAGACCAATTATAATTGAATTGTACGCCAAGATAAACAAAGTCACAATAGTATGGAAACGCATGGAGTGCGTATTGCCTGCGCTTCTATACTCTTTCAATAATACTGTATCATAATTGGCTGAAAGCTCACGACCGGTTAGTTACGGCACATTTTATGGGTGCACGTCATGAGACCGACACCCACGAGTCATACAGTCCATGAGTTATACAGCTCACGAGTCATGCAGCCCATTAGTTCGACACTAAGCTAACAAGGCCCACGAGACCGACATATTAAGCCCCGTGTTGTATCTGTCGAACTCGTGGGCTGTTTTTACCTAGTGTTGAACTCATGGGCTTTATTTGCCTAGTGGCGAACTCATGGGCTGTATGACTCGTGAGCTGTGTGACTCATGGACCTGTTTTCAGTGTCGAACTCGTGGGCTGTTATAATATAACTCGTAGGTGTCGGTCTAGTGGGATGACCCCCATAACTGTACATTTTGGTAATTTACCAAAATGTGCAATTTACCAAAATGTACCGTAACACGGTCGTGGAAATTTAACATGTCAAATTTCTACGACTGGCACTAAAGCCCGCCGCAAACTATAAACGATCAGACCGGTCGTACGATCTTAAGACCAGAGGTGTGACATCACTGGTCAGCCTTGCCAGTTTCCGGTTGTGCGACTGAGTCTTCTAAACGGGTGCACGTCACGATACCGACATTACCCATGAGTTATAGCCTACAGCCCACGAGTCATACAGCCCACGAGTCATGGACAGTCCATGAGTTATACAGCCCGCGAGTCACACAGCCCACGAGTCATACAGCCCACAAGTCATACAGCCCATGAGCTCGACACTAATACATACCGCCCATTCCACAGATATTTTCTCTCATCGGTCTCTCTCATCGGAGTCAAAGTTCATCGCTTTCGGCCAGCCAACGAAGTGTATCGAATCATCGTCAAATAAATCCAACTTGTGTTGTTCATCTATCAGGTCAGTGTCAGACATGTTGGGTGGTGATCCGCTGAGGCAAAATCGTGCGATTAGGATCACGCGCCACACGTCGTCTGACACTCACCTGATAAGTCGACCAACCGAGTCGGATTCATCAAACTGCGATCCGATACTGAGTGGCAGGAAGCAGCAAACTTTGCTGTGAGTGAGTGAGTGACCGATGACGAAAAAAACACTCTGTAGAATGGGGGTACATGTATAAGCAAGGCCCACGAGACCGACACATTAAGCTCCGTGTGGTATCTGCAGAACTCGTGGGCTGTTTTTACTTAGTGTCGATTCTGTCGAACTCATGGGCATTATTCGCCCAGTGTCGAACTCATAGGCTGTGTGATTCGTGAGCTGTATGACTCGTGGACCTGTTTTCATTGTAAAACTCGTGGGCAGTATGCCTCGTTTGTGTCGGTCACGTGGGATGACCCCGATTCAACGACCTGACTGATAATCGAAGTGGCATCAACAACTACAGTTTTATTTATTCATTTCCTTTTCTTTACGTTGATCTTTAATTATTCACGGACATGAAGTCCGCTGGCATGGCTGGGGTGAAATTAATAGGGTTGGCGACACCAGTGTCGCTGGTCGTGATACGGTGGACAACAACAATGTACAACCGAGTGTATAAGAGCACTCGATGTGCGACAGAGGTTGCACTTTAAACTGATTTTTCGTCAACGCGTCATCATCTCCAACGACACGCCGCAAATCGCCATTAAATCCAGAAGCTTGAGAGGAAAGAAGTTCTAAACAGATGGCAAGATATGAGGTCATCAGAGTTTTCGTCCTTCTTGTCATGCTCCACGACATCTACGGTAACGTCTGCAGTCACAAATAATTTTTTCTTAGTCAATCAGTCCGTCAAAGGCGTTTTATACAACGTCCAAGTAGATCCTTGTACAATGTAATTTGATTGGAGGATTGTTGGTGACGTGATAGTCAATAAGTACTCCATTCAACGCGCCGTGCAATTTTGGTTCTATTTTTGCGTGCAACTTGGTTCGATTTTTTCGTTCTCCACGGTTCGAGAATAGTACGGTACTGCATGTACTGTGTGTGTTGCATATTGAGGATCGCATGCAGCTAGCGCAGTGTACGTGTGCGGTATCATGCGCGTATGTAGGCCTACGTAGTGCTAGTGTACATGAGCGCTAGCTGCTGTGACCTGTATCTACACTGATTGCACAAGCCAGAATCGCAGTGGATCCACATGAAAGTATGGCTATATTTTTCATACATATATAGACTTCTAGTTCTACTTAGACCTACCCAACAATCATCCAACCAAATAAAGATCAACTTGAACGTTGTATAAAACAAATAGTGTATGGTCTTTACTCGTGCAATGGGACAAGATTTCGCACTCGGTGAAAGATAGGGCGCACTACTAGTATTCAACTCGGTTTCGCCTCGTTGAATAGAGCGCCTCTATCTTTCACCTCGTGCGAAATCTCGTACCATTGCACTCGTGACCATTCACTATTTGCATACAATTCAATTCATATATAATTTTTCACTATCGCATTTTTCCTATACAATGACAACGACGTATGAATGTAATGAAAAAATGTATAACATGTACTGAAAGCGGAAGTAAAATGAGCACGAACATGACCTATATGAAACTATTTGTTAAAAATATTAAGTTAATTGAAAAAGTGTTCTTAGTAACGAGTGGCCCACGTAAAAGACAAGCTTGTAGTGGTGTGAGTCACACAATAAATTTAACTTATTTTTTTTTTTGTTAAAAAAAGGTATTTAGAGTAATTGAAATCACAAAGACGTATATGCACACCAGACCTAACAAGTCTCACGCCTACGGCATGAGTCTTACTCCCCAGCTGCAACCCGTCTCTTGCTCACTCTCCCAGCAATCATTTTCTCACGCCACCCAGAAAGAAAATAAAAACAAAAAACGAGGCATGTAAATCAATAATGAACATCGGGCGACAAGCCCGCCATTGAATGCTGAACTGAGTGAGGCAAACATTTTCCTGATCTTCCATTCGTTGGCTTGAAAAGTCATCATGGCTGTGTCTCTTACAGCTATTCGCTCTTCTAAATTAATAATCCAAAGGGGTCTCAAAATTGTGCATCTACTATTATATTACAGTCATGTCTATCATTCATTCTAGAATCATTCATCCTTGGCCAAAATTTTCCCACTCACCCCCTCCCCCCCAAAAAAAAACAAAACAAAACAAAAAACAAAAAACAAAAAAACAAACAAAACAAAAATGCCCGAAAGAATGTCATGCAGGATCATTTTCCATATAAATATCAATTAATCAATGAAAAGATGAAAAATTTGCAAGTCAATTAGAATCAAGCCAAACTGCATAACTGTGACCTTGCACCTCAAAACAAACAAAAAGTCGCCAGACATGAATTTTTAGTTAAGACCATATTCTGAAAGAGCAGACTTTAAGCTTTAAAATGATGTATAACTCAAATCAAATGGACTCTCCTAACCTATCTAAATATTGGAAAGAAAGCACAAACTCAGGAAAAGTGTGAACTGAGAAAAGAGGCTCTAAAGTACAATGTCTATTCAAGCGCTTAATCTTTACCAAACCGTGCTGGCTGTGCGATGAATGGGACAAAAAAACAGGAAGTAAACCACCAGAGTAACAACAATGAAGGGATTATCAGATTAAACTGAAATTAAGCATGTCTCATTAACACATACTGTTCATAATCAGTGCCAACTTTCAAAGCAGTAGCACTATCCTTTCAAAAGATATTAGAGTTGAAACTGAAGAGTGTGGACAAGGTTTTTCAGAAATGAAAAAAGGGATTCTAAAGACACACCTAATCACACTATTCTACCAAAAATGTTCGAGATAAACTGCTAAAAAAACACACTTTCCTACCCGTTTTATGATACCAAATTTTAGCATAATGTAAAAGAAGACCCGCTCTTTCAGAAAATATGAAAAAGTCAAGTTCGGCTAGGTTGACCCATTTCACTTATTTTCAGTCCTCACGCAAAATCAGTGTGTGCGACTTTATGTTCGTTTTGAGGTGCACAGTCACAACTTTTTATTCCAAAATTGAACAAAAGCTCAATACCGTGGGGGATCCACTCCATCCCCGCACCCTTCGGTTGCTTTGCTCCATCACAGTTTCTCACCTCCAGTTAACTGGCTCTCTGGCACACACAACAGGGGCGAATCCAGGAATTCCGTAAAGGGGGGGGGGGGGGGGCGCAAACAATTATATTTCTGGTGCTACTTCTACGTTTCATCTCATTTTTTAATTTCTTTTGTTTTAACAACAAATAAAGAGGGGGCGCGCGTCCGGTGCGCCCCCTCTGGATACGCCACTGCACAGGCACAGCTAGGAACCAAAAGACGAAGACAGGACGAAACATCAGGGGACATCGGGAAGGGGCTGTTAACGAGAGAAGGGGGGGGGGGGGGGTATATTGGAGAGGAATAGGGGAGCGCAGCACATACAAAGCAAATTGTCAGACATTATTCACTGGCATGGGCTCAGTAATTAGCAACAAATGCAAATCATACAAATAAGGTAATAATGAGCAAAAACATAATTAAAATAGTCTTAAGAACCGATAAAATTTTTTCTTTTACTTTTGTGTGAATACCGCGAGACTTTGCATTTATGGATCATCACTTGATTGCATGTTGCCGTTATGTCTGTGTATAATCATAAGAATAAGTGGGTTTTTTTTTTCAACTGCATCAAAGATTTTGGACGCCTGATGTTAATTTACGACTATTTCTTGACGCTTTGACTTTGCTAGTCCTATAACCTGTTAGAAATATTTTTTTCTCTTATTTTTTTCCATCTTCTTGTCCTGTCCGTCAGAATTACATCAAACTATAGATCGGCAAATTGTGGCAAGAAAACTCCTTGATCATACTTTTGCAGAATTAAAGTCAGAAGAAGAAAGATAAAATGATATACTACCATGGACTGATGTAAATTCTTCTCATCCAGTCGAAGTACAAGATCAATAATTAGTTGAATCAAGAAACTGGAAAGCAAACTCACTGTTGCGACGTTTCGCCAATTATCAATTGGCTTCTTCGGGCGAATGAAGCTCCCGATGATAGAATGGCCCTTAAATAGTGCGAGATTGTGCAGAGCGCACTGGACCAAATGTCTCAAGTTGTTAGAGGATAAGAAGACCTACAAGAGCATAGGTTACAATCCAACCAGTGGATATAGAAAATCTGTAACTGGTGTCATCAATAAGATTCACAAGGATGGTGGTTTCAGTGATAGACAAAAATAGTTCTTGACTCCACCTACAAAACCTACTGTATACCAGGAATTTATGGCTTGCCTAAGGTACACAAACCTGACCCCATTCCAGTGAGACCCATCGTTAGCTGCACTGGCTCTGTGACTTACAACCTTGCCAAACATGTTGCAAACATTATAAGCCCACTGATAGGAACGTCACCTCATCACGTGAAAAATAGCCAAGATTTCGTTGAGAAGATTTCACACCTCAAACTAGAGGATGATGAAACCTTGGTGTCATATGATGTAAGTGCTCTATTTACATCGATTCCCGCATCAGAAGCAGTAAATGCAGTAAAGAAATGTCTTACTGGAGATAACAGTTGGAAGGATCGTACTACACTCTCCATAGACCAGATTGTTGAAGCCTTGTCTGTATGTTTGAACACAACCTATTTCTCCTTCAACGAAAAGCATTACATACAACAATATGGATGTGCTATGGGGTCACCAGTTTCGCCCATAGTAGCCAACATTTACATGCAAGAGTTTGAGACCACAGCTCTGAGGACCTACTCCGGACACGTTCCACGTATCTGGCTCCGTTACGTGGATGACACCTTTGTAATCCTTCGTGAAGAAGAGAGTGCTTCCTTCTTCAGTCACATCAACTCCTTGGACACACACATCTCCTTTACACAAGAAACGTGCAAGGATGGGAATCTGGCATTCCTATAAGACGTTGAGGTCCACGTCGAAACTGATGGCTCCCTCTCCACTTCAGTGTACAGAAAACCAACCCATACAGACCAGTACCTGAATTTCCAGTCACATCATCTCTTGATTCACAAACTTGCTGTCATCAGGACCCTTTTCCATAGAGTAGACACCATAGTTCACAGCTCAGCTGAGGTCACAAAGGAAAAGACCAACATCAGAAACGCCTTGGCCGGATGTGGGTACCCTGACTGGGCTTTCTCTAAAGCTGACAACCCAAAGCCACCAAACAAGAACACACGGAGAGCGCAAGGGGTACAGGGACGGAAGGTCACCATCACTATTCCGTTCGTACATGACTTGTCAGACAAGGTCAAGAGATTGTTCCAGAGACAGGGCATCACCACCGCCTTCAAACCCCACAACACATTAAGACAGAGATCGGTGCATGTCAAGGACCGTGTAGCAAAAGAAAAGCAGAGAAACGTGGTCTATGGCATTCGACGTTCTCAGGAGGATTGCAATGACTTCTACTATATGTAGGAGAGACTCAACAATCACTGAGAGCTCGCATGAACCAGCACCGAAGACCCAGCAGTTCAGAGAGTACGTATCCCGGATTCGGCAGTTTACACACATACCAACACAAGCAACCACTCATTTAACACCAGAGAAGTGATTATCCTGGACAGAGAATCCAGATAGTTTGAAAGAGGCGTAAAGGAAGCCATCTGGGAAAGTGTGGAAAGACCCACACTCAACAAGAGAGGAGGTCTCCGGTTCAATTTATCGCACGTGTGGGACCGGGCCGTTCGCAAGATCCCAAGCCGTCTTTAAATCGCGCGCTGGACAAGGTCCAGTGCGCTCTGCACAATGTCGCACTATTTAAGGGCCATTCTATCATCGGGAACATCATTCGCCCGAAGAAGCCAATTGATAATTGGCGAAACGTCGCAACAGTGAGTTTGCTTTCCAGTTTCTTGATTCAACTAATTATTGATATACTAGCATGTCACCCTAATTCTAACACCCTTCAGGTGGCCCTCATCTCCGCCTCCCGCTAGCTCATTAAGGTTAATCTTCTGTAGGCCTACTATAATGATGTTACTACCCCTGGTAAAGTGAGATGAAGTTGAGTGAGCACGTTGGTGATCGTGTTCTAACCCAAGGTTGACACCTTCACACAAACCAACATGCGTGACGCGATTAGTCATGCAGTGGAAATCACAGTGACATAGAATCATAAGTTTTCCTACCGTTTCATTTCCCTTATTTTGACGGGTGCTGTTCGTTATTCCGCAGGTTCGCTATTCCGAAGGGTCGTTAATCCGAAACACACAAACTCCCTATACCTAGAGGTTCGTTAATCAGAAAATGAAAAAGGGTTCGTTAATCCGAACATTTGTAGCGTTATTCCGAAGGTTCGTTATTCCAGAGATTCGTTAATCCGAAAATGGAATTCGCTAAAATGAACCTTCGGAATAACGAATCTTCGGACTAAAGAGCATTTGGAATAACGAACCTTCGGAATGTATCCATTTTGACAGCACTCTGCGATGTGAAGATGGCGCTACGGGAGCTAGAGCTGGAAAACGGGGAGAAATTTACAGCGCAGTATATCGTGCGGCCTTCGGAGACGTCGGGATGTGTGTCAACGACTAGGAATCTCATCTGTACTATATCCTGTAAGACAAACTTCCAACCTTCAATGAATTAGATGATTAATAAGTAAACGAGTATAGGGATATATACATACATATACATCAGTCACACTTTTCTATAAAGACAGCTCAAGGTAACCGCCAAAAGTGGTCGTTATACACAGGTTCAACCGAGGCGACCATTCAAATCCATCTAACGTTACCCTATGTACAGGAGCTTGTCCGTGGCTGATACCCGATCGCTGAAATGATGACGATCCAAACGCCTTGAATGACTAAATCAATCGATAATTCTCCAAATTTATTTTCTTGATTGACTTTATAAAATCCTACACGATTGCAGTTGCATGTTTGTGTATGTGTGCGTGTGTTTGTGTGTGCGTGTACCAGGGCGACAAATGAATGCTCAAATCTGACATATATATTATTGCCACTTTTGATTTCGATGATCCCTGCTGGATTTGAATGATACAGTACAGTGTGCCACAGTGTGATCACAGTGTGAAATCTCTTCACACTGTTAAATTCGAGCGTTTTAACAGAGTGACCTCGTTGTGAATCATCAATTCACAGTGTGAAACAAAGCATTAGTATGTGAAAACTCTCTGAAAACCATCCACGGTGTGAAATCATCTTCACACTTTAAGTTCGAGCGTTTTCACATAGTCGACTATATGCACACACTGTGAACACATTGTGGGACACTGTGTTCTTTCCAGTAGGGATTATCACTATACATTTTTCGGAAAAAAAAGAGAAATTAATACTCTCTGAACTGCCATATGTAAGTTCCGACAACTTTAATTCTCTTTTGCCTGATTTTAGTCTATTCCATAAGGTTACTTTTAATATGTTGTAGACTGGCGTTGTTTTTGAGTGTGTACAAGGTTCTCCATGGGACGTTGAAACTGTTGTTTTGCCAAATCTGCAAATAAAAATCACAACCATAATATGAACCTTGCGAAAACGAAAATCGATTGTGGGACAAATCAGCAACCTGAGACTAAAAGAAAATCCGAATCTAAAACGTGCTAGACAAAGAGGACACACGACCTAAGCACAGTGTTAGAGACGGGTGCACGTCACGAGACCGACACCCACGAGTCATACAGCCAACGAGTCATACAGCTCACAAGTCATACAGCCCACGAGTTATACAGCTCTCGAGTCATACAGCCCATTAGTTCGACCCTAAGCTAACAAGGCCCAAGAGACCGACACGTTAAGCAACGTGTTGTATTTGTCGAACTCGTGGGCCGTTTTTACCTATAGTGTCGAACTCATGGGCTTTATTCGCCTAACTGAATGTCGAACTCATGGGCTGTATGACTCGTGAGCTGTATGACTGATGGACCTGTTTTCAATGTCGAACTCGTGGGTTGTATGACTCGTGGGTGTCGGTCCAGTGGGATGACCGCATATAGACGAGGTTCCGTGACGTCAAAAGTTTGTAATGGTCAATTTGAACCTCGCGATCACGATGTACTCTATTTGATATTTGCAATTTCAGATGCAGATGTCTCTAGGAGAGCCGAGGATGTACAAGTACAAGAAGGTAAACTTGTTCCGGATAATATGTCTGTAAAGCACTGGGAAATCAGGCAAACGTATGGAAACGTAAAAAGTATAGTAAGCATGTCATCCAAGCTTCATCAAAACAGGGAAAAAGTGCATTGGAGCAAAATATGAAAAGAAAGCAGACACTGATGAAATAATATGTGAAAAACAGAGTAAAAAAGATACAGTCAGACAATTACTTTCAGTGTTGTCAATGATTATGCGAACAGAGTACGTACGAGTACCTATATACCTTCCTCATTATCAACTGACTGTGGCTCGGCGGAGAAGAGTTGACATCATTTAGGTTGGATGAGAAAGCTGATGAAAGTTTAAGAAAAACAATGTATTCCAGAAAGTTGGTTTGCAAACAAGACTTTGGCCGTAAAAAAAGGAAATATCCTTATCCACGAAACCATTTTCTGCATTTTTCTGCTTTTCTCCAGTGTTACCATGCGAGTAACGGGAATTCTTTTTTTTTATTGTTAATATCATACATGACAGACGTGTTTCCAAGGGACTGCTCGGAAGTTGCGAAGAGTGGTCCAAGAGCTAGCGCGAGCTATTTGATCAGGCCAACGGGCATGACACATGCGTTCGAAGTTTATTGCGATCTGAGCACAGATGGAGGAAATTGGACGGTAAATACATGTGATATTTTGTGTGTGTGTGTGTGTGTGTTTCTGCTCACTTCGAATTAAGAAATTAAAAACTAACACTGTTTAAAAAAGTTCAAATACAGGTACTGCATTTTGCTGTCTAGACAGAGAGAAAATATAGGCCTATGTAAAGAGATAGACAAGCAGAGAGGGAGAGAGCAAACTAGAGAGAAAAGAGGGAGCAAGTGTGTGTGTGTGTGTGTGTGTGTGTGTGTGTGTGTGTGTGTGCTTGATATGGAGGGGGGGGGGAGGGCAGAGACTTTGGAATGGTTGGGAGGAGATGAAGAATGGTCTTAATGCCGGGCTATGTCCCAATGATTCCTTCACATTTTGCTCCAGCGACAATGATATTACTTCCATGAAAATTCTACACGCTTCGCACGCTAATCCTAATCCTAATCCTCACACCCAACTAACCTAAAACCGTATAACTCTCACCCTTACCTTAAGTCATTGGAGAAAGTAACACCAGCGCAATTGTGGCAGGAGCTTAATGTCGTGTCATTGTATACCCAATATAATTATGTTTCTCTACTTCCCTCCATCGGGAGACGTCCGTTATTGCAATCGTTTGTTAATTCGAAATGAAATAAGGTTCGCTATTCCGAAGATTTACTTCGAAACACAAACACTCTAGAGGTTTGTTGAATTGAATAGATAAGGTCCCTCGTTCCGATGATTCGTTTCAATCCGACAATGAAATTTGGGGTTTGCTATTCCGAAGGTTCAGAAAATAAAATAAGGTTCGTTTTTCGCAGGTTCGTTAATCTCAAAATGAAAGAAGGGGAGTTATTCCGAAGGTTCGTTATTGCAAAGATTTGTTAATCCGAAAACGATACATAATGAGGTTTCTTATCTGGAAGATTCGGCAATCCGTAAATGAAGTAAGTTTCTTTGATCCGAAAATGTCATACAAGGTTCGGTATTCGGGAAACTGGATAACGATGATGTAGAAGAAAGGGATGATGGCACATGGACTGACGGGAGAGGGAAGGAACATAATAATTCGTTTTTTTAATCAATAATACAATCGCGAGTTACCATCGATTGTATTCCAGTTTGTCAATAGTATGTCGTTTATGTTTGTGTGTGTTGATATACATGTCTGTTTGTTTGGGTGTTTGTGCAAGGGTGTTTTCATTCTCCGTGCATTCATTTTCTGATATCCCGCCTTATTTAAAAAAGAAATGCAACACCGTATTTTTTAAATAAATAAAGTTTATTTCCACTCTCGGAATTATACGAACCTCTTTTCATTTTCGGAAATACGAATCTTCGGAATAACGAAACTTAGATCATTTTCGGAATCGCGATCCTCCGGAATAACCAACGTACCCATTCTCACCATTCAAATTCAGGGGTGATATTCATCGTTTCGAAGATTCATTACTCCGACGTTCACATAGTTGTGCAATAAAGATCAAATTTTGAGGCACCTTGTGTAACAATGATCTATAAACTTTCATACAGTATTCAATTTAATTTCGGCATTTTCAACCTCATGTTTGTTTGTTTGTTGTATGTTTGGTTTCCAAAACCAGCTTTTGCAGCGCCGAAAAGATGGCTCGGTCAGCTTCAATCGCCTGTGGGTCGATTACAAGTTTGGATTCGGCGATGTGTTGTCAGAGCACTGGCTCGGCAACGACAAGATCTACCACCTGACGGCACAGCGTGACTACGAACTACGGGTCGAACTCGGGGACTTCGAAGGGAACGAGGCCTTTGCTATCTCTTACAAGTCTTTCAGGATCGATAACGAAACGCTGAATTATCAGTTACACGTCTCCGATTACTCCGGCAACGCAGGTAGAAACTTACTGTCATTAGTAAAGATGTTCAGGTTTTTATATAAGTAAAGAAATCGGTATGACAAAATGCAGATCATAATGACAACGGCAATCGAAATTTCGTACACCTTTCCATCTTTATATAATTCTTTTCGTTTTTGATTATGCTATTATCATTTTTTCGTCTCTACAATTTTTTTAACGAGTTTTGTACGAAAAAAATCGTATCAGTCTAATTCAATTTTACAACGAGTATAATACCCAAGGCTAAACCACACAAACAGTTCTCGGGTATTTCATGAAGCGTATTTTGCTACATATCTGAAATAAATCATATCGTCACAAAATGTGGGCCTACCCATCAAATATAAACAAACGAACAAAATTTGACCGAACATTCTGCTTACAAATGTTCGGATAGAGGTCTCACTATACAGTACACTCCCTTAACTATTTTTTTCTTTTGCTTTAAAGTCAAACGTCTATGTCAAAGGAGGGGCGCGTGAGGAAGCGTTTGATGCATCCGTCGAATTTATGGTTTCTTGATGATACCTCTATTCTCTCCCTTCCTTTCACAGGAGACTCTCTTAGTGCACACAATGGTCTCCTTTTCACTTCGCAGGATCGTGACAACGATAATTACGAGCTCAACTGCGCTCTGGAACATGTAGGCAGTGCTTGGTGGTACGACCACTGCCTCTTTGCCAATCTGAATGGTTTTTATGTCACGAGCGACGTGGTTACGTCCACTAGCCGCCTTGGAATCAGCTGGTACAACTGGAAACTAAACTACTACTCCATGGAAAGAGCGGAAATGAAAATTCGGCCCACATGACCGTGTTGACTCCCCATCAACTGATTAAAATGAAAATATCACATAAAATTGCCGCCTTGGAATCAGCTGGTACAACTGGAAACTAAGCTACAACTCCATGGAAAGAGCGGAAATGAAAATTCGGCCCACATGACCGTGTTGACTCCCTATCAACTGATTAAAATGAAAACATCACATAAAATTGGACATCCATTAAACCTAACTCTTTCAGAACTACCACACACGAGTTTTAAGTAGTGTTTAGAGTGGAAATTCAAAAAAGATTACAACTTTGCTCAAATTACATGCTGTGTTAAAGGTAGAATCTCGGAAATGACAAAATTTAAGACTTTTGCCCAGTCCACAAAGGGGAAGGTAACAAGAGCAAATTAATGTAAGCACTTTTGGATAAATTCGGGAAAATTCGGCGAAGATTTTACTGACGTCAAAGGATGGACCAACTTCAAATGTAACAGACGACATGTCACAGCTAACATATACCACATGTGCATTCATTGGTACTGAAAAAAGAGGTTAAATCAATTCGAATAAGGCTAATTGTGATGTCCTTCGAAAGAAAAGGTGGCAAAACAAATAAACAAACAAACAAACACGCTAGTATACCAGTGCCCAGCATAGAAGACATCGCTGGAAAGGTATTATTAAGATTTTAGAGTGCAAGGGTCATCGCGTTTTCGAACTTGAAAAGCCCGTCTAACAATGGTGAATTTCAAGGAACAGCAAACCACCCGGTGCAGCAGTGCGGCTGAATAATGCAGCCCTATAACTTAAGCAGTAGCAAGACCAAGCAAATGCTGACAATGACTTTTGCCGAAGTGTTCGGGGCGGGCAAGTGCATGAGAGACATGGAATTTTACCTTTTATTTGAAAGATTGTCGTTACTCTTTAATTCTTTTTAGCAGATCATTGAAATGTCACGGATTTGTGTTAGATGCACTTTAAATTGGCACATCATTTATCCCGGCTAAATATCAATACAACGCTCATCTAGGAAAACAGTTGCACCTTTGAACCTCTGCAATGTCTTTAGGACGTCGTATGTGTTTGCTTCGAAATGAGATAATTGTGATGTTATTCGAAAGAGAAGGTGGGGGAAAAACGCTAGTATACCAGTGCTTGCTGATTCCATTCAGTGTCGCAGATATCAGGCGTGTTCGGCGAGTTTTGTTAGGTTTTCGAAAGAGAACGGAGGATAGTATTCTCCTCGCTTATGTTGCACAAATCTTTTCCGTGAGATCGGGAATCGTACTAACTGGAGTTGCCTTAAACTCTATTTACAATTTCATGAAATATTTTCATGTCTTATATCTTTGAATGTACACTCTAAAGAATTCCTGCTTTGTATTTTTAGTTTTTAATGTATTTTAAATATGAAGGAAAACGTTTGATCACATAGGTCAAACTTAAAAAAGCGATAGTAGATTGGACTTTGAACTCCTCGTAGTGTGGATTTAATCCCAGTTCTTTCTACTCTGAGAACTCATAGAATTGAAAGGGAATAAACATAGAGCGTATACGCTGTCGAATCAAAAACTTATTTGTTTGTTTGCTTGCTTATTTTATGAACAGTAAAACTTCCTCCCCAACTTTTGATTACGAGGAGTTGGTGTCTATAGTACGTAATTTAAAGCCCCCGTTCCACTATCACGATCTGGACCCCGATCTGTCCCGATCTAGCAGATCAGGAGAGAGCGGCAAAAGCGTACGGGGATCGGAAGCATCGTAGCAGCAGCACTTGGTGGTCGGGGTTGGAGCGGGCATGTTTTCAGCTCGGGAAGAAATTTTGAACCTGTTCAATTGAACCTGTTCAAAATTTCTTCCCGATCTCCCCGATCAAAACTGACCTATTTTCAATCGTACGGCAAGCGGGGAGAGCGTAGTGACAGCGTAAACACCGCGGGATGAGCGTAACAACGTCTTTCTGAGCGTAGTAACATCGGCACAAGAACGGGAAGTGAACTTAGACATCAACGTGGTCTCGCTGCTGCGCCGGTCTTTCCTGATCAACCAGATTACGCACGTCTTCCGCTCTCGCCGCTCTAAAAGGGACACAGCCGATACGCTGGACATCGCAGCAAAAATGTCTACCAAAAGAAGATCAAGGAGATCGAGAAGCAAAACTGTTGAAGAGGAGGAGGAAATTGTCTCTGCACCTGTAGGGGCAGAATATGAAGAAGAAGGAGCTCAAATTTTCGAAGAAGAAGAAGAAGAAGAAGAAGAGATGAAGAAAAAGAAGAGAAGAAAGCAGCGAAGCAGCTACCCAAAAGGCGAAGAAAGAGAGACTGCACGTGATGCTAAAAGAGGAGGAAGAGGACATAGCAGAATTTTGAAGAATATGAAGTCATCTACAACTGGAGGAAGACGGACTATAAAAGCAAGGGCATCAGGAAAAAGCCTTAGAAAGATCAGCACGTCTTTGATTATAACAGTGCATTGCTGCAAAAGAACCGTGAGTTGAGGAGCCTCTTCGAGGTCCACAGTATATTACTTTGGTTTTGCATGCTAATAAGTTGACTGACTGCGGATCGACAGTCGAATCGGGTACATGAGAGCACATCGGGCACTTTTCAGCTCTCTGAACGGGGTAACAGCGTGATAAGATCGTATAGATTGTTCAGAGCGTAGATACAGCGTGCATCGATCGGATAACATCGGCAACATCGCACTGACAGCGTAGCTACATCGTTCTAAAGCATAACTGCAGCGACAGAGATTGTAATGTCTCATTCCCGATCATCGTAGTAAGAGCGTAGCAAGCACGTGGTAGGCGTGCCAGGCGCGTGGGGGCTGACAACTCATAAATTTATCTAAAGGAAGGGCAGAAGTCCAACAGAAAGGACAGAATGTCATTATCTTTGCCGCGCTGACCGCATACAGGGACTGCGAAGTACCTGCGTGGGAGTTGCCTGCGAGGTGCTGCTCAAAACTTGGCTGCGGGTAAATCGGACTTGCGTGCGCAGCTCCGGGCAACTACAGGCTAGATAATTTTCCTGCGTGCTGGAAAAAACCTTACTCGCAACAAGCCCGCGTAGCTTGCCCGGAAGGGTGTGACACGGCCTTTAGGCTGCCGAACTCATTCGGTGGGGACAAAAACCAACTGCACTTACAATTTGTGTTTGTGATGGTTGTGGAGGAACAGAAAGTTACCAAAATATGCCGTCAATGTCCTGCACATTTTGGTAAATTTACCAAAATGTGCAGTTACCAAAATGTGCCGTAACGCGGTCGTGGAAATTCAACATGTCAAATATCTACGACTGGCACTAAAGCCCGCCGCACACTATATACGATCAGACCGGTCCTACGATCTTAAGACCGGAGGTGTGACATCACCAGCCTCGCCAATTTCCTGTCGTGCGACTGAGTCTTATAAACGGGTGCACGTCACGATACCGACACCCAAGTGTCATACAGCCCACGAGTCATACAGCCAACGAGTCATACAGCCCATGAGCTCGACACTAATACCCCCATTCCACAGATATTTTCTCTCATCCGTCTCTCATCGGAATCAAAGTTCATCGCTTTCGGCCAGCCAACGAAGTGTCTCGAATCATCGTCAGATGAGTCCAACTTGTGTTGGTCGACTATCAGGTCAGTGTCAGGCATGTCGGGCGGTGATCCGATGAAGCAAGATCGTGCGATGAGGATCACGCGCCACACATGGTCTGACACTCACCTGATAGTCGACCAACCAAGTTGGATTCATCAGACTGCGATCCAATTCTTTTCGGTGAGTGGCAGGAAGCAGCAATCTTTGCTTCCGGTGAGTGACCTATGAGAAAAAAAAAACTGTGGAATGGGGTACATTGTATAAGCAAGCAAGGCACACGAGACCGACACATTAAGCTCCGTGTTGTATCTGCAGAACTTGTGGGCTGTTTCTACCTATATAGTGTCGAACTCATGGGCTTTATTCACCCAGTGTCGAACTCATAGGAAACGTCACATGGGCGGACTTAAATAATACTCAATCACACTCGTGCCATTCACTTTAATGTACAATTTAATATGACCGTTTGTGGAATATTTACAGGACTGAAATCAAGGAGTTGTGACCAACATAAAGTGCAAAATCAAAATTCTGAGTGAGATAAATTAAATTTCAATACTCTTATATTCGACAACCATGTGAACGGGACCCTGCCTTGGTCCGGTTCCACCTGTAATTTTGGCTTAACACTTGTTCAGAATAATTATAACAGCTTCACTATCAATTCGTTATCCCTGACAATACACTATCTGCTATCAAGCGCAACACTATTTGGTTCACACCACCGTAGTGCTGTAGACCAGCCTGCACGCACGACGGTTTACCGCGGTTGTAACATCTGTCTTCAACTACACTGCTTCCGTTTACCTCCGGGTTCTGTGCTACCCCGCAATTATCAGGGAGTGTATAAATACCAATATTTGAATTATGTTCACATTATATCCATCTTTTTACCAATTTAAGATGACCTTCATCTCTCTACTTCAGCGACACTTCCATGTCATAACCAATCATATCTACAGGGTGTCATGCACCCGCCAGGTTCATCGCTCACGCGTTGTCCACTGAGTCACATGAATTGTCAAACTATTCGCTTCCAGAACATAACTGATTCGTGGGTGGAGCGTCCTTGTATGCGATGTTGCTGTTCCAATTAATGTAAGCACTTTTGGATAAATTCGGGAAAATTCGGCGAAGATTTTACTGACGTCAAAGGATGGACCAACTTCAAATGCAACAGACGACATGTCACAGCTAACATATACCACATGTGCATTCATTGGTACTGAAAAAAGAGGTTAAATCAATTCGAATAAGGCTAATTGTGATGTCCTTCGAAAGAAAAGGTGGCAAAACAAATAAACAAACAAACAAACAAACAGCTGTTCCAGCTCCAAAGTGTTGCGAGGGACCCGCGTTCCGTATTCTTTGGCGTCCAAAGTCCTCCCTAGCGAGGGGCGAACACAGTCGCTCTGCTGCGAATGCGTCGGCCTGGGAGTAGGCTCGACCTCGGCGCCATCTACAAAATTATTTAAATGTAACATATAACAATGGGGTGTGTTCTAATCACACACACACAAAGGTTATCAGCTTAGAATCCTAACATCACAGTGAAAATTTGAGAACTGCATTATTATCCAATTAACATACAAAATTCACATAATGAAATGTTTCAAACATTGGAAATATAACAGTGCATTTTATAGCTTATCAAACATCACCGCATCGTGTGACTCGTGAGCTGTTTGACTCGTGGACCTGTTTTTAGTGTCGAACTCGTGGGCTGTATGCCTCGCTTGTGTCGGTCACGTGGAATATGACCCCGATTCAACGACCTGACTGATAATCGAAGTGGCATCAACAACTACAGTTTTATATATTTATTTCCTTTTATTTACGTTGATCTTTAACTATTCACGAACATAAAGTCCGCTGGTATGGCTGGGGTAAAATTAATAGGGTTGGCGACACCAGTGCATTTTTAGTTATGATGTTACGATCCGTATCCGGGCAATTACCCCCAGAGGGCGATCCCCCCCCCCCCCCCGGCTAAATACTAGTTAGTGGTAAGGTTAGAGTTAAGATTAGGGTTAGGGTTAGGTTTAGGGTTAGGAGTTAGGGTTAGGGTTAGGATTAGGTTCAGAATTAGGATTAGGATTAAGGCCAGGGGAAGGGTCCGGGGTAATTGCCCAGGGGGTAATTGTCCTAGACCCGTTACGATCATATGCACTTCCGGGGTCGCAAATTGGTATCTTCTCATGGTCCAGCTTCCGTTTAAAGTGAGAAAAGGCCTGGCCGCTTTTGGTAATGTATTTAGCCTTTTGAGCGCTTTCATTGAAATAAAGGCCGGGTTCAGCCCATCATCATTTTTTCTGTAAACAGGGTTTTATAAACTTAAGGCCTATTCAATCCGTTATGACGTTGTCGAGCTGTCGCTACTATACTGGTCACGGCGCAGAGAGAGAGAGAGAGAGAGAGAAAAGAATCCATTAAAAAAAACCCCGCGCACTTACCGTTATATATCACGCGCAGGAAGGCCAGGTGGTATGGTCGATCGATTTGTGTTTTACAAATCTTTCTGCAACGACTACTGAAATGATTTGTTTAGATTCCTCGATTCGTGCATGTAGTGCTCAAAACCATCTTAGCTTTGGTATCGATGCAAAGGCTGTGTTCAATAACTCTCCGGCCAGTATGTGAAGTTGATGGTGTTGAATCGCTCGGACTGCCCGTGGTGTTAACACGGTGTATACAAGACCGGCCACAGCCCACAGTATACAGTGGCGGATCCAGAGGGGGTTAAAACCAAAACAACAACAACAACAACAAGCATGACGAGCATGCAGCGCTTGCATAAGCCTGCAAAATCAACAGATCTGCAGCGGCTCCATCATGTTCATTGAGCCATTAAACCGCCCAGCGAGACGAATCTTTAATGGAAGATTGTAAACAAACTGTATTATCTTTATGAATACCAGAAGTTTAACTATTCACGAATGAATAAAGGATTATAGTGTTATGGCGACGCTGTAGCGTCGTGGCTCGTAAAATTTGGAGGGTTGCAACTCGTATGCCCGAGATTACAGAAGAGCAACAACTGACTTTTCATCACTGCCAGACTGAAGATCTCAGACAAAACGCCAAGAAATCAAAAGAAATTGTCACTATCTAAGCTCCCGATGAAAAGAGAGAGGGGTAGAGAGGGAGAGAAATGACGAGACACGTGGCAATTAGAGTGTTCGTCCTGCTCGTCCTCTTCAACAACATTTACGGTAAGTTTCCGGAATTTCATAAGAAATTGAAATTTTGGGTATGTCGACCAGTATCGCGTGTGTCGTCCTCGTGTCTGGAGGATTTATGCCAGTAGTGTATTTTCAGCTGCTCTGTCAAGGCGCCTGACTCTTGGACGTTTTCTAAGCAATTTTGTTCCTGTCAAATTATGATATGTGTTGTATTATTAATGTCTGTCTGTCCTTTCTTTCTGTCTCTCCTCCCCGTAGTTCATTTCGCGCTATTATAAACAATCGAAATAGCACCAGATTTTGGATTGTGAACTTGCTGAAAGAAAAATTGCTTGATGACTATTATTGCCATTATTATTATTATTATTATTGTTATTATTATTATTGTTATTTTTATTATTATTATCTTACTCAGACGAGTAAATGTCGAATGGTAGGTTTGCATGGCACCCTAATTCACACACCCTGTTTCTCTGTCCCCTCTCCGCCAAGGTCACTTTCATATCGTATGTAATCAATATCGGCACTCCATGTTAACTCGGAAGTAGTTTATAAGTTGTAATAGTAGTCTTTATTTTCCGGAAAACGATAAAAAAGAAAATGGATGGATTGCCCGTATTTAGCTTGTCAGCATGACAAAGCTGGTCTTCCATGGGTCCCATACAAAGAGTACAAACATATTGTAGCCACTAAACAAATTCAAACCATATATTTTTATGTTTATATTAAGCAAAGACAGAAACTGGTCATAACAGACGAATTACAGAATAGAAATTACCAAGTGCTCATATACCTACACAGGTAAACGACGTTAAGTACGTCTTTGAAATCACTGGAAGTATTATAATGATAACAAAAGATATTATAGGTTTCCCCGGTCAATTTCACACTTTTGTCATTCCAGTTCATGAATGTGCATTCAAATTCACACAACGCACGTACGCGAAAATATTCGGGCATTCAAATTTAGAATCCCAGCGCTCAATTTCATTGATGAGAGTTCTTTTTCGTTTTCGTCAAATCAAATTCACACTTGGCCGTTCAATTTTCAAATGCGAGCACTGCAGTTCCTACTCGTGCATTCAAATTCCCGCGATAGTCATGTGATAGTCCAGACCCGTAGCCAGGATTTTTCAAGGGGGGGTGCGGTCACTAAAAAAACGGACCTTCGGTACCAATACCAATGATCACACACACACACACACACACACACACACACAATTATATATATATATATATTCTTTGGACGACCGAACTACAAAAGTTGTATAAGAATTTGCGCGCGAAGCGCGCCGCAAATTGTGAATTTTGACTGTTTTAATGACGTTTTAAAGTCTCGAGGAAATTTGTATTTTTGTCTGTTGCATGCAATCGCGTTACGGTATTTCATCTTGGAAATAGTAAAAACTCATTTTGCCAGGAAGTTGCAAAGTTTAATTGTGTTCGAGACTCTGCGCGCGTAGCGCGCCGCAAAATTGAGAATAGTGATTTTCCTGGTGTTGTTTTAACTTTTATTTTTTCTATTGTATACCCGCGTTAGCAGGCCTGAAGCCAGGATTTTTAAAGGAAGGGGGGATTGCGTTAATTAACAAAACGGTCCTTTGATACTGTCCCGGGAGGGGTAGCGACAATTAAAAGGTGGACACCATGCTCATACATGGACTTTCAAAATGGCCCCTAAACGAGTAATGATCATATGATTTTTTCGGGCCTTAAAAACAAGTATTCCTTAAATGTTTCCTGCACCCTAAAGAAGTACTTCATCATGATTGAACAATATACCATTTTCCCAAATTTCGGCCTTTTTGATACCCTTTGATTATATACGCTCGTACATTACACTTTCCATCTAATCCGTGAGAAAAAACGACCCCTATTACGCGTTTTCTTTAGCGAGTATGGTCACGGTGTCCACCTTTCAGTTGGAGTTTTCCATCCCATTGGATGCTGTTTGGAAGATGAAACATTCACTTTACTATACAGCCGTTGGTATGCTAGTTTGTCAAAAACGAAAATAAATAAGAAAATTTTTAAAACAAAATGAATTGTAAATGTGAACCATTTATATTTTGCATCCTTTTGGTAGGATATTTCCAGCATTTCCGAACTTTCAAATAATCATTTTAGATTTAATAATATTAAAGGTAGTAGATCCGATTCGCAAACATCTCCAATATCAGTCAAATGTCATATTAACCATCATGCTAAGAAGGTTTTCTTTGTGAAATTTGGAGGTCAGTGAAATTCAAAAATTAAACATCCGTTAGCCATTGGAAGAAGTTGAGTGCAAATTCAGACCTCAGGCTTAGTGCTCAGATGTTTTCCTATTTGATTTGATCTGTCTTACTGTGCACACTAAGATACATACTGGAATGGTTATTTCTTATTTATTAAATAATAGTAGCATATTTGGTTACTAGCTGTCTCTAGGCATTTTCGAATTTGGGCTGCAAAGAGATCCACTACCTTTAAGTTAGAAGAGAGATAAGTAAATAATGATAAAATAAACAAACAAAAAAGAATGAGTTTCTTTTGTAATGCTATCTGACAAACTTTTTACTTTACCATTTTACTTCATAGCTCAGCACTTTCCATTCTCTCTCATACCCTCTTAATATACCCATTACATTTAAATGAAATACAACTAAAATGAGTTTGCGTGCCTGCATAATACTCTTTGGAAATTATAAGTGAGAATGTTCTTAGGTTTTGGCTCATTTTAAAATGAGAACCAATAGAACTGTCACAACATGAGAAAATGTATAAGTAATAATCAACAGTACATTTCCGAATTTGGCCTGCAAAGAAATCCGCTACCTGTAAGTTAGAAAAGAGATTAGTAAATAATGATAAAATAAACAACAAAAAAGAATGAGTTTCTACCGCCGTATCCAGAACAGAGCCTGAAACGGTGCAGGCTCAAGAAATCGTTTGTACTAATACGTCTTGAAGTACTGTGTGATACTGTTGACTCAGACTTCTACAAAGCTGTAAGTGAGAATTTTAACCCAATCCGGCTCATTACCTGTGTTTTTTATGAAAAATATGAATAAAGAATGTAAATTAAATAACGACGCGTCACAATGCAGTCTAACGCTCTCACAATGTTATCATACATAGGGTTTTTCCCTGACTGTTTTTAATCCGGAGCTCTTGCAATATTCAGGCTTTTGTAATACTATCTGACAAACTTTTTATACTTTACCATTTTACTTCATAGCTCAGCATTCTCTCTCATACCCTCTTACCCATTACATTTAAATGAAATACAACTAAATTGAGTTTGCGTGCCTGCATAATACTCTTTGGAAATTATAAGTGAGAATGTTCTTAGGTTTTGGCTCACTTCAAAATGAGAACCAATCGAACTGTCACAACATGAGAAAATGTATAACTAATAGAGAACTGGAGTAAGACAGGCCTTTCATTTTGTTTTGTCTCTCCTGATCGTTCGTAAGAAATGCTAATTCATGACCACCTTTTCACAATTTGATTGGAGCATGCATTCATAATGGAAAATAGTTGACATAATAATCTATCCCCAGGCATTATCATGCCAACATGTACTTATATATACATGTACTATATCTTTGTGAGACGTAGAAAATGTCTCAGGTTTTCGATTATAGTAATTTCGAGGAAATTTCTTTAATTTTTATCATATATGTAAACTTGAGGCTATTAGATTTTCATCCACTTACCTCTGTTCCTGTGAAAAAATGCAAATGTCAACCTCAATGTCATCCACGAATCGCACGTACTCGGGCGGCCAGTGGAAAAAAAAAAACACCGGTCACACGCGCCAAGGGCCATGGCATGCAGTGCCAATATAATAATAGCTCGCACAAATTGATACATAACATTTGTGTTTGTGTGCATGGGGACGATCCGATGGTTCATACAACAAAAGGGTTTCGTACAATTATTTTTAACATTGTTAAACGTACTCTTCCACATTTACGTAGCATATAATGTGTCTTTATATTTATTTGGATTGTTATCTTGAGAATTGCTAAAAACCCGCGTTATTATGAAAAAGTGGACCTTTCAGAATTTGGGGGGGGGGGGGGGGGTGCGTACGCACCCGAAGCACCCCCCCTGGCTACGGGCCTGTGCAGGGGCGTCACCAGCTTTTTTCAAGGGGGGTGCGTTTTGACACTAAATGTAACGAGATTTCTTGGACAGACATTTGGAATATCTATAGGAAGCTCTCAATCTCTATAGACTTTTACTGTTTTTTTTTTTTTTTTGGAGGGAAACCAAGCGGGGAAAGGGCACCGGCGTAGCTAGGATTTCATCGGGGGGGGGGGGGGGGGGTTGTAGTTTGCGAGTGAGCGAGCAAGGGGGGGGGGGAGGGTGTGGAAGTGCCTGTTGTCCCCCCCCCCCCTCCTCCCACAGTGAGAACTTTTTGCATTTTGATGTTGTAAATAGTGCAATTTGATGCAGGCTTTTTGTGTGTTTTTATCGATTCGAAACAGTCCCACTTGTTTAAGGTAGCAGTACATTTTGATGGAAATTGTTGTTGAACGATGTGCCTATTAACTATATCATTTCGATAAACTTCTTGTATTGATTCTTACACAGATGTCATGAACGCGACCGAGCCCGAGCAAGCGAAGCGAACGAGGAGGGGGGAGGGTGCCAACCCCCTCCCACGGTTAGAACTGAAATTGCAATTTGATGTTGTAAATGAGCGAGCGGGCGAGCAAGGGGGGGGGGGGAGGGTGTGGAAGTGCCTGTTTCCTCCTTCCCCCCCCCCTCCTCCCACAGTGAGAACCTTATGCATTTTAATGTTGTAAATGGTGCAATTTGATGCATGTTTTCTTGTTTTATCGACTTGAAACAGTCCCACTTGTTTAAGGTAGCAGTATAATCATTTTGATGTAGATTATTATTGAACAATTTGCCTATAAAATAGTATCATCGTAATAAACTTCCTGTTTAATATTTACACTGAATATCATGAACGCGGCCAAGCAAGAGCGAGAGGAGTGAGCGAGGGGGAGGATGTGGGAGGGAGTGCCTCTCTCCCACGCTGAGCTCTTTTTGCATTTTGATGTTGTAAATAGTGCAATTTGATTTGATTTTGCGTGTTTTATCGACTTGAAGCAGTCCCACTTGTTTAAGGTATTAGTACATTTTGAAGTAAATTGTTATTGAACAATTTGCCTATAAATGGTATAATTTGAATAAACGTCTAGTAATAATTCTTATATGTACGTCGTTATACACTGATGTCATGAACGCGACCGAGACTGAGCAAGCGGAACGACAAAGGGGGGAGGTTGTGGGAGGGGGTTGTCCCCCTATAAATGGATTATGGAATGACGGTGTGAAACGACAAATTACTGGCAGCAATATCAGGAGAATGGCACAACGACTATATGCGAGCGAGAGGAGCGAGCGAAATTTTGACATTTTACAGTCCACAAACTGCCATTTGGTGCCATATTTTTTCGCTTTGGAAATAATGGGGGGGGGGGGGCGCACAGGGCGCTCCTGCCGGCAATTACTGGCAGCAACATTAGGAGAATTGCATAACAATTAAATGCGAGCGAGCGGAGCGAGCGAGCTTGAAAATCTTGACATTTTACAGTAAAAAAACCTGTAACTTCATTTTTTCGCTTTGGAATTTAAGGGGGCACATCGGGCGCAACTGCTGGCAATTACTGGCAGCAATATCAGGTGAATTGCATAACGATTAAATGCGAGCGAGCGAAGAGAGCGGGCTTGAAAATTTTACATTTTACAGTCCAAAAACTGCCGTTCTTAGCCATAATTTTTCGCTTTGGAAATTAAAGGTAGGGAATCCCATTTGCACGCCTTAAATGAAGAGTTGTATAAATACAGGGGTATGTTGAAGAGAATATCATTTTAGAAACTCCCATAAAGTATTGAAAGTGGCAGGTAACATTTAGTACATTTTTTTGACGGTTAGATTTTGAATTGAATTGTTTTCGGGGCTCACCGTAAATTCCAGTACATTTCTAGGCTACCTTTGCAGACCCATGTACTGCATGTGTGTCCATCATGTATATTTTGTGAAGAAAGTTCATCAACACTTACAAACATTTCTATACATTCTTACCACACACTCTATATGTTATTACATCAGCTCTTGTACTTTTAGATTTGTGTTTATAGATCACAAATACAGAAGAATGCAACAAAAAGGCTTAAAAGTGTGGCTGACACACAGAACTACTGAGTAGTTGAGTTTTGTGCATTATTCAAATTTTAGATAACTGTTGACTTCCAAATTTCTAAGCAGTGGCCTAAGCAAGTCCCCTGAGGTTCATATTTAATGTTTTGCTGCATTTTGGGAGGTCTGTAAAAGGTATCCCCTACCTTTAAGGGATGGGGCGCACCGGGCGCAACTGCTCGCAATTACTGGCAGCAACATCAGGTAAATTGCATAACGATTCAATGCGAGCGAAGAGAGCAAGCTTGAAAATTTTGACATTTTACAGTCCAAAAACTGCCATTTGTAGCCATATTTTTTCTCTTTGGAAATTTCGGGGGGCGCACCAGGCGCAACTGCCGGCAATTACTGGCAACATCAACTTCAGTAGAATGACATTACGACTAAATGCGAGCGAGCGGAGCGAGCGAGCTTGAAAATTTTGACATTTTACAGTCCAAAAACTGCCGTTTGAAGCTATATTTTTTTTTTTTCGCTTTGGAAATTAAGAGGGGGGGGGGGCGCCCGGTGCGCCCCTCCCCTTGGATCCGCCACTGGTAGTCAAGGGTGTCGGTTTATGTTCATGAGTGGGGAAGATAATATTATGACCGGCGAGGTGGCGTCGAAGTGACCAAGCGGGGAAAGGATGTCCAAAATCTGCACTTTAACCCTAATTGTGCGTGTTTGTTTGTGTGTGTGTATTATATACATGGAAAAGTTAGGAATTAGCCTTTTTAGTTAGTCTTTTTATTGGTAATGCAAGACATTTTTATATAGACTAGTATGTAAAGCAACACTGCAAAATCAATGATCTATCTTTGATATAACGAAGCGCAAGGTACAAAGGTGTACATTCTACATCACATTGCGCAACATTGTAGCGACTCTTTTTGACTTTCGGATGTTTTGAGTACACTGCGCACATCCTGCTTACATGCAGAATGCCAACCAGGAATCACGCTGAATCACAATTTTTTGTTGGGTCCGGGCTTTTTGAACAATGTTTCACACTATACCTATTTAATTAAGGTTAAAAAAAATCATAGAAAATATCTTATTTGTTGATCACCCTTTCATTCAAAAGCAGTTTACTAACCCTTGAATTACTATTTTGGTAAGTCTTTTTTTTTTAACCAGCGGATTGGGGGGGGGGGGGGTGGGCACCCCCCCCCCCCCCTCCGTAGTTACACCACTGCTTTTGGATGAAATAATTGGACAGATTCCTAACAAAAAAGCAAGAAAATCTTTCATCGCGGGAATTATGATCATGTGGGGAAAATGGTGCGCTTATACCTTCCAATATTTTTATGGGGGCAATATTTTTGTTTTCTTTCAAAAGCAAGACAATCTTCTCATGTCGGGAATTATTAATTATAGGGGGGGGGGGGCAACATTGAAATATGCTTGCCCCTCCGATATTTTTTATTGGGGTAACTTTTTGTATTTCTGTCAAAAAAAAGGTAAGAAAATCTTCTCGTCTCTGGAATTATGGAGGGGGGGGGGGTGGGCAAAATGATATGCTTGCCCCTCCATTTTTTTTTTTTTTTTTTTTTTTTTTTTTTTTTTTTTTTTTTTTGTAATGAGGCTAAGGCTCACTCTTGGGCTGGCAGTATGGATTGGTCAGAAGTAACGTACATAGACCCTACATACTTGTAAGTAGCACACGTACATGCAAACGCGTACGTGCTCCGTATCGTACGGATGCACAGTATACGGTCAATAAATAGTAAATACTGTATAGAATACTAGTAGATATGTATCAGTGCTGCCAGAACCAGGGGTGCCCACGATTTTTTTTTTTTTTTTTTTGGTCCCTGGTGCCAAATAAAAAAAAAGAATAGAAAAGAATAATTATTATTTAGCGTCCGGCGTTGAGGTCGCACGCAGACTGAAGTTTTTTGTTTGTTTGTTTGTTTGTTTGTTTTTGTTTTTTTCAGGATCTGAAGGGGGGTGCGTTCGCACCCAACGCACCCCCCTGGTGACGCCCATGTAATGATACATGATTATGAACTGAAAATGGACATAATGTAATGAATGTGAAATCAAACTTTTTGAAGAAATAAGACCCCTGAGACAAAAATAGTGTGACTGAATTTCTCCTCGACTTAACTAGAACGTCATTACCCAGCATCCGTAAACATGGAAAAAAAAAACTTTTTACCGTACATGTCAAACATTATGAATATTATAGATTGGAACTCGGTCCTATTATTTCCTGTAGAATGAAATTAATCTCAATTTTCTCAGATTTTCAGAACACAGGAAATTGCAAAGGGAAAACGGAAATATAGATTATGTATAGAGAGTATAGTTACAGCTCCTTCTTCCGGAGGGTCATTGTTGCCAAGGTTTGTAAATCCAAAGCTGAAACAAGTTTCGTTATTATGAAGGTTCGTTAACCAAAATGGAATGAGGTCCGTTATTTCGAGCGTTCATTGATCCGAAAATGATTAAAGGTTTTATATTTCATTTGTCATTTGTCCCAAATCGAAATAAGGTGCATTATTTCTAAAATGAAATAATGTTTCTCAGTCCGAAGGTTCCTTAATCCAATTGTTTGTTCGCCCAAGAAATTGAATAAACTTCCCAATTCTGAAAATGGCCTAAACTTTAATAAGATGATAAAATCCGGCTTTTTGTTGAGATAAATGACGTGAAATGCAATGAATAACGCCACAAATCTTTTGATCAATGAAGCCCTTTTTCTTTTATGAATCAACGACCCTCTAGGTGAAGGGAATTCGTGTGTTTCGGAATAACGAACCTTATTTCATTTTAGGATTAATCCATCACCTCATACTATTTTTGGATTAAATATTCTTATTCATTTTGGGTAGACAAAACTTTCGAATAACGACCTCTATTTCATTTTCAGGTTAGCGAACCTTTGGAATTGCAAACATTCGGGATCCACCACAAATGCTCTCGGAAAATGAACTTTATTTTAAGTTGAATTTGCAAACCTTCAGAATAACGAACATCTCCAAGAGAGTATGTTGTCTTCTACGAAATATCGAATTACAAACTTATTCCAATGCCTCTGTCACGAAGTGTTGGCGGAGGCATTATGTTTTTTGGTTTGACCGTCCGTCCGATATCAATTTTGTGGACAGCGTAACACAAAAACTGATTCAGTTATCCTAATTAAAATTGATATATATGTATGTAGGGACGAAGTTGTGCCTATGAACTTTTGGATAGTGTATACATGTCTTAACAAGTAAAGATCACCTAAACAAAGTTTTTGGCCCCGGGGTCAAAGGTCAAAGAACAAGTGAAAAGGCTAAAATTTTGCCTTTTTCTCCGTATCTGAAAATACGTAACTTAACCCATGCATTTGTGTTTTATAAGATATCATCAGAATATCATTAGTTGTCATGGACCTTCCAGACGACATGTGTATGAGAGTCATTTGAATATATCCATGTCTGCGCTGCACTTCTACAATTTTCTGTACCACGGCACCTTATGCCAAAGTAGTGATGTTTCATATATTTTACGAAAATTTCATGTTTTTTCGTCTCAATGTCCTACCTGTAATATTACTATCATTATTAATAAAGAGACAAACTTATCATGACAACAGTGCACTATAGTTAGGGTTTGTTAGAGCTAAGGCCTGATTCGCCCAGGAGTTTGATGCAATAATTGTACATTGCACATACAGTTACTATGAGAACCCTTGCAATTTGTCGTTTTCTTGATATCACTGCTATTTTTGCATCTTACAATAAAGTGCTATGTATGGGATGCTAGTTTTGTTCTACATAAGTAGGCCGTAGATAAATCATTTCATTAGTAAGTAAGGAGATGAAGTTTAGAAAAATAAACTTATTTTTCATGAAACTGTTCACATCCAGGAGTATTGCCTCCATGTTGAGCATCGATCGTGTTTTCTATTGTATCGTACTATGTGTTTGAGTATCTGACAGTGTTACAAGCTCTAGGTTGATATCACGAATAGTTTCTATAAGGTATTCACATTTCATGTATTCAGCCCTACTTCAGTCTAGAAAAAAGAAATTACATTTAAGTCCGAAACTAGAAATCTTATACTTAACCATTTTGATGGAACATTGTGGTTGTTCCGTTCGCAGCGTGACATCATCTGTTGTAATAACTAACTGATAAGTTAAAGGAATACGTTACAAAATATTTGTTTATTTAGTAAATGCAGTGATAGAAGCCAAATAAAGAGAATTTAGAAGAATGTTAGGCAATTTGGTCAAATGTTATGGATCTGTAACGGGTTTATAGTTCCACGATAGATGGTTATAAAGTGGGCAACAAGTTCAGAAGCGATTGCAAAGGAATACGCAAAAGGAATTCCACCATTTTTTTTTTGTATAGCAAAGTGACATAGCACTTGTCTATATTCTTGAGAAGGTCGAGGGAATTTTGGTTTAAAAAAAAATCTTTGTTAATTTTTTTTTTTTTGTATTCCCTAAATGTACTGTTCCATCACAGATACAGACACAGTCTTCATGAAGAGAAGCTGAAGATTTCTTTTCCAGCGACGAATGCACATTTCATTAAATGCAAATTCTGAAACTCTAAACTTTTTAACGGATTGTCCGATTTACCTCAAAATTTTCTTTTGCGTTTTCCATATAATTTTCTACGTTCAGTGATCGCATGTATATGTTTATGGTGTAAACCCTCCTGTGAAACTGCTTTGGTCCGTCTATCACGTTCATTACAATGTCATGTGTCCATATTTGGTAATTTCGGTCACAAAGAGACAAATAAATCGATGAAAAGGAAAAAAAAAGAAAGGCTCAGTTTATTTAATGAAATCTATTATACAAGTAATGCTACAATAGAGGAAATATATTTGTGCCGCAAATATCTGTCTAGTAATTGCGCAATGAAATTTTGTATATATCCATATAAGTACATGCATACATATACTTGTCTATCTATTTATTTATTTATTAAACAAAAAAAAATGAAGCAGATTGCTTTGGGTGACAATAATGGCATAATCAATCTGGTGACTGAGATAATAACGCTATAACCAAAACGGAAACGATGAAACAACATGATTAAATAGCACAGTCTTGTGCAATATCTTGTGTACATAACAGAAATAGATCTTGGATGAGATATGAAACAGAAGACTACTATCGAAGAACAAAACAAACAACTCACAGTTAGAAGGAAGATGTTGGCATATAAACTCTAATAAAAGAATTTCACGCACAAAAAAAAAAAAATCAGTTTAACTTGTGTTTTCCCTTGACAAAGAGTGTATGTAAAATCAATGTTGTACGAAAGCGCAAGAAGAATTGAGAGAAGAACTGTTATTCATGAAAGATCCATATCTTTATAGTTACTTATACATCGTATGAGCGTAATCGAGCTACGCTATCGTTGCTAGAAAGAAAGAGAACATCCTCTTTAATCCTATATAGCCCAAGCTATTTTGACCCCTTCCAGGCCCAAGGGGGGGGGGGGGGGGCACATTGTGCCCCTCCCCCTGTATAACTTCTTTATTATATGATGTATGACCGTCATATTTGGCACATGGGTAGAGCAACTCATACTCTACATGACCCGACATTTGAAATTTCTCAAGGTTATCCACTGAGGGCGCTATTTACCAAAATATAAAGAAATACATTGGAAATATGCTAAAATCATGTTTTTTCTTTTTATTTCTTTATCCCAAGTATATATGTTTCTATTGTATGTCAATCATTTTTATATTTACCATAAAGGAAAAGCAAGTCAACCTTCACTCTATGTAATGGTTGGAATTTCTCAAGGTCAACATGTGGGGGCGCTATTCATTACAATATAAAGAAATATATGAAACCTATGATGTATTGCTTGGAATGGGTACATAAATTGGTATCACATTTCAGATTTCCAAAATGAAATTTTGAGTTTGCAGATTGACAATATGATAAACAAATGGTATTACAGGCAAAGCTTGAGTGAAAATAAACCAAAAATAAAAGGGTAGTCTTTGAAAAATGCTGTATTTTCGATTATTTCTATTATATCTATTGTTTGATGCCTATGTCGTATAAACATAAAGGAAATAATAAGAAGAGCATTTTAGGGCAATTCATAACCATTATTACTTCACATTTTGGTCCTTCAGCAAATTACAGCCAAGAAAACCCCCATTTCATTCATTATTATACTGTTAACTGAAATTGGAACAGAAAATCACGCAAAATCTGACGAACATGGTTGTCAGTTTACGGTTGCCATGGCAACCAGCAATATCGGACATAGCTAAATTATATATCAAAATGTTTGCAATAAGATTCTAGGAAAAGTCACCAAAATTGGTTGAAATCGAGGAAAGGGTGTGGGAGTGGAAAACGAAAATATGGTGGGGGCACAATGTGCCCCCCCCCCCCCCCTTGGGCTTTATAGGGTTAAAGCATGCATGGCTTTACACGGGAATTAGTGAAATTCAGATTGGGTTATCCTAACTTACTCTCGAAATTAAATCATAAACAGA
The DNA here is from genome assembly GCF_040938485.1 of Diadema antillarum. Lineage (NCBI taxonomy): Eukaryota > Metazoa > Echinodermata > Echinoidea > Diadematoida > Diadematidae > Diadema > Diadema antillarum. Next base: position 392,111 of record NW_027272319.1, on the reverse strand, counting down.
TTCATGTACGATATGAACTGCATCGAACAGATTAAATGATAATTTTTTTTTGACTTTGTAGAATTGCGTTGCAAGCACTGAAAAGTTTGTGGCGCAGAACATAACAAGGATGTTTAACCTCTAAATCTCTACGAGTTAGAGTAAGATAACACGAAATGTATCAAAGAAACATATCACGTGATGAAAATGTATGATCAAAACGCATGATAGTTCTCTTGAACAGTGACACAATCAAATAGTTCCACGGAAAAACATCTTTATGATGTTGTATATCGTATATAAGGGCCTGCGTGCTGATGAACAATCAAGGGATATTATGCATTCCTCAGGCACGATAATACGAAAGATACAAGGAGTATAAACGAGCAATTCAAACTAGCAGTCTTGGACAACAACCATACAAAGATACGAACAAAATTGAAATCGTCATAATGGAACAAAATTGAAATCGTCATAATGAAACAGAAAAAGTAAACAAAATAGAAGATGAAAATCCCACTCTTACCTCTGTATTCAACAGCGGCTGGTGTAAAATATATGATAGCACCTTCTCTGTACCCTCTATAGCGCTTGCTGTACAACTGGCGACAAAGATATTGATATCATCCGCATAGGGTATAATTCTGAAGTTTTGTAGTGTGGGTGTCAGAGTTTGATGGTCACCAAAAATTTACAATTCCAATAGAATCATTTCCTTATAAATGGTGAATTAGTTGAAAGTAAATTAATGGGTTACCCTCTTTTCGAAGATGCTGAATCCAATTCCGGATGAGGCAACTCCTGCATCCTAAGGTTTTGAGATGTTTAAGACTTTTGGCAGTGTTTGGTGGTGATTTTGGCAGCCATCTTGAATATCTCAGAACCCCTAAAATGCAATAGTTTCATCATCTAAATTCGGATTAACCACACCTAAAATAAGGTGAAAACCCTCATAATTATTTGTTTCCAGTTTTCCAATTTTAAGGAAACGTAATAGGAATTTTAGATTTTGGCAGCCATTTTGAATTTCTCAATCTCCTCAAAGGATGCGAAGGTTTCATCGTCCTGATTCGAATTCAGCACGTTCCAAACAGGGTAAAACCATCAAAAAGGGGGAATACGTGAGATCAGCGTCAAGATCAAGACGTATGTGTATGTTAATTATATTTTTGTCTAATGCATAGAATACTTTTAAGTAATTCAGTTGCATAGAGCAACGTGCAGTTTCGTGAATAATGTGCATGAAGTATTTCGATTGGGAAATACCCACACAAAGCATAACCTGCTATTGAAAAAAAAGAAGCAGTTCAAAAGGCGTGTGCAGAGCTCGCGTCATGATTGGGGGACAGTGTAAGGAGTAAACGGGATTCGACTCGTATTTGCTTCCGAAGAGGCCATTATGATAGCGGTTCTAGTGTTTTGAGCAAAGTCTTGTCGTGTAGAATACTAGCTTTAATAATTAACCCTTTCTTTGCCAGGGACTTTGGACAGTGTATACAACGCTACAAGATTTTTTTGTGCCAATTGGTACTCCAAGCACATACGGGGTTAAAAAACTACCGTCCTTGATAAAGTCACTTTAAATGTCACTGCTCTCCTTCCTTTTTTTTGCGTGCATCATAATCGCAAATATCATACAGCATGAACTACTACCAAGACCACGCAAAGTACGATGAACTGATCATGGAGGAACTGACGGGTATTTTCAATTTCAGATGTTAACAAAAATAATGTAACAGGTGCATTTCAGTGAAGCGAGAGGCCTTTTGAAACAGAAATAGTCAAAATTTTGAAGAAAGTACGGTATCATACAATATATGCAATTGCCGATTGTAATTTCTCGTTTTAAAGAGCAGAGATTGCAAGTTGTTTTTTTTTCTATTTTGTTTACTACATTCCTCTCTCTCTCTAAAAAAGTAAAACAAAAGTCGCGAGTTTAATAACTTGAAGAGGCACAATGAAAACAGACAAAACGAAGAACAATCGAATCGTTACATAAAACGAACAAAATGCTTTTATTAACTTAACTTTTCTAAAAAGAAAAACTTTACAACTTTGTTTGGATGAGAAACGTATATAATCAAGAACCAGGAGATTGTCTTTTTAATGGAAGATTGTAATCTAGTTACCTTAATTATTTACGTGAGTAAGTATTTTAACTATTTATGAACAAGTCTACCTGAGTGAGATTCTCAGTGTCGACAACGCTGCGTTGTAGTGTCGTGACTCGTACAATTATAGAAAACTTTACCAGGTACGCCCAAGATCATAAAGGAATTAAGTCAGAGCATGAAAGAGTTGGAACTGATTCTATTTTCTTTTATCACCGGTCCTACGCAACGCCAAAAATAGAAAAGAAATCAAATCAAAAGAAATCAAAATTAAAAAGCTCCTGAGAAAAGAAAAAGCAGATGGGAAGACACGTGGTAAAACACCCCAGTAAAACCAAGCACATAATAGATATTTTTATTCATTTATTTATTCACGTTTTCTTTAAAGGAATTGTATAGTTTTGGCTGAGACCTAATTTCAGGTTTCTAACACTTTTCATTGTTTTTGGTGAGATAATGAGAAACCTCTTGTGAAATTCCACGAGGAATTCAATGTTTATTTGATGAAAATTGGTTTAGAAATGGCTGAGATATCCAAAAAAGAGCGATTCTAGTAAAGTGTTGGACCCACACTTTATTACGATCGCTTTGTTTTACTTTGTGTTTGGATGTTTCAGTCATTCCAAACCCGATTTTCATCGAATAAACTTTGAATTCCTCCTAAAATGGTATGCACTGTACTATTTCGTGTTTTCTTGGTATCTTGCAAAAAGTTAAAAGCTTAATTCTCATCTCCACCAATACTATACCATCCCTTAAAAAAGGGAGGTAAGTCTGGGGCCTGCTTTTCAAGAGAGCCCTGTAATTATACAGATACATTTTGCGTATAATGATAAAATTATGCGATGAAATAAAAGATGATATAACAAATGAGAATTCAAAATACGAAGGATTAAAGAACTAGACATTGTCAAAACCTTACACAATTATAATATACACACACGCGCATAAATACTCATGCGCGCATGCTTATCATACACACACGCACACACGCAGACAAACAGACACACAGACGCACACACGCACACACACAGACACATACGGACACAGACACATCTGTCTTGAGAAGATATCCATAATAATAGATAATGCATTTCATTAACATGTTACAATATACACTACTGCCAAATGAACTTACTACAACATTAACCTAAATGTATAAAGAGCATAATTATGCTTATGTACGAAAAGGACCGTTTCTTGAAGTCAGCACGCGGGTGCGGAGTGAATACTACGGTAGTGGACTATTGAGGGCGTGTCTGGTATAGTACAACACAGTGCATCTTTCAACTAGTGGGTTTAAATACGGAGGGGCTAAACCGTTTAAAATTTAAAAACTCTAACACAATACTAGTATTTAATCTCCCATCTACAGACTGCCATTTCAATGAGTTTAGTAAAACAGCTTTTGCAGTAATATAATCGGTTTTCAGAATTAGTCTTTCGTATTCATTTTGAAGCCTTTGTAACTTTAAAATATCACCTTTTGTGAAATTTCCCCATACCACTGCACAGTAATCTATGTGAGATAAGATCAGGAAATAATATAACTGTATGAAAATAAATATTAGGTAAGAATTTTCGAATCCTCCTTATACATGATATAGCTCGAGAAATTTTGCTTATGATTTGGGAAATATGTTGTGACCAGTTAAGATTTTCGTCAAAATATACAACCAAATATTTTAGACCATACACACGCTCTAAATATTGACCTTGGTAATATGATGTTCTTCTATTACAAATAGACCACGCTGCCCTGAATGCGAACTGAATTGTTGAGAAATTACTTTTGTATTATTAATTAGGTCAGCGTGGTCTATTAGTAATAGAAAAACATCATATTCATGAAGAATATACTGGTTTATTTTCTTCTACAGGCGAGAGTTAAAGACTGAGAGTCGTGTAGGTAATATGCGCGACCATAGGACACGGACGATCGTATCTCCGCAAAATTCGAACAACAAATAAATGTACTGTCAATTTTCGATTGACCATCCTGGTGAGAAGTTTGCTATGTTGGGTTCCGAGGATCGTAATGTACAGTACATCTCGAAAGTTCATAATCTCCGCAACGAATTGTGGGCAGCTTTTATGCAGCACACGCACAACTGAAGAAATGAAGAGTTGGCCGTTAACATTAAGCGTATGCTCTGGGTCACATTATTATTCGCTGGCGATTTTTTTTTTCCATCACCTGTGCTGGTCTTGGTTCTTCAATGTACGTGACAGCGGTTGGCAGCGACCCATAATGATCGATTCAGTCGAATACCCATAATATCTGACAACCGACTCACCTTAACTCCATCAGGTCCAAGTTTATTGCATAAGATGACTCAATCAAGCAATGGGAATAAGTTCAGAATATTTCTTTTAACTCGGACGACAGATTATAAGATTATGCTTTACAGATCAGAATATGAAATTTCACAATTTTGTTAACTTGTGAGACAATGGTACATCATTACGCACGGCACGCAAAATTTATCGTTATCTTTATTCTTTATCGTTAACATAATCTATATAGCAAACGCTGATCCAGATCTCTCCAGATCTCCTTGTTTAAACGTCATCACAAACTATTGTCAGGGGCGGATCCAGGGAGGACCGCAACCGGCGCACGCCCCCCCCCCTTTATTTTTTGTTGAAACAAAAGAAATAAAAAGAAAAAAATGGAGGCGGGGTGAGTGCGCCCCCCTTTAATTTTGTAAACGCGCCTCCTCTTTACGGAATTCCTGGATCCGCCCCTGATTGTGAAAGTGCATCACAGTCAGTGATGGCATCTTGACAAGTTCCGAAATCTAGGAAAGTACATCTCAGATAATCCACAAAATACATGTAAGCCATTAGTACAAAACTCCGAAACGCTAAAAAGTTCGCAAGAAATGGAAATTGCCCAAGAGTATGCATATTAAATGATCAGGGCACTTTTGCATAAGTTGAGATCAAATATAAGTCAAAAAAATTGAAAATAAGCCTTAGGATACTCAATTCTGATTAGGTGATACCTGAATAATGTTTGATTTCCTGACTTGTTTAGTTGCATCTTTTATGCAACAAGATCTAGACACAAGAAAACCCACTTTGAAACAACGCTAGTAGGTCTACAAATGCCGCTACACCTTTGAGTCCCTTATAAAGGACTACTCTCCTCATGTTTATGATAATAGTAACAGTGATGGTTGTTTGTTCGTTTGTTTATTTGTTTGTTCATTTTCCATCTGAGAAGATGGCTGGATAGCCCATATTCAGCTATACTAAGCTGGTCTTCCATGGGGTCCAGTTGGATGTGAGGCTGGACCACTTCACCAGGTTAAACGCCCTGCTCTTTGCGATGAATGAATGAAGCGGGATCTTATACGTGCATGGGATGTGACTCTCTCAAACACGGAACCTCCATTTTATGTCCTATCCGAGGGATAGAGTGTTTTGCCTCTTGCTAGAGGGGACGGTAATACGGTATGATTACACACAACATTGCTCAGTCCAGACTCGGGTTCGAACCCAGACGCGCTACCGACTGAGCCGACTCACCCCCTGGTGATGATGAAGACGAAAGTAATAATGATAGTATTAGTAATTTTGATAAGTAAAAGAAGAAGGCGTTTCGCAGTCATTTTTCCCCTCATAAGACATTTTTATCGACCTCGCGGTGATGCGAAATGGCATCAATAATCACGAGTCCTTTCCCAATTGAAAGCTGTGAACCAGTTATCTGCATTATTTACGTAGATCTTTAACTATTGACGAACTTTCAGGTTACTGGAGGAAAATTCATGGGGCTGACATCAATAGTGTTGTGCAATGACACGTGGAATGATGCATGACGCTGCAATGTGCAACCAGGGAGGTGGTGCAACTGAGACTGTAAGAGTAACGGTGGGCGACAGAGCTTGCTCTTTGAACTCATTTTTCATAACAACTCCACTAGAATGCAGAAAAACTCAAAAGAAAGCGCTACTGTATCAAGGAGGTCCCAAACAAAGAAAATACACATGACGAGACGTGTAGCCATCCGAGTTTTCGTCCTTTTTGTCATGTTCAATAACATTTATGGTAAGTTTCTGGAGTCTCATGAGAAATGCTTTTTGTTATATATATTTTTTTATTTGTTTGGTTTTTGTTTGTTTGTTTGTTTGTTTGTTTTTGTTCATTTGGTTGGTTTTTTTGGTTGTTTTTTTATAATGAAAGTCCGTCTAACGTATAGGCGCTGTTTTGCGTATAACGTACATTACTATATCTATCCCCACCCCCTCCAAAGCGATGTTTTCTTCTGACGGCCACCCCCTGAAGTGTATCGTATCACAGTCCGATGAATCCGATTGAAGTAGGTCGACTATGAGGCCAGTGTCAGGCGTAATCGGGCGAGATCGCCCGACGAATGAACGTATACCCCCATTCCACAATTTTTTTTCCTTGTCGGCCACTCAATTTTTTATTTATTTATTTTTTTTTTTGCTTCTGGTCATCCGCCGAAGTGTATCGGATTGTTGTCCGATGAATCCGACAAGCGTTGGTCGACTTTCAGATCAGTCCCACACAATGTCGAGCCTGATCCAATGAGGCGAACCAATGAAGGAACTATATGCTCAGAGCTTCGTTCGCCATCGGACGTCACTTCAGGCAGCAAGTCGAGTCACCGTCGGAAAAATGCCGAGTCAATCCGATCAGAGAAGTGGGAAGAAAATTGATGTCAGATTTGTCATGGAAGTACCGTGCGTGTCGAGCCTGTTGAGTCTGTTGAGTGCATCCGATTGCAATTAGCGATCTTTCCCCAAGCAGTGGCAGCCCCAAGCAGTGCCAGCACAAATTCAACCAACACTCCTAGGAGGGCAAACAGTGATATAACGATTTTAAACCTATATACATTTATATCTATCATTCAATACACTGTCCTTCATTTTAAAAATATCACGATAAACATCATCGAATGTAATAATACTTACTTGTAAATCAGCAACTTTGATTACTTCTACAAACATCGATTCTAGAATTGGGTACTGAACAGTAATTTATAAACAATACTGAAGTAGAACCGTTTATGCATATTTTTATGCAAGTAAGTTACTTCCAATTGACTGATAGAGTCATATTTAGTAATTTGAATATTTGAATTGTTTTTAACATATATGGCAACAATTCCATTGTGTCTGTCTCTATCCTTGTGAGTTATTTGATGCAACCTTTATCATTGAAAACAGTTTCATCAAGCCGAGTTTCACTAATGGTTTTACATATCAACATCATTAATATCTAAAAATAATCTAACTGCATCAAAATATTCGACCAAACTAAAAACATTTAAATGTGCAAATTCTAAATCGTTCTGGCTTGAAAAAGATTAAGAGAAATTGAGACCTTTCCCTATTATTTTTCACTGGGTCACTGAATTCATATTCCAAAGTGTCAGTATTCTGGAAAGGACACAGGAAAATATGTATTTACGGCACTGCCAACTTCTGACATTTTCAGTTTCTTCGTCATACACATTTTCAGAAACTCTTGCACGGGGGAGTGTATCAGTTCATATCCACTCAGTATATAATGGAGATCGAGAGAGGGCGCTTGGAGTGTTACGACGCTTTTTTCACTCTCTTCGAACTTTGTTCAACAAAATCGTCCTAAATCTGTAGAAATACTTACCATCGGATTTTAATTTGGAGAATTCTATCGTGTTCAGGAACAAACAACTGTTTTGTGAGGATTGTTTGACATTTCAACCAAAGAAATCGAGACTTATTGGAATACGCCCATGGTGCTTGGTTCTTTGCCTCTCTACCTGTTTTCATCATGACGTATGCTCAAACGGCTTCAAACTCCGACATGTTCCGAGGGCCTAAACCCGTTTTCTTGCAAACTCGGGACATACCCAAAGGAGTGGCACCAATCTCAGGTGAGCAACATTATATCTGCCTAACCAAATCTGTGCAGAGTGATGAAATAACAGGAGTGCAAAGAATTGGTGGATTGTGGCGTATTTACCTTAACTCTCATGACAGTCGTGTGAAAGTGATAACCAAAGGACTTGAAATACGGGGTGCCACTGTACCAGTATATGACACTAACCCGTTCACACAAGCGAAAAATGAACATCTGACCCGTGTGACAATCAGAGATGTCCCCTTGTCAGTTAGTGACGAACTCATATCACAGACACTGTCCAAACTGAAATGTCAAGTACGTGGGGAAATAATGAGGCAAAAGTTACGTGTGAACGGGCAGCTTACTAGCTGCCTGAACGGTGACCGTGTGTGCTTCATTGAACCCCCATCCCAGCCACTACCCAGACAAGTGACTGTTGGCAACATGTTTCACGCCAAGCTTTTTCACATCGGTCAACCACAGTCAACTTCAAAGTGTTCAAAGTGTCTTGCAGACGGTCATTCAGCACCTCAATGCCAGAATCCAGTGAAATGCAGAACATGTCTGAAATCATTCCATATGAGTAGCACCTGTCCCATGCCGATCACTGAGGAGTTACGTAACGCGCATCAAAGTACTTCTGCCAGGGTCCGTGACCGTGACAGTGAGAACACACCTCGCAGCTCATCGTCCATCGATCAGGCAGCCACATCTGACACCATGCGTGACGACTCATCGGCTCCAGCCAATCCATCCACAGGTGCGATCTCTTGACCAGGAGGGCAGTCGACAAGGAGGCAACTCGAGAGACGAGAAGGCCACGACAAGTCGACATCTCAGAGTTTCTTCGTCATGCGAAGCAGACCACCCAACAGGAAAGTAACCAAACACAGGCAAAAGAAAGCGATGTAGAAGACTCGGGAGATAACGATGCAACATCCACAGGGAGCGACAGCGACGAAGCTACCCCATCTCCCCTGTCTCCAGAAACACCAACCCCCCCTAAACAAGATAAAGGCGCCAAGAAAAGGAAACGTAAGAAGCGAGAAGAGAGAAAATGAATTCAATGATGAAACAAAAACCAAGTGAAATAATACCAATGTAAATGGAAAAGAAAGTGATTTTGATGACAGAAATAGAAACGCAACCAAAGGAAATTAAATCACTGGAAAAGAAAAACAATGTGAGTGTTATGTCAACAGGTGAAGTAAAATCAGTGAATATCAAATCAGTGGAAAAGATAACCCAAGTGAGAAAAAGGAATGATCAAACATGTCGCCAAAAAATTGATTGTGGTCAAATAGTACAGTTTCTTGCAATATGTCAATTTGAAATGCCTACTTTTGTATACAAAATCATGGTTAATATGTTAACGGACTTATATCGAGGAGAAAACAAATCATTTTTTGTATATCTCGAGAATATTATAACAGTAAGAACTAGTGTTGATCATAGTATACCGATACCACTTACTTATAATCAACATGAATACTGCAGAAAAACGGAGCATTACATTGTTGATGTCTTTTATGTAGCGTTGCTTAGCTACACACGCATTCCGCAAGGAAGTGATTTGACTCGGTATGGATCAGGTGCACATACATTCCTATTTTGCATCACCCCTCACGCAATAGGTGAAGGATCTGGCTATTTGTGTATGGATGTTTTTGCCACAGCTATTGGCTTTCACATGTTCACTGAAAATCAGCGCGTTTTATGCACGGAACACATATCACGCAGGGAGTTCTCGATGCATGACGTAGTTTGTAATTGTCAGCGTAGTTTGTCACAGGAACACAGAAGACATGAAATATCAACGTTTTATGTTCACTGGTGAGAATCTGATTCATATTATATCTCTTAATGTAAGAGGATTAAGAAACAGAGAGAAGAGAAAAGAAATATTTCTTTGGATGATTAATCAAAAAGCTGACATTATACTGTTGCAAGAGACTTTTTGGACGAAAGATATGGAAAACGTAATAAAATCAGAATGGAAAGGTGCCTGTTACTTTGATAATGGTACAAACCATTCGAAAGGTGTGGCAATTTTGATTGATTCCAAACTTTCGGTAGATATTATATCAGTTGTTGCGAAAGGCGATGGCAGAGCTTTGGCTCTTAAACTTTTCGCAGGGAAAGATGAATATTGTATTATCAATGTGTATTCACCAACGAAAACGTCTGATAAAGACATATTTTATAAAGGTATAATTTCCTGGGTTAACGTTTTAGATATTTCGAAAAATAAACTGATATTTGGTGGGGATTGGAATTGTGTCCAACATGGACAGTTAGATACGCAAGGTATATCCCATCCGTATAAACCCCAAAAATGGTTTCTAAAATTTATTAAAATACTGGATTTGATAGATATTTGGCGATTGGTTCATCCAATTAAAAAACAATTTACATGGCGTCAATTATCGCTCGGTCTGTTTTCAAGATTAGATTATTGGCTTATTTCGTCATCTTTACGATGTGTTGTTCAGAATACTGATATCAGACCATCTGTTCGTTGTGATCATAACGCCATTTCATTGAAAATTAAGATTTGTGATACTACACGGGGAAGAGGTTATTGGAAATTGAATAATTCTTTATTGTTAGATAAACTGTATAGGGAACGTATAATAAATATGATTGGTAAGATGCGTTTTGAATATCAAAATTTTGATTCACAATTGAAATGGGAGATGTGTAAGATTAAGATAAGGGAATTTTCACAAAAATATGCAAAATATAAGGAAAAAATAAGAAATCAGTATTTGGTTAAACTTCAACAAGATTTGAATATGATTGAAAAAAAAGTTGATGAAGACCCTACAGAGATAAATATACTAAGAAGAATTAAAATGAAATTAGAAAAAATATATAGAAATAAATGTAAAGGTATTTTTGTTCGATCCAGAGAGAAATGGATTGAAGAAGGAGAAAAATCAACGAAATATTTTTTGAGGTTAGAAACGCAGAATGCAAAGAGAAAGGAGATTAACGCTGTTTTGAAGAAAGACAAAGTTATTGTTGATGAGAAATGTATTTTAGAAGAGATTTATTTATATTACAGCAAATTATACCACTCAGACAAGTTACATAATTCTTGTGAATATCTGCAAAATTTGAATTTTGTTACTTTGGAAGAGAATGACAGTTTAAGTTGTGAGGGAATCCTTACAGAAAAAGAATGCTTTGAAGCCTTGATGTCGATGGAAAATAACAAATCCCCCGGCAGTGATGGCTTAAGTGCTGAATTTTATAAGATTTTTTGGGATTATATTAAAGATTTATTGTTAGACAGTCTGAATACAGGGTATAGAAATGGTACATTATCTGATAGCCAAAGACACTCTATATTAACATTGTTGTTTAAGAAGGATGATAAACGAAAACTTGATAATTGGCGCCCAATATCTTTGCTGAATATTTATTATAAAATAGCTACAAGGGCGTTAGCGAAACGTTTACAAAATGTAATTCCGAAACTAATTTCTTTTGATCAAATGGGTTTTATTAAGAAAAGATCAGCAGTAGAAAATATAAGACTTGTACAGGATTTATTAGACTTTTGTTCGCAGACAAACTTACCGAGTATATTTATTTTTCTTGATTTTAAGAAAGCTTTTGATAATGTCGATCATGATTTTCTGTTTGAAGTTTTGAAACGGTATAATTTCGGAAAATCGTTTATTCAGTGGATCAGAACTATTTACAAGAATGCAGATTGTAAGGTTTTGAACAATGGTTGGTTGTCCAGAACGTTTCCTATTACTAAAGGGGTTCGCCAGGGCTGTCCTCTTTCTGCATTGCTGTTCCTTTTAGTTGTTGAAGTACTTGCAATGAAGGTACGAAATAATGATAACATCAAAGGTATATGTATTCCTCATTGTGAGCAGTCAAATTTAAAAAAAATCAAAATATCTCAATTGGCGGACGATACAACGCTTTTTGTTGATTCTATCCAATCGGGAAATGAAGCGATGAAAGAAATTGAAGCGTTTGGTGCATATGCTGGTCCAAAATTGAATTTTATAAAAACACAAGCTATATGTTTAAATGGAAATTGTGATGACTGTATTGATGGTTTACAATGGTCCGAGGAACCGGTCAAGTATCTTGGAGTGTTTTTGAATATTCATGGTGAAATTTTTGAATATTTGAATTGGTCCAGGAAGATTGAAAAAATGAAACGCATAATCAATATGTGGAAAATGAGAAATTTAACATATTATGGTAAGATAACAATCATTAAGTCGTTATTAATTTCGCAAATAATTTATGTAGCAACAGTGTTTACGATTCCTCCAAGCTGTATAATTGATATTAATAAGATTTTGTTTGCATTCCTTTGGAACTCCAAAAGAGAAAAAGTGAAGAGAAGTGTACTAATTAATAATCCAAAAGCTGGGGGTCTTGATATGGTAGACATTGAGTCAAAAATAAAAGCACTCAGATTGTCATGGCTGTCCAAACTTATCGATAATCATCCTCGCCCCTGGAAAAATATTGCTAGCTTCTGGCTTCAAAAAGTTGCAACACCTCCCACATGTTTTGTGATAAATTGTTCCATAAAAGATATGTTTTGTTTATGTAAGAAATATAAGATCCCATCATTTTATAGAGACCTATTGATCTATTGGGCAGAAATACGATATGTGGATCTGTTGCGAGTTAGAGATATTGGCGAGGAATTTTTATGGCTTAACAGTAATATTAAATTTGGAAAAGAAATGTTTTATTTTCAAAATTGGAGTAATAATGGTATAAATGTAGTGTCTGATGTAATAGTAAATGGATCTTGGGTTGATCAAACCCAAGTTAATAATAGTTTGCAGACTGATAATTTACTTGTTTCTTTTCAGTATCAAAAATTGAAACACGCCTTCCCTCATTTTTGGTTGCATAAACTACGTAATCAAAAAATTGAATATGAAATTAATAGTCAACAGATGTTTGAAGTGTCAAGAAGTAATGTTTCTGATATCCTTAGCAAAAAAGCTAAAATGTATTATACCAGTTTAAAAGAAAAGAAGGTTTCAGAACCAAATATGATCATCATTTGGCAACGTAAACTTGACCTGCCTTATACATTTGATTGGGAGTCAGTATTTGCTTTTAAACTGTTGAAAGTGAAACTCGACAAGATAAAACAGTTTAATTTCAAAGTGATAAACAATATTGTACCTTTTAAGGATAATCTATTGAAATGGAAAATTACCACAAATGCACAGTGCAAATTCTGTAATGAAAATGAATCATTAATGCATAATTTGTTATATTGTCCGAGAATAAGAAACATCTGGGCAAGGACCAGTGACCTTATTTTTGAATGTTCAAGAAAAAACATCATAGATGAGAAAATCATAGTAATTGGGTATGAAATTTGTGAGAAAGATTATTTCTTTACCAACGCAATAATCAATTTCATGGAATATGCAATTTATAAGGTATATCTCATGGAAGAATACAGAAATCAGCGATTTACTGTATCCTTTATTGTAAAAGAATTCAAATGTGAGTTTCTGTTATATTGCAATGATATCTCTAAAAAAAGAAGTATTCGAGAAATCGATGATAAAATCCGTTATATACAGAATTTTCATTTGATGTAAATTGAACTATGACTACAATTGTCTTATGCTTGTATTGACTTATGCATGATTCTGAATAATTGATTTGAATAAAGTCCCTCAAATTGAGGACAAAAAAAAAATAATGGGGCATTTTTATTGTTTTGCATAAATCGCCTGCAGCAACTGCAGGGAAAGGATTTCATCTAATTCGACAAATACATTGAAAATATGAATACATAATAAATAAAAAAGACAAGAAGAAATAGTGAACCCTCCACAAAACAAAAACAAACAAACAAACAAGACCTCCCAGCTCAAGGGACACAAATACAAAAGAAAGAACAACAAACAAACAAACTTTGGTCAAAGATTGAAAGACCAGAAATTTGTGAAAACGGCTGACAGATATCGGGCGTCTTCAAGTCTCCCATCCGATTATCCCGATATACATTGATCCATGTCGGATTTTTATCAGATTCGCCAGAAAAAAAAATATAGGCGTAAGACAGTGTAATTAGTATTCCACGGGAGACGTAGCTTCTTTTTCCTATTTCTTGCATATATCATATTCTTTTTTATCATAATGATGAAAATCCGATGGTCAGCGGCAGGAGGGGGGGGGGGTTCTTTTCATTTGCACCAAATTCACCGGAAACATAGTGTCAATTTCCAACCGTCTGTCTACTGCTTTGATTTGGTCAATCCTGTGTTAAAAGCATTTCGCTTACTTTAGTACTTTCCTTTCTTGTCGTCCTGCCTATCAACATAGCATTGGCAAATTGTGGAGAGAAAACAGCTTATTATGATTTTCTGGAAGTCAGAAGAGTTGATAGAATATGGTAAACGCCATTCCAATTCGAGCAACACCTGCCCCTCATATCCCCCATGTAACTTCTTGAGGTCAATCTTCCGTAGTATATACCTGTACATTGGTATATAATCTACAGTTTAATTCAATTTATTTTAAATTTTCTTCCGCAAAACATAAAATAAAGAAATCACAAAATAAAATGATCTTCATTACTTACTGGCTCACTGCAATCTACAAACGAGAGTGTCATTGATATAGCAAAAGCATGTATAGTATACAGAGCTTAAAACCAAACTTATCTATCTAATATAGGACAAGACAGAAGAGCAAAAAGGAAAACGCAACAACATGATATTACTGTAGATGAAAATTCCCTTAAGCTGACGATGAGGAATCCGAAAAGGATTGAACAAGGAAGAAGCACGGAATACACCCATACCATGCAGTTGAAAAACTGTGCTAAAAGGTGTGTATTTCATTACCTGAGGCTGATGATAGCTGATGATATTTCAAATGATTATCGTTGGTTAATTTGAAATACTTCCTCAGTATAGGGTAAAAAGAAAAGTTTCAACTCACATTCTTAAGAATTCAGTTAGGGAGTGATTGCCAGTTCGCAATCTATAGGGAATTCGAAAATTCAGGGCCTGTGTATATGGATACATTGTGAGCTATTAAAGTTTTTACCAGAGATAAATGAAATACATTAAACAGAATATTAGGAAGTTACTTAACGATTCGTTTCTCGAAAACATAATGAAGAAAATACTTTGGAGTGCATTATAATCATGATTAAAGGTATTGTTTATCGTTGAGAGCAGTGATGACAAAGAATGTTTGAGATATCACATTTGATGCATATGTGTAGGTAAGTTGTATCATAAAACATGCTATATTAAAAAAAAAAAATCGCTTAAAGCCTAAACAATGACATATCACCATTTTTCTCCATAAGCTATAATTAAAATAATGCATTTTAACATGAACTGACCCAGCACAAATAAATACAAAACATTTGATTTTGCATTTTTGATAGACAAAAGTGGGTTTGAATCGGAACTTTGGGCGTATCGGAAAAAAATCGTAGCGCCTACTGTTATAACAGTAATCCATCTAACAGATTAGTCCGTCAGCTAAAGTCAGTGACATAGGGGAGATTTGTATGTTTTCCCTCACATTTTTTTCCCTTTTTCTTATAACAGCCCACTGCGATGGGAAAGTGGCGCTGTGAGAACTTAAACTGGCAAACGGGGGAAACTTTACGGCGCAGTATGTCATGAGGTCTTCGACAAGCAGATGTGTATCAACGACTAGGAATCTCATCTGCACATTGTCCTGTAAGAAAAACAAAACGATTTGCATGAATTCGTATTACGGAGGGCATGCGCGTATTTCCCCTTTCTTTTCGCACGTTTCACCCCACCTACTTGATACTGGATCTCTTGGGAAACGTGATGAATTGAAGTACACAGGTAGGCCTAATTGAATCTGTAAAGCTATCGGAGGAACGGAGGAATTCTCTTTGGAGATATAATTTTACGACTCAACGGCGTTGTGTTATCTGTATTTGGCACCAGCTTTCAAAACAAAACAAAACAAAACAAAAAACATGCTGGTGCGCAGCACCTCCCCCACAATGATCGTTACATAGCGACTTACATCAGAATGTCTGCGGAGAAAGATGTATGTGTGTGGGATAGGGCCTCTTGTTGTGGCCACTGACAAAGCTACCCTACTGAAACAAAACAAACAAATAAAACAGTTAATAAATAAGAAGTATTAGTTCAAGAAAAAAATTTCCAGCAAAATCGAAGAAACGAAGAAACTGCCTTGAAGAATATGTAGGATGACACGCTAAATTTAATCAGGGAGGTGAGACGCCTCCCTGATTTAATGATGCACATGCTCAGTAGGTTATCG
Source organism: Diadema antillarum (assembly GCF_040938485.1). Taxonomy (NCBI): domain Eukaryota; kingdom Metazoa; phylum Echinodermata; class Echinoidea; order Diadematoida; family Diadematidae; genus Diadema; species Diadema antillarum. The sequence continues at coordinate 375,858 of NW_027272319.1, read as the reverse complement.
GTAAATTGTTATTATCATTATTCACATTTGCCATGTTGCGCTCATCTCCACGCATCACTGGCATGGAAATTTGGCCAAAAATAAACTTGATTCCTTTTCTTATCTGAATAATCACTGTGTTACTCATTCTTTTAATCAACAAATTATTTTCCTCGTCACTGCGATCAACTTTAGTACGTAAAATCTTTGGCAAAAAACAACAACAACCAAACAAACATCAGCAACAACATGTTACTCTCTCAAGTTCATATCTGTGTTATCTAAATTGAGAATGTTTTCTATTCTGTTTTGTCTGGTTTTGCTCTAGTTAGTGAAATCAATTTGAGAATGGTGTTTATTATTGCAAAGGTAGACTCTTATTGGTACTTTTAAACTGTTTGTTTACCAAATCGGCAAAGGAAAATTACAATCATAATTGTGAAACAAACCAAAAATGAAATCACTCGCGGGCAAAGTGAGCAGACTTAGATATTAAAAAAAAAAATGGACGAAGAGAAAAAAAAAAGAACTAATGATCAAAATATTTCTCAAATGGTGTGATTCGAACAAATGATTTTTGAAAATTCAATTGACAATTCAAAAGCACAGTACAATGCTTCCATCCATTCGTATGATGTAACTTTCTCCCTGCCTATATATGCTACCATGTTCCGTTTGTCAGAATAACTCTATTTGTTGTCGTTCAACATTATTATAAGACGAATTGGGAAGTTATCTATCTCATATCCGAAACACTGGACCTAACTTTGGTTTTCCAGTTTCAGACTCAGATGTCTCCAGGAGAGGTGAGGATAAACAAGAATGTAAACTTAATACAAATGTGTGTTTCTTGGTGGAATATGTTGCTGGTCTTTCATTGCCGACATAATTTTCCTTTTAGATATTTATCAAAAATTCTACACTCTCTCAAGTGGTTTCTTTATTCTTTACTGAGCTCGTCATTGTAACGATTTTACAATGGTAAAGGTAATCGCGATGATCAGGTCGATTTTGAATGCGCTATACAAGATTTAGTTTATATATAAAGAAATAACTTTCAACACGACTCAATTATTCGAAATGATAGAGACTGAAATCTGGGCCTATACTAACCACATGAATAATGATGGTACAACTGCGTTTTTCTTTTTGCAAGTTCAAAGCACGTTTCCACAAGACTGCTCAGAAGTTGGGGAGATTGGTTCAAGCGCTAAAGACATGCCCTATTTCATCAAGCCAACCGGCATGACACAGCCTTTCAAAGTTTATTGTGATATGAGCACAGATGGAGGAAATTGGACGGTAAATACAAGATAACTTGTTTCTGAAAATTCAAGCCACAGACTATGCCAAAGAGAATGAAAAGCGAATTAGATAGAAAGATAGATAGATTGAAAGAAAGAAAGATATAGATAGATAGAGAGAGAGAGGGAGAGAGAGAGAGAGAAAGAGAAGTAGAGAGGTGATACATTCTATGTCCATGCACTTTGTTCTCCGTCCAGATGTCCATATTCGGGTAGTTCACTAGAATTGTACTGAGATATGGATTGCTTTTCGTAACATTATAACATTGCTCTGCCCGAGGCATCGCAATTCCATGCCTGCATGCGTAGACTTGAGCATGGAGTTTAGCACGGAGGGTCATAGCATGGAGTTGGAGTGCATCGCGAGGGGCAACAATAATCATATCAAGTACGCCCCTTGATAAGAATATTCATATCAAAATGATATACATGAATACTGGTCAGTGATTGATAATAATGTAATCTCGTGACTAATGCAGCCAGAATCGAGATCGTTATATTGATTGTGGTGACGTCAAGTCAGATATAATCTAACTCCGAATTTGATTGGTTGCCAACGGGGCAAGAATGAAAGATGTGTATCTACGTAGACCGCTTGATAGATGCCTTGTCTGTTGTTTTGATATAGGACCTAGTACTTTCCCTTGGGAGTCGTATTTTCCCCCAAGACAATATTTTCCCTCATCAGCTGCTTCTGGAAAATATAATCTCTTTGAGAAAATATAAGTCCAGCGGGATGTCAAGTGTTATGAAGATCTAAGAAGGCACTACCTATTCAATTTAGATAGCGAGTTTACAGTACCTAAAGGTGCTGCATAGTTTGCGATCTCATCGCACACTGCAGGACACGGGCCACCTCCCACGTTGTAGAGGCCAAGCGCTTTCTACAATACAGTCATGTACACACGACCTCCTATGGGTAATGCGTGTGTACCAAAATATAGAACAGTCTAGTGCCATATGGTGATTTGGCACTATTATATGGGGCAGCTGTCGTTGAATTGCGCTACAGGCAATAGTAGAATTTACCACCTTAAATCAAATGACTTTTATATCATTATTTATTATTCATATTACACTATGTAACATGAGATTACAGGTTTGTTGCATAATACATTATGCTCCCATAAGCAATGACTTTACTTGTATCACGTTTTAGCCTCACGTTATAGTTTCCTGTATTTCATTTTCCCAACCTGAAATCAGCTTTTGCAGCGCCGAGCAGATGGCTTGCTCAGATTCGATCGCCCATGGAGGGATTACAAGTATGGATTCGGCGATGTGATGTCAGAGCACTGGCTCGGCAACGACAAGATCTACCACCTGACGGCACGTGACTACGAGCTACGGGTCGAACTCGGGGACTTCGAAGGGAACGAGGCCTTTGCTATATACAAGTCCTTCAGGATCGATAACGAAACCATGAAATATCGATTACACGTCTCCGGTTACTCCGGCAACGCAGGTACAACAATCTCCATGTAATAACTATCTCCCTGTCAAAGATTTTTAGTAAAGCAGTCATGCCACCGGCGTCATATAATGACATTCTTAATACAATTTCAATAAACTTCTTGTATCACCATGATTTAGTGTCTTTTCAAATGGGCATGTTTGTCATGTGTTCATGCTCGAAAGATTTATTGCCTTTTCTGTCATTATTTTTTTTAAATTAGATTAATACAAAACTCGTTTAAAAACTAGATTTAGAAATTTGTCAAGACTGCCTATTCTAGTTATCTGCTCAATTCGAGCTTAGGGGAAATGGGCCATGCAATTTTCAAAATGTTTATATAAAAAAAAACAAAGACAGGTTTGACATGTATTTCATATCGACAACGGCGTATCAAGAATTACTAGCGTGAAGATAACGCGTGAAATAATCAAATTATACGAAGTTCATTGCAGTAGTCCTTTCTTCTCAATGATGACGCTATCAAACTGATGAATTGTTGACGTAATTTGCACAGATAAGATGGCGTCTGATTATTAACAAGTCGTTATCATATGGAATGAGCCATATAACGTGGTCTATATGTGTGCAAAATGTGGTGTATTAGCCAAGATAATGACCAAAGTATATATTTGACCTTTGAAACTTTTTCCACAACCAACAGTGACCAAGATAGCGTCTGATCAAAAAGTCGTACTTTTATGAAACAATTCATGTAATAAGAGTTATATCTGCGCAAAAAAAAAAAAAAAAAATGGGTCGATTGAGAATGTTTTTCCAGACACGCGAGAAAATATTCTAAGATAGAGAAATAAACATTTTTAGCTTTTACCGTAACTTCCAAAGCTGAGAAGAATTCGTAAAGAAAAAGAAGGTGATCCGTGATAATACATGAAAACCAACATGCAAGCAAAACAATTTTGCAAAATGTGACAAAACACCCTGCCATCAAATCTCACTATACTCCCTTGACAATTTTGTTCTGGGGTTCTGTTACTTTAAAGGGGATGGCTAGTAACTGATCAGTGGGAATCAGCGGGAATGCTGGAAGATGATTGTTCCAATCCTTGTGGGATTCATTTAAGAGTACATTATATATCTATTGTTGTGTGAAAATTGTTTGCTTCAGAATGGTCTCATATTCAAGTAATGTGCAGTTTAATGTTTCCAGGTAAGCGTCCCTGGTCAGTGACGGGGCATTAATCTGCACATTACTTGAATATGAGACCGTTCTGAAGCAAATAATTTTCACACAACAGTAGATATATAACGTACTCTTAAATGAATCCCATAAGGATTGGAACAATCATCCCTCAGCATTCCCAATGATTCCCACTGATCGGTTACTAGCCATCCCCTTTAAAGTTTAAATGCCTATGACAGAGAGAGGGGATGCTTAATGAATCGTCTGATGCGTCCGTCAGATTTATAGTGTGTGGACGATTTCTCTATTCTCTCCTTTCCTTATACAGGAGACTCTCTTACCGCACACGATGGTCGTTTTTTTCACTTCGAGGGACCAAGACAACGATATTTACGACAGCAACTGCGCCATAGTAAATTTTGGCAGTGCCTGGTGGTACGACCATTGCGTCCTCGCCAATCTGAACGGATTTTACTTTCAGCCTGGAACGGTGAACTACTATGGAGTCTGCTGGTACCACTGGAAACTGAGCTTTTACTCTATGAAAAGAGCGGAGATGAAAATTCGGCCAATACGACCCTAAAGTTGACATATAAAATGCAAATTCTTTGCCTCTCCCCACTACATGACAAGAATGTAACTATGATAATTGTAAAATTGAAGTCTATTCATATCTAAACACACATGAGTAAAAAAAAAAGGCATTTCTTGCCTAAACTTCATAACCCAGCAGTTGTAGATAGTACAGATTGGACCTTCGACCCAGGATACTCTTAATAATAGCAGTGTGCATTTGATTTAATTTCTTCCGAACTTTGAGGACACAGAACTGAAAAATGAATAAAGATACAGAGAGCACGCTATCTGACGGCATATAACAATTTACAAAGTTATTTGTTTGCTTTTTGATTTTATTCGATTTATTGTTCCACATCTCAAAACACAAATAACATGACACAATCGATTTGACATAAGACTGAACATAGCGTCGTAATGACAAAGAATATAAGAGAAGACAATTTTACAAACATGAAATGCGGGGACCTACCAAAAAGCAAAGCTTGTAATGTATAGGTCCCTGTATAGATGAAAATGTTGGTCTTCTTAAACAACCTGCTTTTTGTTTTATTCTCGGCAAAGCCTCCTCCCAAACTTTGGAAAAATAGTGAGTATACTAATGTTTAGAATACGTATCTTGACACTCGCATTTGTGTTTGACATCGTCAAAGAGAAAATGTTATGAACGTTCCAGGCGATGTGTGCTGTGCATATAGGAGTCGCTTGGAATACAACCATAATTATTTATACTGCACTTCGACCGTTTTCTCATACCGTATCGCCTGAAGCCAAAGTAGAGTTGCTTCATGTCTTTGACGAAAATATCTCAATATTTCTTTTTCGAAGCGAAGAGGGTATCTATTGTCTCCATTATTCATCAATTTATATTACATTGTAAAGAGAGAAAAAGGGGATGATTTTTATGACGTTTCCTAAAATAAACAAAAATAATTCATAGACCATTTTCAAAATATACATTATTCAGTACACAATATTCCTGTTTTATATCTTACAGTGTAAAATTTGTAAATCCAATAAAAGGCTATTGTCAAAAACAAATATAAATTCAGCCTTTTCTTGAGCTATTAAAATACATTCCTTTCATTTCAAAATCCACACTATATATGAATTTGACTGTAGCTGTCAAGTATGAAGTTTCTTTAAACAATCACACACAATAAATGGACTTAAATTTTATTATAATAATTTACATAACATTTTTCATGATATATTCACTACTTAGGTACATGTATTGTACAAAATATTAATATTGAATTCCTAGTATTTCTTTTCTCAGCAATAAGAAAGGTTTCTTTTAGATATATTCATCCAATCAATGATGGGTAGATTGTTTTTCCCCAATTCCGTTGTTATCGAGACCATGTGAACACATACGTCTCTAAAATGTTTAGTTGGATCATCATGAATTGATATTTTTGATTTATTATTCCCGTTCTTAGCTTAGGAATTTCTGATAGTCTGTCACTAAACTTGAAATATAATGCCGTGTATACAGTTGCTTATCCATGATATTGGAAAAGCCTGGTGAAGCAAGATAAAACTAAAAATCAAGATTTGCTCACAATTAAATCAAGTTGAGAGAAATGTCTTTTGAGAGTATAAAGCTGCAATTCTTGAAAATGTCTTTTAAAATTTGAACTCCATTTTGATACCACTTATCATTAAATAGGATGTTATGTGAACATATTCTTAATATGTCATAGAACTTCATATTGTATTCCTAGAACGATACTATCGGACGGTATTTCAAACAATACCATTCTTAGTATCATTTAACCAGGTTTCTGTTATTTCATGTAAAACACTTGGAGTTGATTCTTACTTATTATTTCATAGTATTATTAGAAGAATAGCAATTTGAATTTGAAAACAAAGTACATTTTACTCAACATTTCGTTTTGTTGCACCTGCATCCCACTCATGCCAGTCGAAAGTGGAGTTTTCTTTTAGTACGGAGGTCAATCATAATTCACCTGTCCGTTTTAAACCCGTTTAGTCATTATAATATTATAGATTATTTTTAAGTGGTTCACGATATACAGACATGCTTTTTATTTGACCTCTCAGTTCCTTTTTTACGAAACATAACTTTGTATTTTGATGGTATATTTGTGTATCATTTTGTTAACTATCATTTATCTTTAGCACAGTCGAATGAAAGCCTGTGATATAATTCGATATCTATTGTGTGCTATTTCTTATCTGAAAAAAAAAGAGTGAAAATGAATTGGATTGAATTTATGATTTGTTTCACGTTTTCGGTCTTTGTTTGCCGAATAAAAGTAAATTACCAACTGTTCAATCTTTCCGCTTTTGTTCAGAAATTGTGTCAACCATAAGTATTTTCACCACTTACGTAATAATCTGTACAATTTCGTGACTTTGATTTGCCAATTTAGATTTGTGTTTTATCCGTATCAGGCGACATATAAAGATATTTTGTACGTGTGACAGTCTACACTAGTCCAAGATCATTCAGTAACCATCTAAATTTGGCAACCCCCAGCCACATAACTGATGATTAACTTATATTCAGTTTTGGTCCTACTACATTTCCAAATAATTCCAGCTCTTCATGTACTATTTCTAACGGCCTTTTATCTGACACATACATAAACACACACAGACATACACACACACACACACACACACACACACACACACAACATGCCAAAACAAAAGGGCTTTAAACCACTTCCACAGTGATGTCAAAACGCCCTTAAAACCATGAACTTTGTACACTATTAGTGTCCTTTTGGCATAACAGTGGAAGTACTTTAAGGCCCTTTAGGCATAAGGCTCACGAGTGTTATCTGCATCATTGCAAACATTTTACTTCAAAATGTCCCTCCTCTTTTCAAACAGAGGCACCATTCACACAGGCCCGAATTCAGTAAGGTATTACAATCTTTGTCCATGATTTAAATCACAGACACAAAAAACCCTAAGTTTTGTCGAAATGTTAACATTTCGTTGACGAAATGACTGATTTTGTAACGAAATGGGCCATGCGACACTCTTGGCGCCCCATACAAAACTACGGTCTTTGTCCATGTTTTCAACCATGGACAAAAATTGTACCACCTTCGTGAATTCGGGCCTTATTGTTCCTTATTCGGAAAACATAATTCTATGATAAAGTACAATATAAACAAAATAACAAAAACCAAAAATTAAACTGAAAGTGAGCAACCTTGTCTGATTCCCTTTTCTATAAAAAAAAAAAGACTCAGCTATCCAACCATTCACTATCCCTGAGCTGCGAATATCTGTAGGCTATATTTTCATCTCGGTCTGAAAAAAAAATCAAAAATTCATTTTCAAAGCATTACACAAAACCAACATTAATAACATAAAAAGCATTAGAAAAAATGCCATCATCATGATATTGCACCATCTATTCTGTTGTTGTCATATATTTAATTATACCAATTGTCAGACAGTTATTGTGAAAGCCGATATTAAACATTTTTTATGTAACCAGTTTGATCTTCGTTGACAAATTCACCGATCAGTGATTGGAAACGTGTGGCTAGAGCTACGACTATCTCATAGCTGAATTTCAAGTTACATGGTCTCAATTTTCTAAATATTCTCCTTTTTAATTAATCATTGTTATGGGACATTTTTTTTCTTTAATTCAAAACATTTCTTTCTTTGAAAATCATTCATTAAGAAAATTCAACCAAGTAGGCCTATATGGAATTTCAATCTAAAAAGTTTTGGAAAAGAATTATTGATACACCATCAAAACCTGGTACTTTGTTTTTACATATCAAAAATGGCACCTTTACATTTGGCAACCATTGGTAGACTCATCACATGTGTTCCCTCTTAACTCAATCTTCAAACTTGAACTGAATTAATTGACCTATTTGTCTAATTTCCGTCGATATGAGTCAAGTAAGAATAAATGAAATTCCAGTACTTACTGGATTATACCTGGATATGCTTTTTTTGGTACAGAAAATAATTGGTGTATTTATTTTACTTATTTATCTTTTGGTTTCTGAGTCATATTTTTCAAAACCTAGAAAATAATTTGTGTAGTTTCTCCTTTTTCTAGTCTCCTAAGTCTTAATCTGGCAGCAGCCCCTCTGCATTAAACAGATTTTCCTTTCATGTATTTCTCAACGTAAATATAGAGGGGTATTTAGGTCACCATTTAAATCAACTTGGTTTTTTTTAAGATCACAGAATATCCCTTCTAACCATACTTTCCCCTCTTTCTTATTTTGAAGCTTTGTTTTTACAGTACTGTAGCCGGAACTCGCGTAATGAGTTCCGATGTCTGCGTAAAAGAAAAGCTCGTACTATCTGAAATACTTCTGATACGAGATTTGAATTCATCTTCGTATGCTTCATCTGTTATTACTTCAGTTTGGACGAAAGAAGTACAGACAGTCATCCATAGTAAATGGAGAATAAAGTGTTTCTTTTCATATAGCACCGGTCACCCTTGTGGTGTTGTCATTCTTATGAATAATAGATTTGATAGCCTATAGAAATGAGCAAGATAGATATAGAAGATGATGGAAGAACTTTACTTTTAGAAGTCAAGATAGAAGTTTGATATTACTCTCGTAAGTATTTGTACAACTCCAAAAACAAAAAAAGAATTTTTTTTTTTTTTTTAAAGATGAAAACTAGTGACGGTTAAATTATCATGATACTTCAGATGATGGAGCCCATCTTATCGTAGGTGGTAGCCGAAAACTCATATTGTAAGACTCATTAAAGTTAGTGATAACTTTGTAAGCATTAACGGTCCGTCTCAAGATCTCACGCATGGCACCCATTTTTCTCACGCATCGGGAGCATATAGCTTAAAGGATTAAAGTTAGAGTTGCAATTGAAGGCATATCTCCCTTTTTTGTCTTTCAAAATAAGTAAACAACAGTCACTTATGCATCAGCTTGCACCATTAAGAGCTAAAAATTGAAAAAGCTCCCTACCGTGGGAGGGGGGACTCCACCCTTCCACACCCTCTCCTCGCTCAGTCGCTTCGCTCCCTAGCTTATGCACATGCACGTGCGCCGAGACGATGAGGTCATGGAAATCTCACTCATATAAATCTTTTTTTTTTTTTAAACTTGGCATCTATGACTGCAATGTCACTTTTTTTTTTAATTAACTCGACAGCTCAGCTGTATCAGCCTTTATACGAATTCCTATAGTACAAGTTTGTGAAAACGTGGATCCCGGTATTTCGTTATCAGCTGAATTGCTATGAACGTGCAACCGGGAGTATGGGGCATATATCCATGTTGAAACGGGTGCACGTCACGAGACCGACTCCCACGAGTCTTACAGCCCATGAGTCATACAGCTCACTAGTCATACAGCCCATGAGTTATACGGCTCACGAGTCACAAAGCCCACGAGTCATAGAGCTCAAGAGTCATACAGCCCATGCGTTATACAGTTCACAAGTCATACAGCCCATTAGTTCGACACTAAGCCAGCAAGGTCCACGAGACCGACACATTACGTAAGCACCGTGTTATATCTGTCGAACTCGTGGGATGTTTTTACCTAGTGTCGAACTCATGGGCTTTGTTTGCCTAGCGTCGAACTCATGGGCTGTATAAAGACTCGTGAGCTGTATGACTCATGGACCTGTTTTCAGTGTCAAACTCCTGGGCTGTACGACTCGTGGGTGTCGGTCTAGTGGGATGATCCCGTAGAACCGGCCATTTACTATGTACAGGGTTCGATCATGCACGAGAAAGGACAGGTGCAGACAAGTACATCAATGTCTGCCGATTGGAAAACATCCACGCCTATATAGCATCGTGAAGTTACCGCGGGAATGTATGACGGAAGTGTTGCTACGAGTTGTGCTGTGTCGGGCTTATGCTGTGTTCGGAGACCAGTGTGAAAGGGTGTCCTGAATTTGCGTCATGTTTACACAGGCAGGGATCGTATTTTACACTCCTTTCTTACCCGGATACAGACTTAATGTGTTGTACCAGCACGCCAATATGAAAGTGATACTAGTTTAAATAACGATGTCTTGAAAATCAGCCTTTATATAATAAACCTTTAACCGTCCTTGATGAAGCCACGTCAGCGGACTGCTATAAAACGGAATAATAATAGAATAATGATAATATCAATGAATAAAGCATAACCGAGGCCTCATCAATGGCAAAAACTGTCAATGATCCGGTCATGCAAAAGCTGACATGGGTTATAGAAAGAGACTAAACAACATTCGATACTTTTTATCCTCACAGTAGCCTCTATTTTCATAACAAAGATTAGGAGAGGGTTTTGTCTTTGTTTCTCTTATCTCTCCCTCTCTTCCTCTCTCACTCTCCCTCTTTTTCTCTCCCTAAACACATTTATTTCATAACAATTGTGATGAAGAACTATGGCAACAAATGGACACGACAAAGCAAGTCGAAGCACAAAAAGGTAGGAGGAAAGTGATGTTCAAGTTTCTTCTCTTGGGGGAGATTAAACAACAGCTACAACCGCAATGAGGTGCGAAATGTCAACAACCATTAATTTTTTTTGCTTTTTTATGACGACTGTGAGCAAGTTATCATGAATATTTACTAATACAAGATCTTAACTATTCATGAATAGAGTTATGTGCATCGATGTGCAGATCAGATTGTTGGCGATGGTTGGTTATGTGCTGTGTCATTTCTCGTAAAATAGTGGATGACTACACAAGGTCGATACGAGAACTTGGTGAGCGACAGAATGATATGTGATACTAATTTTTCGTTAGCTCGTATGAATCTCCACCGGAGCGCCGAAAGAAAACTCTAAGCGAATCACCACCAAATCGAAAAGCTTGTGAAGAAATATTATCCAAATGGCAAGACATGTGGCCATTAGATTTTTCACGCGATTTTCCATGTTCAACGACATTAATGGCAAGTTTTTGCAGTAACGAAGAAATTCATTTATTATCTTTCTTGGTTTTTTTTTGCAATGTCAATCAGTTTGTCTCCCATGTGTCTCTGTTATTTTGAATTGAATTTGAACTGAATTGAATTTATTTTCCATTTCCATGACAACATGAACAAAAAACATGATACTTAACATTAACACACAAGTAAAAATGCAAATTACATAAACGGTTGCAAAAAAGACAATATGAATGGCAAATGGATGGATCTACAGAAAGTAGTAAAATAACTTATAACTTGCAGATCCAACAATAATCACAAAGTATAAGTTCTTTTTTTGTTTAAAAAGAAAGGCGCAACATACATTGACATGCACTTCAAGAACATCAAGACATTTGTACACACACACACACACACGCAATAACTCAGCCTGATTTAAGAAATCTTATCTAATTATTTGATATAAACTTTTGTAATAAATATCTTTTCAACTTTACTTTAAAACTTTTAACAGCACTGCATTGTTTGATATTTTCAGGTAACATATTCCAAAATTCAGGTGCTCTGCATATGATATTAGAGTTTGTAAATGAAGATCTTCCATATTGCACACGAAAGTCATTTGCACATCTTGTATTATAATTGTGAATTGACCTATTTCCCACAAACAAATTATCAAATACTTCTGGTAACATATCATTAGTATATGAATGCATAAAACAAATCACTTGATAATCATAAAGTAAAAATACTGGCAGTATATTCAATTCATAAAACAATGGCTTTGTATGGCTATCATATGAAGACTTTGAAATGATACGTACCACTCTTTTCTGCTATAGGAAAATACGCTGCAATAAAAACTTACTACAAGTACCCCAGACAATAATATCATATAACAAATGAGGAAGAATTAATGAATTACAAATGATGAAAAGAATACATTTTGGCAAACACATTTTTAATTTACTCATAAGTCCAATGATCTTAGATATCTTTAACAATATATCATTGACATGTGTCTTCCATTTTAGCTCACAGTCAATACTAATGCCTAAAAATTTTGTTGTCTTTACATTTGTTATTACATGACCATCAATAAATACCTTCAATATACTTATATCTTTCTTACGAGAGTTAAAAATCATCATATGCGTCTTTTCATAATTCCGTTGTAACTTATTTGCACTTATCCAATGTTATGTGTGTATCATTTAATGTCTGTATATTCTATTTGTGTAAGGTCTAACTGTTATATTATCAATAAGGTACTTGACTCATGGTATAAATATTTCTGCCTGTTGCTACGGTGTCTTGACTTTTTCAGTCCCACGAGTAAAAAAATGTCGCTTTTCTTTTCTTTACTTCCATATTTCTTTCTTTCTTTCTTTCTTTCTTTCTTTCTTTCTTTCTTTCTTTCTTTCTTTCCTTTCTCCTTCCTGTCCTCCCCATTAGAACAGCACCAAATTGTATAGATGGGAGTATTATGACAGGTAAACTAAAGCCCTGTGTGCTCCCCTCCCCCCCCCCCCCATGCAGTCAAACTTATGTAATTAATGTCGGCACCCCTGGTATATCATTAATTTTGTAATTAAGTAATCGCATAACAGATTGTGTTTTAAATGAAAGTTTTCCCCTTTACAGCAAAGTAGAGATTGTATGTGACGCGAGATTAGTCCTTTGGCGAATATCTATGACGTATCTACTGTATACGCCATATATTTAGCGACTCTAAACTTTTGCGAATCGGGACTTCCCGACGATTTCGTGAGTGGACAAATTCGCTACCAAAGAAATGTAACTTTTTTTTTCCTTGAAAAAAAAAAATAATATACGCGCTGCGATTGGAAAGTGGCGTGGATGGAACTCATGCTGGCAAACGGGGAGAAATTTACGGCACAGTATGTCGTGCCGTCTTCGAAGATGTCGAGATGTGTATCAACTACGCCGGTAGTCTCATCTGCACGTTGTCTTGTAAGACAAACTATTCTTTCAAGAGAAAAACATGATTAGCTAGATATATAAGCAACTGAGTTTTGCTAAAAGATGATTATATATAAAATCTTCGAGTTGTGCTTCTTGGAAACTGTGTGATAAGTTGTCGAATGTGTAATTCGTATTTCTTTTGTGGGATGGAAATGAAGTGCAAATTGGATTGAATTTAAATGTATGTATAAGCATATATATACATATATATATATATATATATATATATATATATATAATATATACAATGTATATATTTATACATAAAATAAATGTGTGTATATGTATGCATGTATGTACAACTCCCCACTCGATCACACTGGAATTACTTTTGAAAAATAAGTTATGAGCAAAATAATTTCACGGGATATTCCTACCCTTATCAGAATGTTCCATTGACCCCCAGAAATGACACGATCCTTAATAGTGACTTTAAAAACGAGCATTTCGTTTTCAATCTGTGCTCACTTACACATGCCAGAACTTTCACGCAAAAGCTCATGAATTTAAAGTAGAATCACATGTAATAAATCATATTGCTCAAAATCCTGTTTGATATATATATACATATACACTCAGCAAAAAAAGAAAGTAAACACTTTTTCGAGGTCATATTTGAAATAGAAGATTGTGATAAAAATCAATGTGTTATGTACCATATTAAAGGTAATTTAATTGGCTATTAAGCTCATAAATTGATTAAAGAGAAAACTTTACGCATGAGTGAGCACATTCGTTTTTGTCCTTCAAAGCACAAAATCAAAAATTGCAAAAATTGACATGTTTTCTTTCATGGGCAAATGTCCTTCAAAACAACATTGACAACAAAAGACCAGTTTAACACAATGAGAGACATGAGTGAAATAGCAAAAACAAGTTTTCAATCTCTTTATCTCTTTATGACCTCTAGGAAAAGCAAAATGGGAAATTGAAGGGGAAAATAAGAATTTTCTGTCAAGTCAAACTTCAAAGGACATAGGGAATAATAAGCAGACAGATGATAAAATGAGTAGAATTTCTTTATTCATTTCATTTAATCTAGTGGTTTAAGAATTCATGAGACAAACTCAAGAACCAAAATTTTATTTACAATTTCCTAATTTTAAAAAAAAACCTCAAATTTCTACCATTTTTGATAATTATTACATCTTTTTTTATTTCATTTGAATTTAGATTTGTCATAAGATTCTTTATTTTCATGCTTTATTTTTAGCCTTCATTGATCATTTGGGCTGAAAAGATATCATAGAGATCAAAGATTTATTTTTGCAACCTAATTCATCTTCCCTTTTGTGTGAAATTTGCTGTTTGTTCTTATTGTTCTATGGGAGAGCACATACGCATGAATGAGAACTTGTGCAGTTTTGCAATTTTTACTTTTGTGCCCTGGAAGAGATAAACAAAGGTGTTCACTCATGCGTATAGTTCCCCTTTTTGTTGACCTACCAAGTTGATAGCCAATTAAATTACCTTTAATATGGCATATAATACGTTACCTTTCAGCCAAATATTCTGTGAGAAATATAAACTTGAAAAAGCGTTTACTTTCTTTTTTTGCTGAGTGTATATATATATATATATATACGATAGTATATAATACAATGTATTGATATAAGATGTGATATTATAAAATGAAATATAATATAATGTAATGCAATATGATAAAAATAACATAATGCTAGTCTGATATACAGATGAAATGCATGTGAGAGTGGGAGAAAATAATTCATGCAGAATATCAGAGACAGACATTTAATTATTTACATGCATTCTTAAGGGCATAAACAGTCCCCTCTCCATGCCTTGCACTTTTCATTGTGTTTTTGGGAATGCGAAACTTAAAAGTCTGACAATCTATGTTTAATTCTTCTTTCTAAATTTTAGACTCAGATGTCTCCGGGAGAGGCGAGGATATACAAGAAGGTAAACTTGAGGCAAATATATGTCGGTAAAGTATTGGGATATGATGCTCGCATAATTATGAGAACGCGAAAAGAATGCTTTGAGGTTCATAATCAAATCAAGACGAGAACAAAGGAATAAATGAAAACAAAAGAAAAAAACCGTAAAAGTTTAACGAAGAATCGAACTATACTAAGAAAGAAAAATAGTAGCTATATTTGGAGAGTTATACTATTCATTAAATTTTGCTGATCATTTATCTCTCAATATTATAGAGTACGTTAGTAGGATACCTGTTTATCTTCCCATGACGCCCTCTGTCGATCAAGATTTGAGCAAGGATGCACACACACACACACACACACACACATTATGTTCGTTTTCAGAAGACTCTGTAACGTGCATGCGAACACATTAGTTATGTCCAATACATTTACACAAAATGAAAATATATCGAGAACATGTAGGCCTATTTTTTATCTAGTTCAATCAATGGAGTCACCTAAGTACCATGATTGGTAATACAAACAGATTTTTTTTCTTTTTCAGAATGTTAGTATAATTCCAACAATAATTCATTACTGACCGACAGCCTCATCCGCCCACTACTTCGATATGATAAAGGCTAAATTTCAGTAAGACCCATGTCTGGAGTGTTTCGCTTGGTGCTTTGATTATTACACTTATACATATTTATAGGAGTGTTTCCTCTGGACTGTTCTGAAGTTGCGGCGAGTGATCCAAGCGCTAGTGGGCGCTATTTGATCAAGCCAACCGACATGACACAGTCTTTCGAGGTTTACTGCGATATGAGCACAGATGGAGGAAATTGGACGGTAATTTCATTGTGTCTGTGTCTGTGTGTCTGTGTGTGTGTGTGTGTTTTATTCCTTATTTCAATTGCAGTGTTCCAAATCAAGTCGTGGACAGTGCCTTTAACATAAATGAACTGCAGAAAATGAGAGAAAGTGTATGTGTGTGTATATTTGTGTATGAGAGAGAGAAAGAGAGAAGTAAAGAGAGGGAGATAGTTGAGAGGAGAATGAAGAGTTTAAGAGACCCCGTTTACAGTGCGAGGCTCGGCCGCGGCCGTGCCCAGCCCCGCTTCAGTGTAAACGCGCAAAAGGCCAAATGCGAGGCCAAAATTGGCCTCGCATTTGGCCTCGCTCTGGTGTAAATGCAAACTGGGCCAATTGCGCGGCCAATTTTAGTCTGGCTTCCAAACCCTCTGCCTGTATCTTTCGCTATTCAGGATAAAAACTCCCCTCAACGTCGAAAACTAGTATAGTTTAAGGTGGTTTTGTCCTGCAAAGGATTCTTTCCTTCGGCAAAGGCCTTTGCCCGAACGGCGACTTCGTCGCCAAGGAATTCATTTGGCAAAGGGTCTGAAACCAGACAATACCAAATGCATTTGATTACAAGCAGAGCGCCACTACGACAAAATATTGAAAGGTTTGAATCAAAAGCGCGGCCGAGCCCGGCAGTGTAAACGGACAAAATTGCGGGGCCCGGCCTCGCAATTGAGGCTGGGCTCGGCCGCGGCTCGACCCAGCCCCGCACTGTAAACGGGATCAACTACTCCATGAAAAGGGCGGAGATGAAAAATCGGCCCTTGAGACCCTGAAGTTTGTATACCACTAATGAGTCAGATTGGATGTTTGCTGATACTTCTCGGCTTTCCTACCGACATAGCAGACTGACGTCGAAAAGACGTCTTAATTTGGTGGCAACTGGTTAAACTGGTCGCACGTCATATACAGTAATGACCAAAAATGACGTGAATTAAACGTCTTTTTGAAACGTATTTATCACGTCATGTTAGGGACCTCCCAAAGACGTTAAGTCTAGGTCAGTTTTCCGACATATTTTTTACCTAATGTTAGTAACGTATTACTGACGTAAAGTTTACGTCAATTTTGCAATGTATTTTTCGCGTCATATTGACGACGTGTTAATGACGTTAGATCTCTGTTGTTTTGCGACGTATTTTCTAGTCTATTTGTATGAGAAGCAACAGTGCGCTTAGAAACGTCAGTATGAAGCGCCATATAAATGCAATTATTGTTATTATTATTATTTATCACGTCATGTAAACGAGGTATTACTATTAACGTCAAATTTACTCTGTTTTGTGACGAATTCCTGACGTCATATGAGCGACGTATTAATAACGTGAAATCTACGTTAGTTTTGCGACACATCTATGACGTAATATAAGCGACGTACAGAAGACGTAAAATTTGGGTCAGTTTCGGGAGTATTCTTCATGTCACATTAACAACGTATAACTGACGTAAAGTTTACGTCGCTTTGCAACGTATTTATGACGTTATATTTGCAATGAAAAATTAAAATGAACGTCATACACATGTTCACTGACGTAAAATATGTCATATGTGGTAAACGTGCCTTTTCAGTTGACGGTGCTCTACTGTGGAATAGCCTGCCACCCCCATTGCGAAATGCCCAGAGTAAGAACGCTTTTTGTTCACAGTATTTGAAATGGTGTTCAGGGTAATAACTGTCATCATTTATTATACCCCCGCCACACTTAGTGTGAAGGGGGTATACAGGAATCACCGTGATGTTGGTCTGGCGGTCGGGCGGTCGGTCGGTCTGTTGCAAAATCTTGCGTCGCGAACTCCTTCTACTGTCTTGAAGTAATTTAATTGAAACTTAGGGTAAATGATGATATTGAGGTATAGATGTGCAAGACATGTTTTTTTTTTGTGTGTGTGTTTGTCGGACAATGCGTTGCCATGGTAACCATAATTTTACCAAAACTTTGTGGATTGAGTAACTTCCATATTATTTAAGCAATCAATTTCAAAATTGGCATCTGTGTTGATCTATAGGTGTAGTTATGCAAGACACTCCTTGTGTTTGTACTTGACAAAGCGTTGCCATGGTAACCGAATGTTTTCTCCGAAATCTTGTGGAGTGAACAACTTCCACAGTTTTGGGAAGATGTGTTGCCCTGGCAACCACTCATTTTTGTATCAAAATGTACCATTCGGGCTGTGAAGGTTAGGTTTGGTGTGTGTGATGGTAGTTTGGGTGTAGCTATGCAAAATGTCCTTTGTGTTTGTATCAGACAATGCATTGCCATGGTAACCACACTTTTTACCCAAACCTTGTGGAACTCAGTGTCAGCTCTGTGGTTGTGCAGTAAATTAGGGTTATTTTGTTTTTGGTTCGACAAGTGGACAGACATGATGTTGACATCATTGCCTTCATGGCGTCACATATTATGGGGCAACACTGGGGGGTAGAAGAAACAAATATTATGTTGTTGAATATTGTAAGATGATTGATGTTGTTTATAACTGATTTTTGTTATAAGAAATGAATGGAGAATTTTGAGGTATATAATATGATAATGTATAAGTGAAATAAGAGCTTAGTATAGATAATAGTTATTGATTTTGTATATTGATAGAAACAGAATTCAATGGTTGTGTACTTTTTCAGGCACGTATATTTTGATACATATGATATTCCCATAAGGTTCATTTTTTTTTTTTTTAGAAACCCAGTCAGTATTTTTTTTTCATTCTGGTTGCAAATTGATGCATTTAGTCTAATTCTTTATTTTCTCATTTTTATGAGCAGTTCTGGTCTGTATGATGTGGACCTATTGTGTTATGTTAATGTTATTTTTTTGTGATTGTTACCTTGTATGTATGTGTTTACAGGGCCCCCTGGAAAACAGTACTTGATTACTGACGGGGCCACCCTGTATAAATAAAACGAAATAATAATAATAATAATATTTTTGCTCAAATAGAAGTACACCAAAAGACGTCATATTAGGTGGTCATGGATAGAGAATTCCTAATGACGTGTAAATTACCATTTTAAAGTCAAGATATCACGTCAGAATAGCGTCATTAACACGTCGTTTGCACGTCAATTCACGCCTTTTTAACGTAAATTTGTAAAAAAAAAAAACCAAGATAGACGTCTTAAAGGACAAGTTCACCTTCATAAACATAAGGATTGAGAAAATGCAACAATATTAGTAAAACACATCAGTGAAAGTTTGAGGAAAATTGGACAATCGATGCAAAAGTTATGAATTTTTTTAATTTTTGTGTTGGAACCGCTGGATGAGGAGACTACTACAGCTTGTGAGTCATATGCGTACAACAATATAAAGAAAATGTAAAAGAAATTCAACATATTTTCACTTTTTTCGCATAATAAAAGAGCACTTGACTTGTCTCTTTCTAAAGGCAGGGGGAATAATATTACCCATAACATTTGTCGGTAACGAGTCAGGGGAATGTGTACTTTTTTCAAAAGATGGAATTTTGTGAAATTCCCTTTATATTTTCCTTATATTGTTGTACGCATGTGACATCTAAGTTATTCATACACTGCAGTAGTCTTCTCATCCAGCGGGTACTGCACAAAAACTTCAAAAATTCATAACTTTTGAACGGATTGTCTGATTTTCCTCAAACTTTCAATGATGTGTTCTACTAATATTGCTACATTCTCTCAATCCTTATGTTTATGAAGGTGAACTTGTCCTTTAAAGACGTTTTTTGAAGAAAATAACAAATAAAATGGACGTAATTTTGATGTCATTGTTAAGTTGTGACCGCTAGGCTAAGTAGTATTTCATTCCAAGATCTAATAAAGCTGTAACTCAAGGTACATCCATGACACGAATCCAACCTACCCTACTCCCAATGTTCTAAATCGTGTATCTACGTCTACCACCTATTCCCGTATAGTTGCAACTCTGTTGTATCACGTTTTACATAGGGCCTACATATTTGATGGGCAAAAAGATTTATGACATGATTACTAAACTAGTTCACAATATGTAGGCGCAATTGAAATAGAAAATATGTGTTCATAACACAAGTTGAAAGTTTGAATAACGTAACAAAAGAGTGTACAATTTCTGACAATTTGATGATTTTCACCAGAAAGTTTACTTTTTCAGACGTGAACAACGACCAGCTTTGATCTCGCTTTCATTTTCTTTCAGAAAAAATCTTGATAATTGTTATTTTTTTAGCATGCACAAGAATCTTAAATGGTATGCTGCACACCTACCACACCCAAAACACACAAGCACATAAACACACAAACACACAACACCCATACGAATACACACACACACACACGCACACACATAGACACTCACACCATGTGCATGCGCATGCATGGAAGGTGCAATCATTGCGCTGTCAGGCGCCCGTTGGTTGTCGGTACAAAGAAAAAAAAATGCAACATTGCTCACGTAAGATTCCATACTTTTGTCCAGGCTTGGTATGAAGCTACACATAGAACTCTATATTGACTAAAATATCATCATTCTTGCAGCGTGCAGTGATAGATTATGTCAGTTTCCTATGAATGTATCTTGAAAACTCGTCAGTAATCGTTTGTGCTCTGATGTGATGCTCGATGTTCCGGCTAAATGAAAAGATCTTGAATTTGGTTAATACCGGATAAAGTAGCTTTATTTTGATTATTTACCATTAGGGCCTAAAAATGATGTTGTCTTTTGCCAAATGACAACACATAATAAAACGATCTTTTCACATCGCTTCAATAAATGTGTATATTACTTGCGAATCGGAGATGTTGGTTGATTTTTTTCGTCTCTCTCATGGCAGACAGGATATGGTTCTGCTGATATATTAAAGTTCATACGGGTGAGGTGCTATCATAACACCATTTTCTCATCACGTTCTATATGCATAATATTCCTTTGTATGTGTTTATACGATATTGCACGACTTCGAAACAAGAAATCATGAATGACTTTCTTGAGTGTCAGTCGACGACAATAATGGTTTGTGGATACACATTTAAACTAATGAACCTAACTGGAAATCTGATACCAATAAATGCTAGTTGGAACTTGGCTTCTGATGGTTTCTATATCGATCATTAATTTTCATAAAAAGGGACGAGTATATGCATGTAATTATCGTGTATAACATTTTTAAAGTGTATCTTAATACAGTCATGTATATAGGAATTAAACTCATTGATAGTCCAAGTATCTTTTTTTGTAAGACGTTTGAAATATCGCGCAGCTAGATAACAATAACGACATACTCAATTTGTAATCGAATATGAATTATGGAATCGAAATAAATTACACTGTTGGTCAAAAAGGTGGAATAATTTTGTTTCGAATAAAAGTCGACCGGTTTGTTCGTATTTAAAAGGCTGTCTGTAGACAAGCTGGTTTGTTATTGATTACGTAATGTTACCCCATTATTCAAGTGATATTTGAACATGAGGAATGTGTTATTACGTAACGAAGTTGCCTTGTGCAGACTATAAATCCCTGTGCAGTTAAAATATTGCCTTTTTTGCTGATTTTGCACCATGTAGAGAAGGTTTATTTTTTCCAAGTTCCATGTTTTGTTTGCATTAAAAATCGGTACAGAATCCCCCTAGACTATGCCTGGTCCAATGCTGACGGCAATGCGCGAGAGAGTGATAGCGCTTAGGCATGAGGGCTACAAGCAGACTCGTGTAGGAGAAATCCTAGGGATTTCACAGGGTGCAGTCTCTAAAATCCTTAAGCGTTATCATGAGAGAGGAAATGTACTGGCACGGAAATCACCAGGACGTCCAAAACTGATAACGAGTAGAGATGATCGCCAACCGTTGAATCTTAGCCGCAGAAACCGGAAGTTACCCGCGAGTCGTCTTCAACTCTTGTGGAGGACACATCATGGAATCAACGTCTCGAGATCAACAGTCAATCTCAGATTGATACAACATGGCTACCGAGAACAATGATTGGTTAGATGTCCACGCCTGACGGTTCGCCACGGGGTAGCTCGTCTCCTTTGGGACAGGCAGCGCAGGACGCTTCAACTGGGACATTACCAATACGTTATCTTCATGGACGAGAGCCAGTTCATCCTTGACCGTAGATGGTAGAGATGAGAGACAGCGAGTTCGTCGGCCAGCTGGGGAAAGCCTTCGGGATGACTGTGTCCACGAGACAACCCAAGGTGGAGAAGGCCCAGCGATGGTCTGGGCCGGAATCCATTACGGGGGAAAAACGCCACTAGTGGTGCCGGATAGCACCACTAGTGGCGTTTACTTATCTAGTGAATGCCGCTGCCTGCAGGGAGATAATGGAGTTCCACTGCCTTCATTATGAAAGACATGTGTATGGATTCAATTTCCGACTGCAGGATGATAACGCTAGACCGCACAAAACAGCTGTAGTTAGAGAATTCCTAGAAGTAGAGGGGTTGAGCAGTTGCCATGGCCAGGTTGTTCGCCAGACATGAACCCCACATAACATGCATGGGATGCCCTAGGCCGAGCCATCAACGGCAGGGAGGTCATTCCTCAAAATCTGCAGGAGTTGGCAGCTGCGTTGAGGGAAGAGTGGGAAGCCATAACTGTAGATGTTATCAACAACCCGATGGACAGCATGCCACAACGTCTACGCGCTCTGATTCGTGCTAGGGGTGGATATACCCGGGGTGGACATACCCGAAATGTCCATCCTCAATGTGAAATCTTAAGAACAATGACTAAATTTGATGTGAACTTGTCAATGGAATCACAAAACAAGTTATCTGGAAAATTGAATGACGTTTAAAACAAATATTCTCTTGATAAAGCTTCCTCTGTAATATTATCAAAGTTGCTTCATGCCCATAGTTTATAATGATTTAGACATATACTTGTTAAAAATCACTGTGAAAGCGTGTAAGCGGCATGATAACAAAGTCAAGTGATTGATATACATCAAACATATTATTCTCCAAGCACATTGTAAAAGATATGCCGTCAAAGTTTGAGAAAAAAATATTCCACCTTTATGACCAACAGTGTATTTTTAAACAACATTTAAACGAATCTATAATCTGGAAAATATTGGACATAGAAAAAAGACAACAAAATACTTATAAAGTTAAAATTGAATACGTTACAGTTGTTAGATCAATTTTCATAATTAAATCGTTATGTACATGATTTTTACCAGTCTTAATGATTGTGACTGGTCGTAACGACGTCGTAACGAGTTCATAATCACGTCATACGATTCATGGTTGTATCGATCATGAACATTCATGAGATTGAATTTAAAATGCAAAAACTAGTGAAAATAAGGAAAAACATTAATAATCACAGTATTTATGCTGGGTTTAAACTCTAAACTGTGTCAGAAATTGTACATTTTATTTTTATCTTATTCCAACTAATCCAACCTTGTGCTATGGAGACATGTTTTCATATTCAATTGGGCTTCTCTCAAAATTGTGACCTAGTTTAGTAACCATGTCATGAAGCATTACAACTTTTTGTCCGTTTACTAGTATATAGAAACGTGATACAACAGTCAAGTAACTAGGAATAGGTGGCAGGCATAGCTATAGGAATAGGATTTAGGACTTTAGGAGTAGACGGTTAGACTCGTAGGATTGTACTTGAAGGTGCCTACGCCTTTGTTAGATATTGTAATTAGCGTAGTAATTAATGTATCTCGGTTTAGAAACGACGTCAAACTGACGTCTTTTTTTTTCCTTGCTTATTTTTTGTCAAAGTGACGTCTTTTTTTTTCTATACGAATACACGTACAAAAGGTCGTAAACTGACGTGTAAACCACATGTTTATGACGTTGTTCTTAACGACGTGAATAAACAAAGTTAATGGACGTCATTTAAACGTCTTAGATTGACGTCAAAATGTCACGTCACCTCAGCGCTGTCGTCAGAAAGACGTAAACTCGACAAAAATACGTCATTTTGCTCAAATAGAAGACGTCAAAAAGACGTCATAATTGTGACGTCTGTCTGACGCCTAGGTGGTCGTACAAAGACGCTTTTCTGACGTCTAAATATGACGTCTTTTTTACGTCTTCCATTTGAGCAAAATGACGTATTTTTGTCTACAGTTTACGACGTCTTTCTGACGACAGCGCTGACGTGAAATAGACGTCATTCTGACGTGTCTCTGCTATCAAGGTAAAGCTTTTATACCAGTAGCCGTTAAGAAGGAGGAAAACGTTCGATCACATATGACAAAAGGATGGTGGATTGGATGTCGAAACATTATACTAGTATTTCTTGCAGTATGGATTTAGTCCTTTTTTTTCCCTTTCAAGAACACAGAGACTGAAAGGGCAAAATAAGAATACAAAGACATGGTATCTTCAACAGTAAACCGAATTGCTATGTTTTATTAATGTTTTTTTGTTTTTTTAAGCGCAGCAAAAACTCGGCTTCCTTCCTACTTTGAACATACAGGAAGTTAAACAGGTGTCTAATTGACACACGCTTTTGTGTTTCACATCTTCAAATACAAGTGGTCGTGGACCCAGGTCGATGTGTGCGTTGAGTAGGACCAATCTGTAGTGCCTTTCTTATCTTTTCCTCCACCATGCCGCCTGACACCAAATTGATAGTGCTCCATCATCAGTGATGAAAATTATCATCACGGTATAGTTTTTCACCTCGTCGCACGAGGAGTACATCATTTCTGAAGAGGTAACTTAATTCTACTGTCAGAAATGTGCACTATTTTGTTAGTTCTAAATCAAAGTCTTGTTTCACTTGCCGTTTGCAGTCATTGTACGTACATTGCAATTTAAGTTATTTTGGCAACAAGTGACATACTTCTTGTTGATTGATTATTTCATGGCTGTCATTGCCATGCATGCATGCGTAATGTTTTGTTACTTGAAACAATTCCTAACGTCATTGTGAAACGAGGGCCTGGCTTTAATGATTAAATTTCAAAATGAATTCCATTAAGAAAGTAACTAGTTACAATTTAAACACAAAGAATATTGATCTTCTTCAAACACACATGCATAATAAAGCTGACAATTTATTCACAGCCAGTTATGTCTTCATGCAAAGCATCGATCGTGGTCTCCATCGATCCCAAGTATCTGTCATATACTAGTAAGATTCTTTGTACTGATTTACGAACAAATTTTCTTTAAATGCTCATATTTCATGTACTTGATTAATCTCAATCTAAAATTGCACCAAATTACACTGAAGATGTTGCTACATCCACATATGTGTATCCATTCGTTTAACATTAGGATTGGTGTAATGTATTTGCATTGTGAACACATACACTTTTACCCGGGTCAAGCTAGTTTGATATTTCACCCCATTCGGATGGAACACCTTTTGTTGGTGTTAATGAACCTACAAGAAAAATTTACCCAAGATATGGTGGATTGAGTAAATTAGCAGCAATATCAGCGGAACACATTCGTCAAGATTGAGGAAACCAAGGCACTTTGAAAGGAGCGCCCAACGCGCGACTGCCCGTACGCAGGATCTTCAAAGTCAACAGCGCAACCATTATGACACATTAGCTACGTGTGCATGGTTACTATGGTAACACAAGTGTTTAATATCTTATCCCGTTACCCTATGCTTCGAGCACAACATTTTCGACAGTAAGATTGCATGCTTGTCATCTCTAAAATGTCATCCTTTGAAATGCAATGCAAATGATATTTAGTGTATAAAAGGAATTATAGGATGAGGCGGAGATGGAGAGGTTGAGAAGAAACAGGAGAAGGTAAAGAGGAATATCATATGAGTAGAGGAAAGTGAAGAGGTGGAGGAGTTTAAAGGGGGAGCAGAAGGAATAGAAGCCGTAGAATATGTTTGTGTTCCATTATCGGCAATATATGAGTTTAGAGTCCGGGTATCAAAGTGTTAAAACTATACAAAGAGGGTGATAAAGGTGATGGGGGCGAGGTAAAATTTACCAACAATGCAAATGTTTATTTTCTATCAAAACAAACACACACACACACACACACACACACACACACACACACACACACACAAGAAAACTAAACATGATTGAGAAAGATCCCCACCCTGCATGAAAAGCCAACTTCTTGCAATGTTTGCAACCCCAATAATGAGACGTTGCCTGGAAATACGGAATTTTACATGATCAGTCTTGGAAAAGGTGCATTCCAATGTGTTTTAGTGAAATAAGTACTTTGGCAGTGATCGACAGACAATGTCACCATAATGTTTATATATATGAATATTATATTATACTTTGTTTCACAAGAATAAACTGAACTGAACTGAACTGATGTTTGTATTTTTTTTTTGCAGTCGTATATCAACGTCATAATGATGCAGAAAAATGGTAGAAAATTATAATAAAATATATGAAACCTATATTGCATATTCTTGTGGCCACATGTGATGTTCAGGATATTACAAGACAAAACATTGAATGGTATGTAATTCCAATGAACTAACTAATCCCTAACTGTATTACGATTACATCATGATTATTGCTGTACAACAAGCACGGTCAAAAAAATTAACACCATTCCGGTAAAATGAGACAGTCTTTATCTGAAGATTCCTCTTATAATCATAAATCGGACAAAATAGATATCTTACTTTCATACACAGTGATCAGGTGGGTTTTCTTTTTCTATTCAATGTACATAAGCTCTTCCCTAAGCTCATAAATTATGAAAAGTGAGAACATTAGTATTTGAGGGGATGCAGCATCTATTCATGACAGATGTAATGGCTTCGTGTCCAAATTATAACTTACGGAGCACAAATCATGCAAATAATGCAAATTCGATTTATTTGTTATGAAAGGGAAAAGATCAGGAATCGTGGTATCAGAAAAATGAAACGATATAATCCGACGATGATGCACACGACTGTGACATATTATATACCCGAACACACACAAGCGCGAATTTTAAATGTCTCTCTCCCTCGCAAGCACACACACACACACACACACACACACACACACACACACACATACACACACAAGATATGAACGTACTGGAATACTTTTATGGTATTGGTTAGATTTGCTACAGCAAGAAATGCCATCAATTTTATATCCGATCGTATACAGCTGTACATGATCTGCGAGAGAAGAATCCTCGTTATAGGGATTTGGGGATCTCATTTTCCTCTCACGCATCTAGTCGTATTTAAACTACAAAAAAAAAAAAATCAATCGTACGTGACCATTAATTTGGTTGGGCGATACATTCAGAATGTAATGCCTGATGCAAACATGAAAGAAATGTCTATAGGATTATGTCACGTGTAATGCGCTTGTTTGAGAATTCTGTTTGGTTTCGGTGAATCTCATTGTCGTGCTGTGCAAATGTCAGACGCCACAAGCACTGTCTGATTGAGAATCTCAGAGCACATGGATTCACGTCATACTGTATCAGCAATCTGTCACCTTGCAGTTAGGTGAAGTAAACATTATTCAATTAACGATAGCTGAAAATAAATACACAATTAGTAGTTACCATTATTTTTTCAAAAATTTTTACCATTTTTTAGTAGTAACTTTTTTTTAGCAACAGTAACGTACCGTTTGTTAGTAGTAACCAAACTTTTTGTTAGTAGTAACAATTATGACTATTTCGAAGATTTTTTTAAAAGCCTCAACAAATTATGAACTCACTCTCGACGGACTTTAACACTGGTCACTTCAAATAAATTGAATGTGTACCGCCAGATAGGCCATGGTCAGTTAATGAGTAATTTTTCGGTGGGGGGGGGGGGGGGGGGGATAGCAGGTAACCCCTATGGTTTGCATGTTCGAATTTCACATGGTTTTTGTTTTGGATTGTTTGTGCGAATCATCGCACACTCACACGCGACGTCACATGACCATCAGACTGTTGACCAACTACTTGGTCAAGGTAACTGCCTAAGATTGCATGATTCTTGTGAATGAGAGTCCACTCCATATCCGAACTGACGTCAGAGGAAGTTCAGTCATGTAAAGGGAATATATTCGGCAAATGACACAGTTTTATGTGTGTCACTATATAATGAAACACATTGTATCAATAAAATTTTGTACTCAAGCACTCTGTTGATTTTTGAGACTACAATTAGTACAATAAGGTGTCAAATGCAATTCAAGTGTATCACTTATTCTATGAGGCGTGTGACATTTTGACATTTAATAAATTCTTATCTTCTGACGGATGTCAATGAAAGTTGTAATTTTTGTTTGTACGATGCTACCCCATGCATCGGGTAAATGCGAGTAAATCTTACAGGAGTAATTTTGGAGGATTTATCAATCGTCAATTACAAGAAATAAACAAATCAATATTGCAACAAATTTCAAACAAACACGCACCTTAAAGCTACAACTGTTTACCATTGGGAGCATTGATTTAGAAAATGTTCAAGATACCACATTGATGCGTAGTTGGTCAATTGTGTCACAAAACACCCAAACATTATAAACATTTCGCAATAAAGCCTAAAATATAAGGAGATATCACTATTTTTCTCAATTAACCATAACCGTGCAGACTTACATTTTAGAACTATTTTAAAGCACTAAAGCTAGGTTTTTGTTTCATCTGCAAATGGTAACAAAAATACATGTTCCCGCCGGAAGTAGCATTTAGTAGCAAAATGTAAAATATAGGTCAAAAATCAAGGTCAAAGGTCAAAGAAGTCAAAGGTCAAAATTCTGTGTAGAAGTTTTGAAGCCCTCACCTAGTGCCATCACATAAAGCAAACGGAAGTGGAATCGGGTTAGAGATGGCGAAGGAGTAGCATTTTGTGGCCATGTACAATATAGGTCAAAAATCAAGGTCAAAGGTCAAAGAAGTCAAAGGTCAAAATTCTGTGTAGAAGATTTGACGCCCTCACCTAGTGCCATCACATAAAGCAAACGGAATCGAAATCAGGTTAGAAATGGCGGCGGAGTAGCATTTTGTAGCCAATCTACAATATAGGTCAAAAATCAAGGTCAAAGGTCAAAGAAGTCAAAGGTCAAAATTCTGTGTAGAAGTTTTGAAGCCCTCACCTAGTGCCATCACATGAAGCAAACGGAATCGAAATCGGGTTAGAAATGGCGAAGGAGTAGTATTTTGTAGCCAATGTACAATATAGGTCAAAAATCAAGGTCAAAGGTCAAAGAAGTCAAAGGTCAAATTCTGTGTAGAAGTTTTGAAGCCCTCACCTAGTGCCATCACATAAAGCAAACGGAATCGAAATCGGGTTAGAAATGGCGAAGGAGTAGCATTTTTTTAGCCAATCTACAATATAGGTCAAAAATCAAGGTCAAAGGTCAAAGAAGTCAAAGGTCAAACTTCTGTGTAGAAGTTTTGAAGCCCTCACCTAGTGCCATCACATGAAGCAAACGGAATCGAAATCGGGTTAGAAATGGCGAAGGAGTAGCATTTTGTAGCCAATGTACAATATAGGTCAAAAATCAAGGTCAAAGTCAAAGAAGTCAAAGGTCAAAATTCTGTGTAGAAGTTTTGAAGCCCTCACCTAGTGCCATCACTTAAAGCAAACGGAATCGAAATCGGGTTAGAAATGGCAAAGGAGTAGCATTTTGAAGCAAAATGTGCAATATAGGTCAAAGGTCAAGGTCAAAGGTCACAACTGAAATTCTGTGTAGAAGTTTTGAAGCTCCCATGTAGTGCTATCATATAAAGCAAACAGAATCAAAATTGGCTAATAAATGACAGAGAAGTAGCAAATTGAACATTTTGATCACACACGGACGCACACACAGACAGACAGACGGACGGACACACGGACACACACACGTACGGAGCACGTTTCATAGTCCCCTGCGAGTTCGGCGGGGACAAAAATGCCTTTAAGAAAGCCATTAAGATGTCTTTTTTTTTCGTGGTGATAGAAAAATCCTGACACTATGAGCAAAGTTGAAATTGTCGCTATTTCTTGCTGCTTCTGTGTGAATCCATCCTGAAAAGAAAAAAAAACTAGATAATAATAATAAAAAGAACACACAGCTGATATTCACTCTCCAAAGAGTATTGAAAAACAGATCATCTGTCTGGTACATTTTAACAAATAGCATAGAAAAAAAGAACAGTACATTTGAAAAGCTTTCCCGCGCGTCAAAGGAATCAATAGCTCCTCGACCCTACTTTCTACGCACAGGTCTGAGAAAACGGTAATAATAATTGCCCTTTTTAAATGAAAGCAATATTTGTCTATTATCCTGAATTTTCGCTAATGGACGGACTCACAATACCTCGAAAAGGTATGAATTGCCTTTAGTGAATATGCGAGTATCCTTGAAAAAAAAAACACTGAAAAAAATATATACACGCTGAGACAGATTTTTTTGTTTGCTAAGTACCTCGTAATGTGATACTTGAAAGTAGAATATTGTTATATCATGGAACTACTCATGTCATACATCCCAAACCAAACCATGGCTGAAACTAGACATTAAAATGAGTATCTTTTGATTTTCTCCTCAGTAACGAAAATGAAAGTGAAAAATAGAATATCTGAAACACCAGGAAAGATACCTGTAGGGAGATTTCTCTCTTCTTTTCAATTTGATTTTATTTTCAACGTACGCTTCGAATTTGTCGTTTGATACTATAACAAATTTTGACTCCTTTGACAACTTTTGACAACTTTTTATCACATTCAATATACAGCCGCCGGAAAATAAAAACTAATGGAGGACGTGCCGTAGTATAAAATTGATGGGCACTATAAGAAGATACAACCTCAGTCAAGTTGTCAGTACCCTACCAACCGTACCTATACTGCAAAGCAATCCCCTTCTACCAAATTATTTTTTTTCTCAAACTACTAAAAATATACTTTGTAAGTTATCACTGTCATAAGTGGTCAAGGATACAAGGCAACTTTTCACTTATATATATATATATAGATATATATATAATTATGACAACGTAAGTCAAAATTTGCCTTGTATCCTTGTCCACTTGTGACAGTGATGTACACTTCGAATATGTAGTTTGATACTATAACAAATTTTGACTCCTTTGACAACTTTTGACAACTTTTTATTCTTGTTATTTATTTTTTAACTTTTGACAACATATATATATTTTTATATACTACAATGCACTACCCTAACAAAACAAAGTATTCAGAATAGACAATTTTTATCATTTTGTCTGGTAGCATCGCAGACTGCTTGTCGAGCAATGTGCACACGCAATGAAATAAAGGTGAATGTTTGACACAGACGGCAATATCAATAGCAACCAACATAGATGAGACATAAAAACACTGATAAAGATTATAGACATAGAGTATCACATGTACAATACAATGATTCATTGATAAATTTAACATGATGATTGATGTTTGAAACACGTGGCAATACTAGTATAGGTTTTCCCGTCTAATTTCATCAGATTTGCATTCGATTTAACGATGCGATCATTCAATTTCGAATGAATTTAAATGGACACCAAGATCAACCTTCAAAAAAGTAACTAGTTCATTCAATTTAATTCCATCAGCATGCAATATCATGAGTTTCTCAAATAAGCGTGTAAAAAGGGTGTTCAAATTAAAAATGCATGTGTAGCCAACGTGCAGCGCATTCAAATTCCCATCAGCATCGCCGTGAGAAAAGTGAAGGAATTCAAATTCACGATTAGGCAAACATTTACAACATATTCCACAATGACATATGGGCAGTATTTTCCATTGTTTCTTCAAATTGATATATTCTTTATAATTACTAATCTGTTTGAACAATATGCTATTGTAAGGCAAATTGAGACTTTTGCCTTATGATAACTAATCTAGCTCGTATAACTCCACTTAAAAACACAAACATGTACACTTCTTCATACACGACCTTAAAGGGTGTGTACAGTTCTGGTCGAGGTGAGGATTTAGCTTTTAACGTTATGCGAGGTATTCAGAAACCACTCTATCAGATGTCAAAGAGCATGCTATTCTAAAGGGTATCAAAAGTTTATTTGATGAAAATCGGTTTTGAAATGACTGAGACATACAAAAACAAGGTGAAACAAGGAGATCCTAATAAAGTAGTGGCCTGTCCCGCGCCTTTTATTATTATTATCACTTTTTGGGATATCTCAGCCATTTCAAAACCAATTTTCATCAAATAAACGTTGAATCCTTCGTAAAATTACATGCTCTTTCATATTTCATAAGAGGTTTCTCATTGAAAGAAGGATATTATTCAGAGGGGTGAAGGTTCAGGTATAAGTTTCTTCAGTTTGTCTCCCTCTACAAATTTACATAACAATGTCGGAATCTCGGAGCTTGGGTATTTGTTCCATGTTCATCGTGTCACTGCCGGCAACCAGGGACAGCCTGGTGGTAGTGTCGCTGCCCGGAAAGCAGTAGATGACAGTTTCGAGTCCCACTGGTTCCTTTTTTCCGACATGTTTGTTAATTTACAGATCAGGTTTCTCATTATCTCACTTAGAAATGTTCAAAACATGAATCCCTTACCTCAACCAGTAGGCCTACTGTACAGTCTTTTTAACACTGCTAGAAGAGTATACATGAATATCTCGGATAGGCCCTACTGATAGAATTGGTGGGCAAAGCATTGACAACAAGCATGACAATGTGACTGGCAATACCGTTTGGTTAAGCTGGTCTACGGCTGAGCCGCATGTGGCAACTTGTGACTTGCTGTATTGACAGGGAGAAGGTATAGGAATAGAATAAAAATGTAAATAATGAACGTAGACAGAATTCTGAGATATATCCTTCCTCTTATCTTAAGTTATAATGATATACTGTAATGGCATGAAGTAAAGATGAAAGAAAGGTCGACAGGCAAGAATACACACATTACAAATAGACTGAACTGAATAAATGATAATGGAATTACAAAATCCAATATATCGAAGCGAAAAAAAAAGACACGCAAAACGTTTAGGAACTTTTTTAAGTTGATAGAATTCGAATGTGCAAAGTGCGAAGTTGTTTTCTTATAAATGAAATTGATTTGGTATTTGGGACGAAATTGAATGTCTATCCAGCTGGCGCAAAATTGAATGTCAACTTTGAAGAATAAAGAAAGGAATAAGTGTTAGGCATGGCTCGACACTAACTTTTTTTGTTTGGTGGCCCGATGGGGCCACCAAAATCCCAAATTTCAAATTTTTGGTGGCCCGAGAGAAAAATTTGGTGTCCCGAAAAAAAAAAACCATTAAAAAACGGTAAAAGTCCTTTTTTTAATGAGTCAAATATTTAAGTTTTATGATAGTAAGAATTAGAAGTTGGACATATTTACTCATAAATACACTTCAACAAACTTGCAACACTCGCTCTCAGGCACTCCTTCAGTCCTTTTCATCCATCCTTTAAACAAATTTAACTGCTAATTTCCGGCGCAAAAAGTTACGAATTTATTGACATACTTTTCAAAAACTTTTGGTGGCCCGAGGCGGGCCACCAAATTTGCCCTTTTTGGAAATTTGGTGGCCCGACTTTCATTTTTGGTGGCCGCGGGCCACCGGGCCACCGTTAGTGTCGAGCCCTGTGTT
The DNA here is from genome assembly GCF_040938485.1 of Diadema antillarum. Lineage (NCBI taxonomy): Eukaryota > Metazoa > Echinodermata > Echinoidea > Diadematoida > Diadematidae > Diadema > Diadema antillarum. The sequence continues at coordinate 342,343 of NW_027272319.1, read as the reverse complement.
AGGTAACAACAAAAACAACGAAACAATAAAAAAAGTACAGCAAAAAAAAAAAAGAGGAAACGGAACAAATACCTGTAACATGTTATTTCACAATATCAAATAGAGACAGAGAGAAAAAAAAAAGGAGAGAACAAAAAATCCTTGGCAGTTCCTTAGGCTACAGCAGAGATATGTCAAGTGCTGGTTTGAAACTGGACAGAGAGAGCTTACATTTCAAATCATAAGTTAACCGATTCCAACTCTGGACTCCTCTGTAGAAAAGAGTTCTTTTCCCAACTCCTGTTTTTACCTTACATAATATGAATTTCTTCACACTGTTTCTCAGAAAATAATTTGTTGTATGTTCTTCAAAATATTGCAATACATATTTTGGAAAAATTCCATTAGAAATTTTATACATAACATGTAATAATTGTTTATATCTTCGTTTTTCCAAAGTATCTAATGACAAACGATTATAGATTGCTGAGGTCGAGTACCTTGGTTCAACCAAAGGACAGTTTTCAAAACTCTATTTTGAATAATTTGCAACTTTTCAGAATCCGTTTTTTCTCAGATTACCCCATGCAACGCTGCAATTATCGATTTTACTCTGAATAATGGACTTGTAAGATATAAATGCAGTTTTTTTAGTTATACAAAATCGTATTCTTTTTAATAAATACAGACTTTTCACTGTACTTTTTATCACCCTATCCACTTGTTGGCTCCATTCAGGATGTTTGTCAAGATAAACTCCTAAGTACTTACAGCTAGTAACACAGGGAACCTCAGATTCATCAATGCTGACTCTCAGCACCTTGTTCCTAATCCTCTTTCTGGAACCTATTAACATCGCTTCACACTTTTTCACATTCAGAGCAAGTGAGTTTACTTCCAACCATTGTGGCAAGCACGTCAAGTCGTTATTGAGACCTCTTTGTATTTGACCGAGATCTTTGCCAGGTAAATAAAGACATGTATCGTCAGTGTATCACTTGATTGTAATAAATTGCCCCTGAAAGAAGTGAGAATTGTTATATTTTTTTCATTCGCTTTGTAATGGAAATGTAGCCTAAGTACGGATGTCATGATGGAGAATTTTGTTTTTGTTATGTTTGGTTTTGTTTTTTACATTTTTATCACTGTGTTGCTTCGATTTTCCGCAAAATAATCGTTTAATAACCGAACGGAACAGGGGCTGGGCCATAGCATACGCTACGGGATTTATGAGACTGTTTGAGTAACAGATCCACCTGCACGCCTGTTGAACATCTGAGATGAGCGGCATGATGGGTAGAGTGTTCAGCCAGTCTCTCAAGAACGCATAGGTGATCAGGTACACCGAATTTGGTAACCACGTGATAAAGAATGCCAGCAGCAGGAGAGTCAATGTTTTCATGGCTTTACTGTTGCGGGAGTCGGATTTGTGACGAGCGTGCCGCGGCCTCGATTTCACAAGAGCTGCACGGATTGGCGTGGTCTCAACGAAAGAAATATGGGATGATGGGAGTTCTTCTAGGTCAACTGCTGGTGTAGTTGAGATGCAATCTCTACGATTCCTCGTGGAGTTTACCTTCTTCGCCTCTATCGTACTGTTCACGTTATCACTGCGGTCCGGGAACAATATCTGCCAGTTGACGTCCTTACCATCATGCTCACTCTGCAGGTGCAGAATACACAAATCGGCGTCATCTTTGCCACTCACAGTTGCTGGCAACGGAGTTATTGTATTGTTGGCGGTTGCCATAGAAATGGTTACACTACTGATATCGATAGCCTTACTCTCAATATACTGTCTAACATGGCTGGTGTTTTTATTTGCATTCTCCTCCACTTTACGAGGTGCTTTCGATTCGTTTGTGCTTGGCTTAAGGGTTGTTTCAGACATATCGTACACATTGTATCTCCCATAAATTGCTACGTGACTACCAACGTTTTCATCACGTGAACTCTTCTTAGATTGTTCCTCTTTCAGGTTGTCGGCGAAACCAGCGGTCACTCTTTGGCCTCCTGTCGACTTTAAGCGGTAATACACACACATGTAGAGAATGAACATGAAGAGAAAGGGGCAAACCGCTCGTAGCATAACGACACTCACACTACTCCAAACATACAACGCAAAGTTCGGCATGCACCATCCGGTTAATGCCATCTGATAGTTGGGACGAGCAAAATCCCAGGCGATGCTCAGCCCCGACCACAAGACGAAAGGCAGGAGCCACGTAAAGACGTTAACCACTACGGCCGTACCCTTGCTCTTCTTCTGGTGGTGTCGTAACGGAAAGAAAGTAGCCAAGTAGCGATCAACGCAGATTACCACCACTCCTAGGACAGACACTCCAAGAAGCGCGTTTTGCACACCGACAAAGATAATACAAAGCCTCTCTCCAAACATCCATTTCCCATCAGAAAGGTAGATAGTGGCACGAATGGGCATACAGACAACGCCCACTAGAAAATCTGCGACGGTTATGTTGAAAATGTAATGGTTTTGGTAATTCCGTAACTTCTTCTCCATGGCAAAAGCGACCAAAATCAAGCTGTTCGACATGACAGTCAAAAGAGATAGGACGAACAGCACCACAACGGTCACAGTGACTTTGGCGTCTTCCAAGCTGGAACATGGAGACGTCGACACGTTTAGGTCACCGTATGCCAACGGAAACGAAATATTGCACGACGTCCGGTTGAATCCCCCCATACTCAACAATGGGACGTTGCCATTCACTCTGAATGAATGTGTCACTGTGTCACGAGAGGGTATAAAAAATGACATTTGGACGAAGTGATATCATAACAATGATGGACGTTAGGAGCTTCACCAAAATGAACAGCATTAAATAGATCTTAACCTTTTTCTTTGTAGGTCTATAATTGCCAGTGTCTTTGTTGTGTTCATCAATCGTCCATGGAAAAACACATTTTAACACACATTTAAAAAAAAAAGATTGATCACAATCGATGCTTTCCAGTAGTAGAACAGTGCCATCAAATACACGAATTAAACAAAACCTTCATAATAATAATAATAAGGTCTTATTTACCCAGGGTAGCCTCTTTAGTGATACCACTGCTCTACCAGAGGGCCCTGCTATTATTATTACCCTAGCTTTGCCAGGTACCCATTACACCTGGGTCGTAGTTACGGTGGTCTTGTTGGTCTGAGTGACGTAGAAGAATAGGCTTCATAATCAATTAAATTTTTGCCGGATCAATAGCGAAAATGATTTCAATATAAATTGATATCGTGATTTAACGTAAGAAAGCATTATGAAATCATTCATATTCACAACGTTATAATAATTTTTCCGAAAAAAAACCCGATGACAATCAAAAAGCCCTTGGAAAACACAAAACCTCCGCCAGACACATAGGCCCTATGGCAATTTTGCCACTGATTGCCAAATTGCCCTACATCGACGTAAATAGGCATTGAATTGATCAGTGTTTTAGTAGTAGCCATGATAAAAATCATGGGCTTACATACTCGAGCAGGATTCGAACCTACGACCTCCTGATCACCGGACAGGCGTCATCTCCATTAGACCACCGAGCTTTCGCCCGACAGCAAGTGTTGGTTCTAATCCTTATAGCATGCAGCGGGTACTGCGAAATTATTCAAATTCATGAAATTTACGTCGATGTAGGGCAATTTGGCAATCAGTTGCAATGAACACATCTCGACGGAAGAATTTCATGAATTTGAATAGGGTAATTTTTGCCAAGGAATAGTATTGTCCGCCTATCCTCAGAATGATTGTAGAAAGAAGAAAATTTTAATCCTGGTCGAGATGCTAATCACCATCGAAAACTAATCACCTGTTCTCCTTACAACATTTGTTGATCTATCCTGAAAGTTTCAGAAAAATGAATAAATACGGCTTTTAGTGAATCAACAAACTCATGTTTTGAAAAAAAGGTAACATCCTTGGAGTATTAATAAGAAAATATGAAAAGCGTTACGAGCTAGGTTGCACAAGTACACACACATTCACACGCACAATGCCAGATTGGTAACTCCAATCATGAACGTGGTATGTTCACCTGCCAGACGCCCTTCCTTGTTCTTCTGATGTGAGTGATGGAAAATCAATCGATTGAGATACGATTAACAAGTTCAGAGAGGCCGTAGAGCATTCCGCCAACTGATGCTACTACATCACAACTTTCTTAAATCGTTAAAATCGTTAAACTTCATGTCCGCGCATCACTAAAACAAGAAAACGAATTCGCCGTTTTAGGAGGGTCTCGAAGTGGCTGGCGGTACGGGCGTTGCCGGGAAAGGAGGACACGCAAGCGACGTGATCCAGAAACGGTGCTTGCCAATGTTTGCTGTGCAGAGCTTTGCACGCTCCTCAAGACACCCGTACACGAGGGAGACTTTTTCGCGCACGCATGAAGATCAGTTACGTAAATGGAATGTGGGTGTTTTTTTTTCCTTTCCTTCTTACCAATTTCTGCTCAAGTCGAGATAGAATGCTTGCAAGAAAGCAGAGGTTGCTGTTTACCAACCCATCAAGGGGACGGTGCTAAGGAAAGCTCCGGAAGTGAGAGGGCTCACGTAAAATCGAAAAGTAACTCCATTTTTGCTTATTCTTTCTGTCCTTTTTCCTTTCCTGATGTGGAATCATTCCCTTGAATTTATAATGATATACAGTCAGTGAATAAGACCCTATTCTGTTCCGAAAGTTATCGATTGATAAGATAACGCCCTCTTTTTCCATCTTCTCTCAATATTCCACGGAAGAATAAACACACACGATGATAGCAATTAGATTTCATTATGCACCGACTACAACGAGCAAAGATATATATATATATATATATATATATATATATATATATATATATATATATATATATATAATATATATATATAATATATATATATATATATATATGATATATATATGTATATATATATGATATATATATATATATATATATATATATATATATATATATCCATATGTATACATAACTTGAAATTATAACACACACAGCCCACAACCCAGCACCCACATCAACTGAAGGTAAACAATATATTCTGTATTTTCAATGTTTTTGCTGATTACAGACCAGCAACATCAAGATTTTGCATAACTAGGTTATCATCATGATCATCTTGTTCTGAATGATAATATGTCAATGTGTTCTCTGTATTCATTGGAGAGGCTATGTATATTATATGATAGAATTATGTTGATACATTATTACTGTGTGCTATTTTAGATATAATCGTGTTTCTTTTCAAAGTTAATTTAAGTTCATGATTTCAAGCGTATTCCACGCACTGTAGCTTTACATCCCACATTACTAATGTTTTAAGCAGAGTGATGGTGTGAGGAGTCCCTTGATCTACATAAGTATCGTGTATGTTAACGTAGTCCTAATGAAGGTAGGCCCTATACTGAGTAGTCGAAAGCTCGGCGGCCATTAAACCTGTTGAAATCTACAGCTACGCCTATACCTCTCCTTTCGACTTCTCATTATAATTTTATGGCTATTATGAAGAAGCAACACTGCGTCTATGCGTGGTACAAGCACTTCATCGCACTGTATGCTATACATAATGTACTTTGTATAATATTATTTAAAGAATCGAATGGAGAGAATTCAAGAACACGTGTACTTTAGAAATTAAAAATTAAAGGAAATTGCCTCCCCTCAAATTTTCTGAACTCTTGAAAGTGCACGTCTCTGTACTTTTAATGTCATTTCATTACTGTAAACCTATTCCCGCTTCAACAGGTATCGTACGTTTGCGTGTGCTGACGCTCCTGCAATTTGTGTACGTATACTTGGTAGCATCATGCTTGCAAAGTACAGCGACCCTGCATTGATTGCTAGGATCCAGTTTATCGCTTTTAGTGTGGATCGATGTTATTGAATAACATATAATCATGTGATTGAATTATATTGATTGTCAGGTTTCAGATGAAATGTGTTCTGGGTCATTCAAAAAAAAGTTTGAGGTTGACCTAGATATTTTATGGAGTTTTCAATATCCCAAAATGAGTAATGAGATAACTTGTGGAGCATTAAAAATATGTTTACGGAAACTAGCATAAAAGAGGGCGACACTTGTCTAACATTCTCTGTATTTGCAAGTGTTGATATAATCTCGTGTAGAATCTATATAAGCAACTTGTGAAATCAACCCGAACTGCCTTAGACTAATAATGATGAAAAACGACTATCTTGAATTTTCTCGTAACGCTTTGAACATCTTCTTCCAATAAGCCTAGAAGTGATCAAATTTACCCGTATACCCACTAGATTTATACATGAATTGACATATACCTTGACATATATCTTGAACTGAAGGAAGTTCGTAAATATTTATAGACCATGGATGACAACAGAAAAGAAAATACGTACCAAGCCAACAAATATCCACAAGTATTGCAATACTTCGGAAAAATAGCACGTTATTTTGGCATCCAATATAAACTAGAGCACTTTGTATGCTTCCTGCTCCGAAGTCAGTTGGACAATGACAAACATAAACTTTAATATCAATTCTTTATTCAATACACCCAACGAAGACCTTAAAGGGATAGTACAGTATTGGTGGAGATGAGAATTGGGCTTTTAACTTTTTGCGAGATACCAAGAAAACACTTATGATATAGTGCAGAGCATACCATTTTAAGAGGAATTCAAAGTTTATTTGATGAAAATCGGGTTTGGAATGACAGAAACATCCAAAAACAAAGTAAAACAAAGCGATCGTGATAAAGTGTGGGTCCCACACTTTATTAGAATCGCTCTTTTTGGATATCTAAGCCATTTCAAAACCAATTGTCATCAAATAAACGTTGAATTCCTCATAGAATTACATGCTCTTTCATATTTCACAAGAGATTTCTCATTATCTCACCAAAAAATGTTAGAAACCTGAAATTAGGTCTCAACCAAAACTGTACGATCCCTTTAATATATTATGGATGACTCAGTAGTCCATTTGTCTCCTTCTGATGGTCAACTTTCAGTCAACGTGGTAAGTGGTTCCCAACGAAGTTTTTGTGCAGAGTGCATTCCTCCTGAAACTTATTCAGAATTTAGAAAACCCTCAAACACGTCAAAGTATTTTTGGGTTGAAAAAAGCTGTGCGTCATTTACTTGAACAGTTTCTGTACATTCTTTATATACATATAGTTGTTTTTTTAATGTGATGGAATACACAATTTTTGAAATGCGTATCTATAAAAAATACGTAATCATACAGCAGTTCAGGGACAAATGCAATCATACCTTAGGTCATGTTTAGCTCGCAGTGAAAGATGGTGACTAAGAGTATATTCCACTTAATTTGTCGTTATCATTTTCCTCGTCAGGTGTTTACTTATGATGATGTTCTCCTGTATTTCTGCTGTATCTCAAAATGTTGCTGAATTTGTCTTCTGAACGGCAAATAAGTGTGATTCGTAAGTTTGTATAATATGCCTAAAATTATACTTGCTCGTCTTCATTTTGCATTATCATGGAATAATGTCGTATACTTGAATTAACCTCTTACCTGTTTCAACTGCTAGATTCAAATAATGTGAATGTTGTGCTCAATTAATTTGTTAAATCAACTTTATGACCAGTATACATTAAGATAAACCATGACATATGATTATGTACGCATTATTCACATAATTTAAATTCTTGTGAGTGCTCTTGTTTATATATTCATGTGAAAATTTTCGATTTTGTCGTACTGACTTCTCTCATACAAGTGAAGAAATATCACTTACTCAAATTAAAACCGTAGCTGGTCTCTGACAGAATTTGATGACTTGCATACATTGATGGACGCCTGTTTCTTCTCAGTCTCAGGGTCAGCTGTCACGGATCATATCGGGACGTTGCTCCATCATGTTCATCCTGTAAATTATGTCAGGTGTATGTATCGTCTCGAAGACCTAGCGCAAGGACACAAGGGCAGATAGCCCATAAACGGTTTGAAGAACCGTTCTTTCCTAACAGTCGTAAAGGAATGTCGCACGAAGAGCATGTTCGCATTAAAGTCTTTCAAACGTTATATACTCCGATGATTTCCAATACGACCTTTTTGCTTACTACGGTTCCAAATAAAAAGATCCATCCGTATTCAAGTAAAGTTCACTTAAATAAGTAAAACCGATTCACCATTATCGAGCGCTCAATGTAAAAACATCGAATGGTGGAAGGATCACAAATTTCAATTATTTATTTAGTATTTTATAATTATATGCATATACACATTCATATTGAACCCCATGGAAAAAAAAATCATTCTAATAATGAATCTGAAATGGGCAATCGATACATTTTGTAATCTTTGATAATTTATGTATGATTTAAGTTTTCTGTGTATTTTTTAAATGTGAAATGGAAAATAAACAAACAAAACAAAACATACGAATATATCATAAACATAGTATAATAAAATGTTTGAATATGCGACTGCAACTACTGACTTCATATCAAGTTGCTTAGGTGGCTCTTCTTTTGTGTTTGTAAATACGTAGGCCGTATGGTCTTGTATGTATATATGGCCTTATATAGGTTCTATATCGAACAGCCTCTTGTAGTGTTCCACTCACATCATTCGTTACGTTGTCTTTGTCCTGGATTATCTTTGTACAGAAACTTAGAATGAAAGAAATGTCTGCAGTCAAAGCATTTTAAGTATGGCTATCCAACCGTCTTGGCTTTTTATAAATCAATATTTTGTGCTGTTGTTTGTATGTTTGCGTGCATCATCTTTGTGGCAGAATAGTTTATGAAAAACTTCAAAACATGGAAACAGAGAGAGCGGGACAGTGTTATGAGCCATGGCATGCATGTTTGTCAAGAGGATCATGTGTGCATGCACAAAATTGTTTTAATGGCTAGAGAACAAGAAAAAAAAATAGGACATACCGCCCGATTTCTAGGTTTGAGTAAAAAAACGATTTCAAAAGATTACGTCATTTAAATTCATGAATTTAACACATTTCAGGCCTGGTCATTAATTTTGGCCTATTGTACTGTACATTTCTTTTATCAAGTTTCAAACATTGGTTTATTTCATGCCTTGACATGAACAGAACATAACTTGGAGTCGCACTGTATGGAATCATTGAAGGAGTTTATTTCCAGGGAATCTTTGTGAATCTTTGTTCAGTTCAATTTCATCTAAATTACATTTCCACACAAAATTGATATTGAAGTCAGCTGAATTAAATCAAATCGAGTGGATATTGCATAAGAGCACACCATTACACATAAAGAAGGAACCGTTCATCGTAGACTTCATGCTCAATATAACGTTCGACATTTCCATATTGCTGATAATTGTATTTTGCGAGAGGTTCTATGGTACGTGTAATCATTTACCCCTTCATACATCATGAAAATATTCTGTCTACGAATACAACAAAGGATAAACAAAGGATGGTGAAAGGGATGTTTTTATCAAATCTATGGACATCATAATGAGAAGGTTACTGTTTGATTATGGCACTATCATTATTCATTAATTTACACATGCTAACACAAAAACAAGATACCAGTATACTTGAACTTGAACACCATTCCCTAGCTATATACAAAAATTACTGGTAAATAAATATAGGACTTCCAATTTCGAGGTGGAGTTCAAGCGCGAATATCTCCCCCAACCCTCCATTTCACTTGATATTTCTATTGGAAAATATGGGCATTCCGTTTTAACTGAGAAAATTTAATTTTTTTTTGAACCTGAATTCAAACTCGAATTCAAATACCTTGATTAAAGCGGTGCAAAGTTTTTTGCAGACTGAAACTATATTTTTATCCATTATTAAAATCATCTTGTGTCATGTTTCTTTATCTTTCCTAGAAGCGTACAATGCAGTCAAATATGTTTTAAGTTATGTTCAGTGACGTGTTAACCTATCCATATATTATGTAAGAAATGAAGTGCCTCATATTGTGCTTCCTTCTAATTATTATACACAAGGAATTCTCCTCTTGATTTATTCCGCATATAAGTAAAAGACAACCTAAACCTATTGTCTGCCTTATACACTGATTTTTGTTTTCGGATTCAAAATACATTCGACGAGGTAAGGTATAGTATGAGGTATTTGTGCTTCTGTCACATCGTTTGGACAAGGAAATGGTCAGTTGGTCAGTTTTGATGGATGAGGCTATATATAATCATGTTGTGGTGGAAGTAAGATATTTGCAAGATATTATTTTGTTCCATCGTGCTTTACAATGTTGGTAAAACGATGTCTCTCTTTTGTCTTTATGTGTCATTTGAATGTTGTTTACGTAATTGTATTCTATTTTTAAAGCATGTGGACAAAACAAATATCCATGATATGGTCAATAAATGATTGAAATGAACTGAAATGAAATATCTTACACCTTCGAATCCGTTGTATAGTTGATATGTTACATTTGGATTGCATTATGCTTGGTTTTTGCATCATCTTTACCGACAATCAGAGTACAATCTCTATTTATTGCTAGTTTAGTACAGTATTTTGACAATTCAACAACTGCAAGAGACAAGCAAAAAGTCATAGCACGACCGACAGAGAAACTACAGCTTGATAAGCAGATTTAGATGTGCTTGCAGCACTTGGGACAAATATTTAGATAAATTCGACATATCGATAACATGTTGGTAACTTAATCGAGAGAGGAGGCGGAGAAACGGGAAAAAAAACCCCGGCAGATGACATCCCGCTTTCTTCTAGAGAGTGATTTCGTATAATATATCTCTGTTAAATATACCCAATATGTAGATGTAGAATCCTATCATCTTGCTTTTATCCTTGCCCAAATTGACTTCAATAAACCAGAAAGACTGTCTTCTCAAATTCTCAGGTAGATGAATTACGTCCTATATATGAAGAGTTTGTTTGCAAAAACCGATAAGTCCATATTTGCCAAATGGAGATATTTGCGATTAAAGGTCAAGAAAAATAGAGAGAATAATAAGAAAATTTTTGCTTCTTTTGACCATAACTTCAAAAATGTACCTTTATATGTAATGACCAATATATCATTTAAAAGGCATTATTTTGTACTTTATGACAGGGCCCGTACTTCAAAATCTTCAAAAATGGACTTATCGGTTTTTTGCGAACAAACTCTTCATATGAACTGCGGTGAGGGATAAGCTGTCATGGGTGGTCATGAATACATTTTGGCTACTTATCGTTTTGTTTTATGACGACCAGATGGTCTAATTGTAGTTTGTCTGTCTGGACATCTTCCAATTTTGTCTACTGTGAGTATTAGACGACGTGAGCATAGCCCATCTGGAATTAGACCAACTGGAAATGAGGCTAAGTGACAATTTGACTAAATGGTCATTAGACGAACTGGTTGTAGACGAAACAGGATTAGACTATGTGGGTTGAGACTAAAATAATGGCTATTAGACATGTTAGACAAAGTGGGAGGAGACCAAGTGAAGGTCACCCTATCTTATCGCCGTTACCATATCTCACTTGTTTTCTCTGATACTTTCAAGCTTCCTAAACACCGAGCGGAAAGATGAGTTATACCAACCATATACATCTGCTCGATATACAAAAACCTCGGCGATCAGTAAGACACTGAAAATTATTCAGTAGCGGGAAGGTGATGTTGCAAGCTTGCCGCCCATTAGAATGCTTCGTTGGGACTTGAAGTCACTCGGCGCCGGGTTATGACGCATGCTGACGAGTTGACAGATACTGAACGCGTACGTTCGTAACTCACTCGCCTCTTAGCTCGTCATTCAAATCATCAATTCGATGAGAATTCAATCAACTCTGTCATTTTTTATTAACTTAACACAAAGCATTAGTTGGTATACGACGGTGCACAACTGAAGTGAGTACATTTGGGTCAATAGATCATGGGGAAATTTAATTGACAAACGGCAGTGTTTGGCCCCTCAGTTGCAAATATTTGGTGAATAATGCAACAGTTACATTCCAAATAGCAACGTCTTCTCTTTATATTGATCTTTAGACACTGTATGCACTATTGCATTATGATGGATAGGGGTCTATGTCAATCTCCAACTCGTTGCGGCATCACCATATGTTTTCTATTTATAGAAACATCAAACACTTTCCCACATCATAAATTTATGCATGTGTGCGTTCTATATTACAGGTGCGAATATGAATATTGGTTTGTCCTAAAATGCGACATTGGTAATTATGTGACTCTACACACGTAATTCTATGATACCCACAAATGTGTAGAGAGAAGAAACACCAAAGGCAAACGAAAAACAAAACAAAACAAAAAGCAAAACAAATATGGTATTGATTACAATTTGATATTGATACAATCTCTGCTTTGATAGTTTCTACTTTTTTTTATACCGACATGTTTAGTCGATTATTAAATTCCACAAAAACTTAGAGTTGGTTTTCTCGAACAAAATTTTCTGGCATTCAGTCAAAATTGTCTGATCCAGACATCACCAGTCAGATCTTATACAGAAATGAAAAAAAGATAGAATTGGACTATCAACTTTGATTTCTCTGAACCATCATAATTTTTATTACCGTGGTTTTGCAAGAAGAAAAAACAAACAAAGAAAAGAGAAACCGGCCTGTTATTTAATACGAAGTACAGAGATTAACATATTATTAGCTGAAAAAAAGAAAAAGTTATCTTTCGCATGGGAAGCAGTAAGTATGAAATCGTTATCTTACTTTTTAAATTTGTTTCCTGTGTTTGGGAGCAGCAGATATCAATTCTCAGTTGAGATAATATCCTGTAATGGTAGAAATTCGAAATATCATCATTTTGTTGTCGACATCCAATGCCATATTGTGCCATGTCTGATAAAATTCCATCTTCACTTCCGCTTTGCACTACGTACTGCATTGAGTCCATCAAAACACATCAATCACACACGTTCAAATAGATTGCGCATTATATGCATGATATTGGACTTTCACTGAAGATTTTTTTTTCCAAGTGAATCATCGATCTGGTCAATGAAAGTACCCATAATGCCTCAGTCTTGGAATTCATCTCTAAAAGAACATGCGAAACTATTTAGATCAAGTTCAGAAATAGTGTTACGGCAACGCAGAAGTGCGATTCATCGTAAAAGCACTGATATAATCCAATAAACCTTTATTCAGTACGATTCTTCACTGCCCAAATTCTCCTTTGGCTGTCAAATCATCCATCACATGAATTTTATGACTGCGTTAATGTATGAAGGTGTAGTTGATGGGGCCTTGCTTGATTTATGAGCTACATGATACTTAGATGTAACCCCCCCCCCCCCCATCAGCAGTGAAAATGGGAGTAAATATCAACCAACATTAATGTTCGATGTAATACGTTTCTTCGATCTCTACGTGCACGACTGTGAAATGTAGCATCCTGTCAAGCTATTTCTAAGCAAATGGCTGCCATTACTTCATAAACTCTGTCATAAATTATCTATCAGTGATAATCACCACCATTACATTTTTATCTCTACTTTACACTTGACACGTGTGAATCGTTTGAAAGTGACAGAATGGGGAAGCGATATAGCAATAACCATCGTCGTAACTTGGGCTACCTGTGTACTTAAGTGTACCGGCAAACAACTCAAATTTGCTAACGTCATCATCGCTAAGATGTTTTATGAGCCCTGTCATGAACAATTATTTGCTACTTCAAATAGTATTCTCTTTTTAGTTTGTAAAACCTCAAAAAAAGATGATGACAATTTCTCACTAGTCCTTGTACCCTCGTTTTCATTGGTGCGACACAAACAAACAAACAAACAAACAAAAAATGAACGCTGAAGAAATGAATGATGCGAATTCGATCTGTCATTTCGGCCTTTAATTTTTGCAGAATTTTCTCTTGATAACGTGGCGAAACAGAGGCTGGGCCATAGCATACGCTACAGGATTAATGAGACTGTTGGCGTAGGATATCCATCTGCAAACCTGCTGAACTTGCGAAATAACAGGCATGATGGGTAGGCTGTTGAGCCAATCTCTCAAGCAAGAATAAATGATCAGGTAAGCTGAGTTTGGAAACCACGTGATGAAGAAGGCCAGCAACAGCAGCGTGAGCGTCTTCATGGCCTTGCTGTTGCTCGACTCGGACTCGTGATGAGCGGGACGCGGGGAGAGCTCGACTTCGGATTGCAGGGATTCGTTCGACATCGATGGCGTGCGGGAGAGGGCAATCGTAGTCGGGACATTTGCAGAAGTGTCGAGACATGCTCGCCCATCGAACCGCTCGGATCCTTCTCTCTTGGACGTACCAATTGGGAAAACGACTTCAGGACAGGACGCTGTAGTAGATGATGGCGGATTTATTCCAACAGCTGCTTTGTTGCTCGGAGAAGTGTGAGAATCATGATGTTTGGGAACGCTGTACGATGGAGATAGATCCAGTTTTGTTTGGTCACGGGTACAACTCGTGTGTACAGAGGTGATGGCTGATATGATGCAGTCATGCCCAAGACTTCTGATTCTGTTGGTTTCCTCGAAGGTGTCATTTTCTGAGTCATGTCGTAGGTCATTGCCACAATGTGTATTTTGATCGGGTATCCCTATCCCACCGATCGGTCTGGTCTTCGGGATGTTATGGTGCCCAAAGCCAAGGTCGCTCCGCTTCAATTCTCGGTCAATCGCATCCACTGATCTAGCCCGCGCCGTACTGGGATATGATCGCCACTTGCCTTGTGTTTGAGCAAGAAGAGCTGCCAAGCGCTTGTTTCGATCCATCTTCAGACGGAAGTAAATGCACAGGTAGAGAACGAGCATGAAGAGGAACGGACACACAGCTCGAAGTATGACCACACCAACGCTGGTCTCGACGGACAGAGCATAGTTCGGCATGCACCAGCCGGTCAACGCTAGCTGATTGTTGGGACGCACAAAGTCCCAGGCGATGCTGAGCCCCGCCCAAAGAGAAAAAGGAATCAGCCATGTGAGAATGTTGATTATCCACGCCGTGCGCTTGCGTTTCCTCCGGTAATGTCTTAAAGGATAGAATGTCGCCAAGTAGCGATCAACGCAGATCACCACCACCCCAAGGACGGACACGCCAAGGATCACGTTTTGCGCGCCGATGAAGATGATGCACAGGGGTTCCCCAAAAATCCAGGTCCCATTGAATAGAAACACTGTGGCGCGAAGAGGCATGCACGTGAGCCCGATCAGCAAATCCGCAATTGCCATATTGAAGATGTAGTGGTTCTGATACGTCCACAATTTCTTCTCGCTGGCGAATGCAAGCAAAATCAAACTGTTTCCCAAGATGGTTATCAAAGATAGTAAAAACAGCATGAAAACCGCTACACTGAATGTCGCACTGGGCCCAGGCACGTCCCCGTCCCGTGAGGCATTGAAATTAGACAGGTTAGCCATCTTTCTTCCTATCGCATCCATGCACTTTATCTTATCTCGATCACATAAAGACTAAACACATCGGATGTCATGAAGCTGCAGAGACCGAGATAAAGACCAGGAGATGATTATTTCTTCATACCAAGTTCCTGTAAAATTAAGAATTTTTCAGAAGTATATTTATTTTGTTGCAATCTTCAAGAATACATGTATACTCTATTTTGATACCATGGCCCGCATTCCCGTAAGGTATATCTTTTGATAACTTTTTTGATTTCACAGACACTGTAAGGGAATCAAAGAGTTAAAGAATAATTACCGGATTACGTGACTATCACATGTATACAACTTCTCTCTCACAAATGTAAGTCAAGAGGTTCTGGTAGCATTAGTATTTTGAATCATCTGACAATTAAAACGATTTCAATACCAACTCGAAAATGTCAAATAGTTCCACCCTGTCCATAGAATGTGCAGACGAATGTGTTTGAATGAACACTCTTTATTTGCCCTGAGAGTGGTTTCACGGAACATGTCTCCAGAACAGATGTTTCAAAGTTACTCTTTTGGACCACCATGCACCATGAAAACTTAAAAAGGAGCGGATTTAACATTTCATATAAATTTAAAACTTTGGAAATGTTAGGATATAATTATCCCCTTTTATGTGCAATGAAACACACGTAATTACGTGTCTAATTCTTTAGCGATGAATTAATTTATCAGCGATGCACTAGCAACTTTAAAATGTAACATCAATACGAACTGACGACAAACTCAAACGACAGTTATCGCAAAGTTACAAAAAGTTGCAGTCGTCATACAGAATCGTGTAACTTTACGGAGGATACAGGGGAATTTTGTTCTTCAGGACGACAAAAATATTCCCATCGTTTATATCTAGATTAATCAAACATCACCATCAGGGTGGTCTGAAAATAAATACCGACGACAAATCGAAACTGAGAGGAGGAAAAAAAACATACAACTTGAATTTTACCTTAAACTTATATACATTTCAACAAATTGGAAAACGAAAAATCAGAACATCTTCTTTTACTGATGTAAGAGTACACAATGACCATCAGAAAATTAATGTACGCACCTAATACAATTATCTTGTGCAGGAAACCACTTTTCCCAATCGAGAAAAATACAGATGATACCCTCAGTCGACGCTTGTAAGTTCAAGAATGAGCGAAAATATACAGGTGTTGGTCTTTTAACGACCACGTCCGAGGCATCTGCAATAATCGTATCTATCTTTTTTCTTTCTATCTATACACGCTTATTATACACCCTTACATACCTACATACATACACACATAATTAGTGTGGTGGTGCGGGTGCGTGGGCTCGTGTTTTGTGTGCACACGTGTGAGTATGAGTGCTGAGTGAGCGTGTGTGCGTCTATGCTTTTCTATGTTTTTCTTATGACGTCACCACGTAGCAAATTTCCGAACTCCTTACCGTGGCAACGGGTTTAACATACCCTGGATCATGGAGAGCATGAAGACTCGTTTCCTCGTGTCCACTGTAGACACATCAAACCGACGACATCGTTGTGGATGCTAATATCTGCGTGCATATTTACAGGAGAATCGAGATTTTTGAATTATAAAGTATATAGTTACAGCTCTCGCTGATACTTACACCATAAAATCATCTCACTTAATTGTAAATCAAGCGCCTGTGGGTTCTGTGTTTGTTTGTGTGTGTGTGTGTGTGTGTGTGTGTGTGTGTGTGTGTTTGTGTGTGTGTTCCCTGTGGTAATAGGGAACTAGGACCTACGTGACGAATAAAGAGAAAGGCGTGAGTTCAGAAACTAAAGCTGTAATTAAAAACGTGACTTTGTCGTGTAGCTCAGTGACATCTCAAAGACAGGCAAGACGTATAGGCATTATGCCTATGTGGAATATCCTACCGTCTTTACCCGTGTCGACCCCCCCCCCCTCCTCCTCCATCCACCAATACAAAAGCGCGAAGGTTACCTCCTATCACACAAATCATGTTTCAGCTCATTGTTTGCTTGGGGACCCGTTTCCCCTAGTAATTGATAGTAATGCGATCTTGAATGTATTTGTCTAAATTCTTGTCATATCCGCGCCAAAGTAAAGACAACACGACCAATAGCATATTGAGACCATGCGGCCAGTTGATAATTAATGAGGCACTCTAATGCTGAATCTATTAAGAAGAAAAACCTGTGTAATATTCAGCAGGAGTTGTGCACACATAATCATGGCAGAGGTGTGATGCATTAAGCCCTTCGGTAAACTCTTCAGTTTCATCAGCTCTTACACCAAACTCGAAAATACTCTTACGAGCGTTTTCAATCAAGATTTCTACACTTATAGGGGATTTTACCATGAAGAAACATATTGAATAAGAGATGATATTATTCAAGCATCAGATCAACCAAAACCTACAGATAGAAAAGGACAAAATTAAGGGTGTTGTGGTTTTGACATCGGTTTTATCATCCATCTCGGGGTTCTCTCGGCAGGTTAAAAGAAAGCCTTTCGGTCAAAATGACAACATGATACGCCTCTCAGTCCCTATACCTGCCAAAGTCTGTCTGCTCTGTCAACGAAGTGACGAAATTAGTATGTGTGTTTGTGTGTGTGTGTGTGTGTGTGTGTGTGTGTGTGTGTGTGTACGAGAATAGGAAAAAGATGTATCCTTCACAACTGGTGTCATGTCTGAATTTTTAAAGATAGACTTGATGGAGTGACAGCGTCGGAGCTATCGAATCATATATCACATCGCGGGCATTGTGGTCACTGAATCATGCATGTAATCAAGCATATTACTTGTATCTGCTCCATTGTGTAGATATACTAGTACTGTGGAAATAATGTATTTTCCATTATAGTCACGCCATATAGTCATGAAGGAGACAAAAATGATATGCATCAGACATTGAACACATCGAATGGAGTTACACGACAAAGTGAATACAACACTTGGTTTTGTTACAAAATGTTGGCGCCAAAATCCATGCTTTCCCGCTCTGTTTTTGCGATGAGAACAATAGAATGTCAGGCATGGAATTGGTGTTATTATCATTCAAGTTGAAAGAAGAAGAGTCACTGAAATATGCCACAAGATTGATATACCCATCAACCACATAACAATTGCGCAATAATGATTATTGCTTTGAATTCGAATGTACGCTTTTGTTCTAAGAGTAGCCCTAAGTGTATTTCACACACAAAAAGGAAAAAAAAGTTCATTAAGAGCAGTAAAATTAACTAAAACAAAGTACTCACATCTAGGCAAAAATAAAGTTTTTTTTTTTAAAACATTGATATGATCGATTGTTTTTCATTTAGTTTATTAAGTTTCCACACAAATTATGCAGTGTTTGGAACATACATCCACAGAGATCAATAAAATGTAACACAATATATTGAGCAAATTCAACATAATTATAAAGGCTATAATTATATGACATAACATGAATTCAAATCAGTCTAGAGTATACGTTATACATTCATATTGGATGACAACGATTATGTGCTGGGAACCCTATCATAGCAGCAAATGCTTGTGGGCGTATAGGTCCGCAGAAAAAAAGTAAAAAAAAAAAACACTTTATTTTTGCCTATGTGAGTACTTTGTATTAGTTAATTTTACTTTTCTAAAGTATCTATTATTCATTCTTTCTTATATTCTGGCGTGCATTTTACGCCTGCATTTACTGATTCTTCATCAAATCACTTCCTTAGTTTACATCATTAGTTGGTAACAGTCCGCGTTCCTTTTGTAGTCGTATGCACGTATACCAGTATCACTGCTGTTTGTTGCGAGGTGAGTGTCATGTTCTGTGAGGTTTAAAGGAGATGGCTAGTACCTGATCATGTGGGAATCAGTGGGAATGCTGGGGGATGATTGTTCCAATCCTTGTGGGATTCATTTAAGAGTACATTATATATCTATTGTTGTGTGAAAATTACTTACTTCAGAATGGTCTCATATTCAAGTAATGTGCAGTTTAATCGCCCCGTCACTGTACATCAGGCACGCTATAACCTGGAAACATTAAACTGCACATTACTTGAATATGAGACCATTCTGAAGCAAATAATTTTCACACAACAATAGATACATAATGTACTCTTAAATGAATCCCACAAGAATTGGAACAATCATCCCCCAGCATTCCCACTGATTGCCACTGATCAGTTACTTGCCATCCCCTTTAAGATCGTGTGAGTAGGAGCATTTCAGATTTGGAAAATATCTTACTTGTTCAAATATATATCCTCTGGAAATGCAAAGACTGATAGCTGATACTTTAGTGGATCGCCTTTTTTCATTTACCTTATTTACTATTATAGATCATAGATAGACGTACTTGAACCCAATTCAGCTTCACATAATTATGAAACAACTTATGCCAAGCACAGTCACGACTGCAGCATAAATGAAATATGTTTCTCTTTGGGGAATTTATCACGTGCTGATGAAGGCACACCGCGCAATTTCGTTGTTTTGTGCGAGTGTTTTATTCATACCAAATCAATTTCTGATCAAACTGCTTGACCACATCAAATGAATGTGTGTTGGCGTTTCTTTGTGTACTTCGTTGAAGAAGAAAAGCGGTAAGACATTATAATGGGATATAAGAAAAAAAAATTGAGAATACACCATCCATGGGGTTAAGAATAGAAACATAATGTTGAATACAAGTATAGTTTCGGTGTATTTGTGTTCGAAATACCATCATTCTGCCTAACCAGTGACACTTGAAAAATCATTGGTCATGTCATTCATGGTCTGCAGTAGTCTAATAATGGGTACCGTGCAGATTCTAGGTATCTCAGAAACTTGCGGAATTTAGGTAACGCTATTACAAATTAAATCTTCATAATCGTTTTATATTACTCAAATTACCCCTCACGTTCATCGCAGCTCATTTTTCTCTCCATTTTAGCTGCACATCGTATTGTGAAATGGTATTTAATAAAGTGAAGTGCTTTTTTATAGATACTTTCTCATCAAGCACGTTGGAAAAATAATAAAGTGGTAGGGTATTGGAGCCAGCTCTACGAGCCATTAACATGATTAAAGTTTGATCCACACAGAATGAATCTACTATTTGTGAGATGATTCACCATTTAGATAATTGCCATCACATTTTCTTCTTGTTCGTCGTCGTCGTCTTCTTCTTTTTTACCTTCTTCTTCTTCTTCTTCTTCTTCCTCCTCGTCCTCGTCCTCCTCCTCTTCTTCTTCTTCTCTTTCGTCTTCTTCTGCTTCATCATCATCTTCTTTTTCGTTTTCTTCTCCTTCTCCTTCTTCTACTACTTGTTCAGCTTCTTCTAAAGTGGCGCAGCTCTGGCGATGCAATGTTCAGCGTGTCATGAAACCCATCAACGTATACGGCGCCGTCAATCCTAGAGCACTCTCCCTTCTGCAGCTAGGCAACAACTCATTCCATTCCATTTTCATTGCTAGGTGCGCTTAAATTTATATATACTTATGACAGCTATATATCAATCATTCGCGCCAACGGTGATTTAATACCGACAGCATTTTCTGAACAGGTTTATGAGAAGCACGATAATGCATGTGCGGTGTAACGTGCGATGGAGAAGAGAGCTGGAGGTTAACTATAAAAGTAAAACAACGTAGAGGGAACAAATACAGTTGGACAGACGCCGATTTTCTTGGCGGTACATTAATACCGCATACTCGACGTTTATCTGGTATACTAGTACTTGATTCTATTCTCTGTTATATTTTCTATCTTCTTAATTCAAGTTATGCCATCTCTTATACGAAAATGTGAGATTCTACACATTTCTTTTCTGAAGAAACACACGCATAGAATTGATTTTACCGGTGGTAATCATTATTTGTTTGGTTTCCTCACTTATTTAAGAGTTGGCTAGATTTTTTTTTTTCTTAATGAGTACAAACAAACGATCCTACAAAGAGAACAAGCAATGTAAGAAAACAAAAACAAAACGAGCAGACAAAAAAAGGGTCCTAAAGTCGATATATAAATAATTGGTTAATGAAAATGTAGGACTATCATCGGAGCCGATTTTTTCTGTAATAATCTAACCCCTTGGCCTTACAAGAACTCATGTCTACAGGGAAAATAATAATAATAATAATAATAATAATAATAATAATAATAATAATAATAATATATATATATATATATATATATATATATATATATATATATATATATATATAAAACTCCAAATTTTATTGTCCAAGAATGGAAAGTCATTTTGCCCAATTGATCGTGGGCCCGGCAGCCACTGAGCAGCGCCAGATCGACGTTGCTCTAACCTTTTCAACTGTTGAACGGCAAACAAGGTAGCAGCAACTCCCATCTTTTAACGTCTTTTGGTATGACGCGGCCGGGGTTTGAACCCACGACCTCCCAATTGTGAGGGCAGCCGCTCTACTCACTGAGCCAACACATCAGATGTCTTATCGCGTATTCATACAATTCATTTTTAGTCGCTTCTTGGCATTTGATTGAATTGAATTACAGAAAGTGCACTGGTCTTACACTACAGACACAGTGAACAGTTCCAGCACATTTATTTTCATATTTCACTTGACATCTATACATATACTAAGTAAAATAAAAAAAAGAATACAAACAGATACAAAATATGATATTAAAGCGGGTAATGAATAGAAAGTGTGTCAGCATTAGCATACATATATGTACATAAGACATTCCTCTATAACATGTGAAATAATATGATGGAACCGCAAAAACAAAGCTTGTAAACGCAGTTCCAGGAGAAAAATACTACTGTAAATTTATTATGCAATGGAGAAAGGACACAAAGTAGGCGCCTACTAATGACGAAACTATGAAAGCTAAATTAGGAAGGTACAAAGGGAAGAAGAAGTAAAAGAACAGAGAAAGAAAAAGGGAAAAAACAAGACCCAAAGTATAAGAACTGAGTGAAAACGATAGCATAGGCCTATACTAGTAGATACACAAGTATACGGGCACATGTCTAGAATCAAGTTCATAACGAGTTCAAAATGTAAATACTAGATAGTGTAGTGATTTTGTAATGGGAGCATAAACGCTGGAACCAGAGATCAAGCAATCGTACACTGCAGGTTGATCCACCATGCATTGAAAGAGAATAATGCATATAACAGATTTAAAAATTCTAATCAGGCAGGTTATACTCAATAAGTAACATTGATTTTAATTTTTGTTTAGATAAAACACATTAGAACATGTGATTACATCTGCGAGAAGATCATTTATTTCGGCACCCACAGTGGCGTATCTAGGGAAAACGGTGCCCGGGGCAAGTGCGGAAATCTACGCCCCTAATTTTCTGAAAAAGTGTTCAACCCCAACCCCATCCCGGTAGGGACTTTATGCTTTTTCATATACGCTTTTTCAAGCACTGAAAAGGGGTCTTTTGAGAGTGATTTAAATGTAATAAATTGTGATAAATATTGGCGAGCGAGCGCAGCGAGCAAACCGATTTTTTTTTTTTTTATTTCAGCTTACAAAACATGGAATTCTTGTCATTTTTTACTTACCAAATCTTACAACTTTCCGCGTAATCACGTTTTGCTCTTATCTTTTTTTGTGTGTGACAAATTTTGGTGAGCGAGCGCAGCGAGCGAGCCGAAAATGTTTGTATTTTAGCTTACAAAACATGCAATTCTTGTCATTTTTTGCTTATTAAATCTTAAAATTCTAATCAAGATATAATGACGGCCTAATAGATAACCTAACGATTTACACAAACCAACAAACTGAGGACTTGAAAAAATACTCTAAATTAATACGCGCGAGTGAGCCGAAATTTGTATATTTCCGCGTCATCATCACGTTTTGTTCTTATCTTCTTCTCTTTTTTTCTTTTGATGAATTTCGGCGAGCGAGCGCAGCGAGCAAGCCGAAATTTTTGTATTTCAGCTTACAAAACATGGAATTCTTGTTATTTTCTGTTTATTAAATCTTACAATTCTAATCAAGATATAGTGACTGCCTTATAGATAACGATTTATACGAACAAACTGAGGACTTGACAAAATAATCTAAATTAGTACGAGCGAGAGAGCCGAAATTTGTATATTTTCGCGTCATCTTTACGTTTTGTTCTTATCTTGTTTGAATTTTTTGCGCCCCCCCCCCCTTGATGTTCGAAACCGTTGGCGCCCTCCTTTGATCCAATCGGCGATCACTTCAGAACGAAAGAAACTGCAGCCGCTGCTCCGTGTAACATTTTGCCTGCTAAATATAAAATGACATGTGTGAACACAATATACATTGTCATTTTGTCGGCATCATCATCATGTTTTGTTTTTACCTTGTTTGATTTGATTTTCTGCCCCCCCCCCCCCCTCCCCCCCCCCCCCCCGGACTAGTTTGCAGGCACAAACCCTTGTTGGTCGTAAAGGAGTCTGCGCCAAGACTACTACATGCACCACTTTGGCACTGTCCCATAAGCCCTGTGTTGTAGCTTCTCCCTTGTTGGGAGAGGCTGCAGTGTAGTGGTGCGTGTATTAGTCTTGGCGCATGCAGACTCCTAATACGACCAACAAGGGTTTGTGCCTGCAAACTACCCCCGGACCGGGCGAGGGTTTGTTTTTTTTTTTTTCTTCTTCTCCTTCTTCTTTCTTTTCTTTTCTTCTTCTTCTTCTTCTTCTTCCCCCTTTTTTTTTCTTCTTCTTCGTTTTTTTTTTTTTTTTTTTTTTTTTGGCGCCCCCAAGGAGTGGCGCCCGGGGCACGTGCCCCCTTTGCCCCCCCCCCCCCTAAATACGTCACTGGGCACCCAATATTATTTCCCAGGGTGAACATATCGCTCCGTACACACGATGCGTGCTAGGAAACGCCTTCTATGGGAAACGCCTATCAGCCAGGCACATGGCACATCACATGTCACAGTAGTACCCATCACAATCTCTGTAGTTGTTATTACAAAAGCATGTAAACACCACACACTTTGCAAAAAGGAAAAGAATGAATTGATGAATAAATCCATTAATAAAGTAAGTGAATAAATAAATTAATCAATTAACAAATTAATTGATTGATTATCTAATAAGGAAAATAAACTGATGATAATAATGATAAATACTAATGTTATAAAGCGTTCCATACATATTTTGCATCGGAGTTGCGTAACATAAACGTAACAAACCCTGAGTTTAGTGATACACCTGAGTTGAGTGTGATGTAACTATACACAGCCCAGTCGCTGTACATGGTACTTTTCGCATAGCGTAACAGTGTCTGGTCGGGCTAAGTGTGATGATGAAAATCTCGTCTTAATGACCACCTCTAACTCTAACGACCGTCCTACCGTTGTGTCGAGTACTTTACAACCAGCAAAACGTCCTTTAAACCATTGCTTCTGATCCAGCCAACTTGTGGCGTCACTGTGAAACCGGTGGAGGGTCTGCGAGTCCTGACGAAACGATTGCAATGGGGAGTGCGGCCAGTTCGCTGCTCGTGAGGAGCGCCGCCTGGGACCTGGGGATTCAGTGGGGCTGCTTCGCCGTGGCCGCTCTGTTGAAGACGGAGAAGTTCTACGATCTAGCAGGTGACCACTCGCACTCGATGCACTCACACACATCGTAGCCTCGCCGGCCGTGCCGAGGGGAATTGGCATAGTTAGAGTCTACGGATCAAGTCGTTAGACAATGCATGACTTTTTCAACTAATGAGTGTATAGCATAGGCTATTTGAAGTAGCTACAAGTGGACTAACTGCGACCAGCAGCCCCATACGACGCTATGCGTATGGGGCTGGTCGCAGTAACAAGTGGACAGTCTAAAGTTAAGGCTTAGTGTAAGGTCTTAATTCAGTGACGATCATCTACAGTATAGTAGGGTACAGTAATAAATTGGTTCAAAGCAAAGCCAATTCAAAAAGGAGTAGTAGGCCCTAGATAATCATCATGGTACAGTAATGCTGTCGTGCATGGTAGTTCGTGGCATGGCAGTGTTGCAGACTGTTGAGGAGTACGTGTTGTTGCATCTTCTTCTTCTTCATCTTCACTATATAAATGAGTATAAGCACAGGCCACCATCAGATGTATTTTTGTACTGTTGTGCTGTGCATGCATACGATACAGTGTCTGGATTAAGAATAAGTCTACATGGAACTATGTATGTGCAGCTAAAAAAAAGGTATCCGTATCTTAATGGAGCTGGATCTTGAGTAGGCTACCTCTCTCGTTACGCTTGACAGAGAGGTACGGGAGATGGCAGCCTGGGGTAATTAGTTCTAAAGCCTGGTTGCATCTGAGAAGAAACTTCTTTGGAGTACTTGTGTTCTTGCAATTGGTACTTGAAGTTTGTGGTCATGGCCCCTTTGTGAAGAAGGTAGCGATGGTTTCAGAACTGCTGCAGGATGTATATCATGAAGTTCCTAATGCAGAACATCATTGCAACCTTTGCCTGCGCTCTTCTTTCTTGCAGGAATGGCCATAGTAGTTTTTGAAGCACTGCTGTGACACTGCTTGTTCTGTGATGGTCCACTTCTTCTTTTGTTTATTCTGCCTCCTTCAATCCTGAAGATTCTTGCAGATTTCCATGTGTACGTGCACATCACAAGGGCACCCGAGTGTGCAGTGCCTGGATGCAAGGTGCATTTTATATGGTGCAAGGTGCAAGTGAAATCCTGTTGCTCCATCTACTCCACATCTTCCATCAGGTGATGACAGAAAACCTCTACAGTCGGTGCCAGGATGTGGAGCAGGCTGTTCATTGCCGTACTGTGCGAGGAAAGGAGGACTTGTTTATGTTGTTCCGTCCTGGAGATGGGGACCAGATAGCCATATGGATGAACTGTCCTTGTTCATCTTGTGATGGGCTGGACATGATGGTCCACGTTGAAGTCTACCAGTGAGTTGTGCATCTTGTACAGCATGATCAGCCTTGAAAGTTCTCTTCTTCTCTGAAGTGAAGGCCAGCCAAGTTGTTCAAGCATTTCCGATACGCTTGAGGCATTATGATACCGGTTTGGCACAAAGTGTGCATACCTTCTCTGAATCGTGTCCAGCTTCATGATCTTTGCCTGGATGAAGGGATCGCGGTCATGGTGTCATATTTCAGGACTGGCAGGGTGAAGTAGCAAAGCACCTTGACTTTGTGTGGACATGATCTAATGTTCCTTTGGAGGAATTGGTGGAATTAGCCTTTTTTGTACAGTACAGTAGTCAAGTAATGTACCAGAAGGTCTCAACAACATTGGTTTTACTAGTACCTTAGTAGTGGTATTGTGCAATAGTCCAAATTCACCCCTCGAGAATTAAAACAAAAGCAACAACCACAGCACACAGCATACATATAGCAAAAATTGATTAATTACTAGCCTTGTTAACTGGGCGAATTGAAAACGTTGTAATCACATAGTCCTCTATGAAAAGCCCCAGGGTATCTCCCTCCAGAGGCTTAATATGGTTAAGCCAGGATTGGTGTTTACTCATTAGGGTCAGGTCAGCAGTCTGATTTGGCCAGTAGGGGGCAAATGGCATGTTTATGGTACTGGTAAGGATGTTATAGTGGTGGTTGTGTATTTGAACATGAAGCATTTAAAAAAGCAGGCATATTTTGTATGAGTAACGGTGTAGTGGTAAAAAAAATACACTGTAGAATCATATTTTGAAGATTATACAGTAAATGACCAAACGATTAAAAGAATGATTATTTTCTGATAATATCGGCGTGTGTTAATGCATTTCAGTACCTGATGTATACCCAAGACTGGTATGATGGTATTATCATGAATATAGCACTTGGCAAATGCAAGATTTCAACTTTGGGCAAATTGACACTCTAACTTTGTACCAGTATTTCTTAGGAGAGTGTGACAACTATAAAAGTTTGTCAGGAGTAGCAAGACAACAATTGAAAACAAACATAAGCTTGAATTAGATTTGAGAAAACATGCATTGTATTTTTTGTTTCTTCTTTTGTAGGGAGTGGGACGTTCTTGTTTCTGGCACTTCAGACGTTGCGTTGGGGAGGAACATGGTATCTAAGACAACGCATCCAGACAGGTCTTGTTTCCGTCTGGGCTCTAAGGTTTGTAGATTTCTTAACTACATCTTACCTTTCCCCTCTCAGGACTTGGTCTGTCCAGGAATTCAAATTATTGACGGATCGAGTTTAATGATTCAAGTCTTTGTGTTCCATGTTCACATGCCTGACACTGTCAATGGCTTGCCAACTTAAGCAACATATTCTGCTCGAGCTCAGAACAATTCACAAGCCAATTTGTTATGAATACTGGCCATTTGCAAGAAAAACAGTCCCAGATTTGTCATAACATCAACATCGAAGCAAAGCTTGCAAATTTCACTACAATTTTGATGTGCTTCATTTCTAGTATAAATGCTTCTATATATGTATTTGGCTGTGAAAAACAGAATGTTTTCCAAAACTGCTCATGCATTGTGAACTCGGATAACACAGGGTTTACACCATGGCACGCAGAGAGTGGACTGAGCACTGAGCTTAGTCAGTCCCCAGATAAGTACTATTAACTTTTGCAGGTTTGACTAAACCTACAATACCTTGGAGTATTGGAGGGTTGGTACTTGTGGCTAAGACTTTCATTCTTTTTTTCTTTCTTCTTTTTTGGTTCTGTGGTCTTGATACCACTGATACCAGTGAATTAGTTATACATATTGTGAGTTTTAATAAATTTGTTTAATTTGCATGATTGTTTTATTAATTTTTTTATTTGGTCGTAGGAAAAAGCTGAATTTCACTTTAGATCCAAAAGTCTACAATAGTCAGTGACCTTCGAAGTTTTTTATGTCAATTGAAATGGGTACCAAGCTCATAGTATTGTTATCAAGTTTGAACTGTTGCAGTTGTTAGTAAATGAGTGTTAAATGTCAGAATCGATTCTGGTAATGTGCACTTTGTATGCTTGTAATGACAAATGATCACTTTGTGTAGCATTGATATTTATTAAAATTTTGAAATATTATTTGCTCCAGTTTCTTTCTTTTTATTTTTTGGGTGGAGGGAGGTGGGGGATGAGGTAGCCTTTTGTCAAGGCCCTCTCGCTGTATGGTGAAGAGAGCCCAGCTGAGTGGGGTTGCGCGAGGGCCTTTTGAGATCTGCTTCGCATCCTTTTGTTAGCCCTTTGAATTACCAACTTTTGCTCCCCGATTTCGGGAGCAAAAGTCGACCAATCAGCGTGTCTGTCTGCTCGAACCCGATCTGCTCGAACCCCACCGCAGACCTCACAGAACTCTACACACAGAGTGTGTAGAGTTCTGTGGCAGACCTCTGCGGGTGGTCAGTGATGCATGCGAACAGGCATGACAACACCAAGACTGAGGATTCGGGGAGCGCGCCATTCCATTGGTTGACCGGAACCCGTTAAAATGAGTACTAGTATTCAGAAGGGTTCACGTGTCATGAATAATAATGTGTGAAGCAGATCTCAAAAGGCCCTCGCGCTGGCGAGCTCGGCTGGGTTCGCTTCGCTCGCCCATTACAGCGAGAGGGCCTTGACAAAAGGCTAGGGATGAGGTGGAGCACCTAGAAATACATCATGCAGTAACATTCAAGTGACCAATTTACTCTGTATGTCATACTCAGGAGTATCTTTATTTGCCTTGCAGGTTAGGATTGTACCTGTTCTCGAGAGTTTTAGCAGACAGTTTTGACAGGAGGTTTAACAAAGCAAGGAACAGCCCAGCACTTTTCTTCGTGTATTGGACTATCCAAGGTACATTGTGTGATCCATGTACCATTCTTCCCATTACTCTTCAAGTGAAATATGCTCCCTGCAACCAAGCATGTTATTCAGGCGATAGTATATGAATTTTACATGCATATCTCTACTGACAATGGAAGAAGCCCTTTATTAAAGGAAATACGCACTTCAATCAGATGGCTACAGGGTGCTACATATTTTACCGCTTGCACGGGCCCTGTTTTATCAAGATAAAGTTAGCGTTGATTATGAACCACTTGCGTTGATTGTGATATCAATGCTAACTTTATCTTGATAAAACAGGGCCCTTGTCAGGCAAACTGATTTTCAAATTTGCAGCAGAACATGTACCCGAACATTTTTTCTTGCCCAAAAGTCCAAAATATACAGAAATAACACAGAAAAATCATGTGTACAAAAAAACTCTTTGGGGCTTCTTCACAAAATTGTTGGAAAGTTACTGAAATGAAATAGAAAGTGTGCTGCATCATTAAACAGCCATTATCTTTGGGCTTCTGTATGGTTGACTTTGTGGGTTTGTCAGGGGAAATAAGCGAAAAAAGAACTGGCTTCAAAACTTTTTGCTTGTCCACTTCGGGAAAGGATTTGTTCTCATTGTTCAAAAACACTTGCCCTAGGCAATCGGGTTACTGTTTATGTAGCACCTGGGCTATCTTCTGAACTTTGTAATATGTTGTGAATATAGGGTGTACCGGTATATGTGCTGAACAGTATGAATTATTTGCTCTTGTTATATAGCCATGCATATTAGGGCTGCTTTTGTGAATGATGGTCATAATGTGATTAGGTCATAATTGTATGAACATGATATATGAAAGTTTAGTGATTTTGTTAAGAAAAAGAGAAACATTTGATTCATGATCCCAATATTGTATAAAATGAGACCTTTTTTTTTGTTTTTAAGATCTTGAAATTTTTGTCACACTTGTGTAAATAAGTCCCGAGATAACTCAGTTTCAGTTAAGTCAAGTTTGATATTTATTCAAGAAATTCAATCCGGTATTAAAGAATGTTGCATTGATATTTCAATACCTTGTTTGAGTAGTTTTCATTTTCTTAACAATTGATAACATTGCTCATATGCATGCATTTCAAAGTCAGCCCGTGAAGTTAATGTTAGAAGATATAATGACCACAGTTAGAGCTTACTTATTGCTTACCCAGTGTGAATTCTCTCTGATACATTTGATTTTACCGCTTCTTTCTTTGTAATTACTTTACACGCATATAGAGATGACTCCCTGTTTTGGAGGTCTTCACTAGTAATGAGTAAATCTTCACCAATCATTTACCCCAACAGCTTTATGGGTGTGGATAACCCTGTCTCCAACCATTGTCCTCAATGGAGTGAAGAAGGACAAGCCCCTCTGCGTCCGTGACTACGTTGGATGGGGCATGTGGGTAGTGGGATTCCTCATGGAGGTCATTGCTGACAGGCAGAAGGCAGTGTTCAAGGGCAACCCAGATAATGTTGTAAGCTTTAGTTTCTTGAAGCAGGGTTTAGTTTGCTTCATTTTATCTCCCTATTTCTTTGTTTCTTTGTTACTGTTATTTTGTTGTGTTTTTTGGAGAGGAATGTTTCATGGCTAATGACAATCATATAGGACCTGTTTTCATACACTTTTTGACCACACTTCAAAATCAGTGCTATTGCAACATACTGTCCTTTTCAAAATGAATTTGTCATAATGAAACGGATATGAGTGGGGTACAAATAATCTACTTTGGAATGCTTGATTGACCACAATTCTAATGAATATCTACCTTCCTAGCAAGGTAAAAAAAAATCTGTTATTCTATGAATTTAGGCCATCCAATCTACATGTGTATGGATAGATTAATGTTAGATAAATTGCTTCGTTGCTGTTGGGATGTGAGCAGCATCTTCACTACTCAGCAGTACACTTGACAAGCCATTAGAGACTGCCACCTTTGAGGAGTGGTATGCACATGTGCTAGCTAGGTAGCATTACTTATGTCGAGCAGTGACTGAGCATTTCAAACCCTATTTTCTGCAATTTAATCCTGCAGTTGAGGAGTAACAAAGGAATCGTCATCCTTGCCCTGCTTGGTGCTTTCAGGATCAGTGGTATACAAATAGTGAATGTTTATGAGCGCAATGGACAGAATATTTCATGAGGTGAAATATTCTGTCTACTGCACGAATGAAAAACATTCATTATTATTTTTTTTTTTTTTTGTAGCACCGAAAATTGATTATAAATAGGTTATCAATGACCAACCTAAGATGTCATGTGACCATAGATTTGAGCTTGCCCGCCCTGCAGGTTGGACCTACGTACCTACATCAAACCCAACTTCGAACACAGTGATGAATGAGAGTAACTTGAGCCCTTGATAGCTTCCTTCGAGACATTCAGTTCAAATGTCAGTTTATTTTCTCTCTTTTTTTTTCTTTTTTTGAAAATGTGGTGGTGGATTTCATTTCAGTCTCATTTCTGGGTGGACAGTTAAATTAAGATGACATGAAAGCTGAACCAGCACCCTCAGTAGGTACATGCTTCAAATCTGATAATAATGATAGTTGACTCTGTGTGAAAGTGCAGTAGGTGACTGAACTCTCAAGAATAGAATTTTTCAGTTACTCATTTTTGAAAACCAGTCATCGAGAGCTTGTAGCAATGTTTGCAGACAATAGTGTTGTCCCTCCTCTATTGCCTGTTTGCCACCTCATCTTATTCCTGACCCTTGTTTCTTCTCAACATCATCAGGGCAAATTTATCACGACTGGTCTCTGGAGCATCAGCCGACACCCAAACTACTTTGGCGAGATCCTCTGCTGGCTCGGCCTCTACATCTCCGCTTCATCCGCCCTCTCTGGTTGGCAGCATCTCACGGCAGTCTCCCCCATCTTTGTCACCTTCCTCCTCACCCGAGTCAGCGGCATCCCACTCCTGGAGAAACACGGGATGAAGAGGTGGGGCAGTGACCCCAAGTACCAGGAATACCTCAAGAAGACCGCTGTGCTGGTCCCGTTCCTATGGTGATGGGTGTTTGTGTTTTTTACCTCTTTCTCTGAATGAGACTGACGGTCTGTGTGTGCATGTGAGCAATGTTGAGGGAATGGGATCACCCTAACATATATTATATGTGTGTGACTATTTTTGGATAAAAATTAGAATGACTTTATAATGATGATTGTTAGTAAAAGTTGGAGAAAAGTCTCTTAGCCACTTTTGCAGTGAAGGGAAGTACTGTCCCTTTAAGGCATGAAAAAGCTGTAGGGGATATTTAGTAGGCCTTTGTCAAACTGATCTTTATGACTTACTCTCTTGTATAAAAGCTTCCATCATGATTGTGTATGATTGACCAAATTGGTACATCTCAGGGACAATCAAAAAGAAAAATTGAAATCTCCATTTTTAAGCAATTCTTTACTCTCATGCTTTATTGTTCTCTTACCAAGCGTTTTCAGAGAATATAAATGGAGAAAAGGGCAGCAAATATAGTAAGGTTCAAGTATGATTTCAGTGTCAAGCAAATGTATGCACCATTATATTGTGAAAATTCATCAGTCTGCACAAGTATTATAAGCTCAAAAGAGCAAAACAGATCTTTGTATAATGAAAAACCACTGCCTTATCGCATTGTCCTGATACTTCCCTAATGAATGTACAAATCTTATGAAATTTAGTGTACCAGATTCATCACCGAAAACAAAATAATGGAAATGATGTTGCGCTTGAATTCTTCTGCAGTCATAGCTGATTTACTTTGTCATATTATCACCATGTAAATAATAGCAATTATAGAATATGTAACCTGATTGTATAAGAGGCATTAAGTACTTTGCAGGGTTTCCTTTTATGCACTGTGGCAGGTGAAGTTTGCTTACTTTCACATCTACATGTACATTCATTTTTTTTTTCTGAATGGAGTTGGCATAATATGATACATGTGTATATGTTATCCTATATTTACACCTATACATTTATATGTACTCACAATCAAATGGACAAAATTAGCCTTTATAGGATAAAAGAAAAAAAGAGAAGTGACCTTAATCTTGAGCGAGGAATAATTAAGTGAACCTTGTGTATGTGAAAGTGTAGTGGATTAATTGGCTGAGGCACTCTCAATGTAATTACATCCAAAAGTGGTAATTGCAAGGACATAGATCTGGAGTCATGTGATGGGAAAATGAGAATGCTTATCATGCCACAATCTGTTTTATGATGTCACTGTTAAATGGTGGGTCTGACTTTAATTGGAGTTTATTCTATGTTATTGTTATTACTATTTTTTTTTTTACTGTGAGCTATAGTGTAAAATATGTAGATGTCAAATCTTACCTTAGTGACAAACTGACTTTCGTAAGTGATTCTTCACCCCTTCATTTGACTGTTTTGTTTTGGTTTTACCCTCTTTTTTTTTTTTTTTGGCATCAGCTGTATTTTGGTAGAAAATCCTTGTCAACCAGTTCATTTTCTCCCTTTCCTTTCCTGTCATCATGATGGTCTGGTCACATCCATCCAATATTTCACCACTTAACCTCAACACTGGGGGGGGGGTGTTTTGTGAAATTCATCAACACTGAAAAGTTTATTGCAACTGATTGACAAATTGCCCTGCTTTGGACATAAATAAGCAGTGAATTTATCAGTGTTATTAGTACTAGCTATGACAAGCTTCTTTACGCTATTGTAAGGCAATTTGTCAGTCAGTAGCAATAAAAACATCTTGACGCTGGAATTTCATCAACCAAATAATTTGTCATTTCCCGACATTTTGGTTTTGATTGGACGAGAAACTCTTGTCACTGGCTGTTACCATGGTGATTGTCAGAGGTTGATAATTTGTCCAAACTGCCAACTTTCATGAAACGGACCCCTGTTCTTCCAGGGGTCTTGCCTATTAGTCTTTATCATACCACAGTTGTAAAGTCTCCCAGATTTTGCGGGAGGCTGCCTGCAAACCTCAAAATCTCCTTGTGTCTTCTTCTTCTTCTTCTTCTTCTTCTTCTTCTGGTAAAGTTTGCCTTCTCCAACTAGCTAAAGATTCTTGCAGACCAAATAAGAGAACATAAAAATCTCCCTCATCCAGGAATTACAGTCAAACCTGCCTTAGCGGCCTCATGTCTGTAGCGGCCACCTGTCTATAGCGGCCACTATAGACAGGTTTGACTGTACATGTGTTATTTTTTTTTCTCTGTTATTAAAGATGTATGAAGCATGCAAGCTTCTCTTTTGATTGCCCTTTAAAATCTCCTTGATTTTGCTGCGGGAGTATTGACAGACCTTCCATAGCTTTGGTCTGGGTCTAGAGGGACATACAGTGTAGTGGGTGAAATAGCTTGTCCATGGATGTAAAATGGGCTGGACAAATCTTGAACCTTGCTCTCCCTGCTTAAGGGCCAAAACCTTAATCCAGCATACCTTAGTAATCCCCCTCCAATAGAAGTTAACTTAATTTGGCAAAACAGCTTTTAATATCTTTAGTGTAAAAAAAACCCCAAACATTCCAATTAATAGTTCAATTACATATCTCTGTCTCTCATCCATCTTGGCTTCATAAATTTTGAGAAATGTAATTCTTTCTCCTTCAGGTTGAGACATACTTGGTTAATCTTCTATTGTAGAGGGGCTCTTTGTAACATGAAGTGCGGGCATGCCACATTCAATCGATGGATTGCGTAGTGCATATTACAGGGAATAATTTTCAAACTCAAATTTGATTAGCAATTTCAGCTGATGAACAATATTTCACATGGTATCCTGTACATTTCTATGGAAGAAAACTGCTACACAAAAGATAGTTTGTGTAGCAGTGGTGTAAGAGTGCATAGCAAATTGCGATGCGATACCAGGAAAATTATTCCCTGCATATTATATGGTGATAGAGTAGCAGAAATTTTGTTGTACTCATTAATGTGTGTTTGTGTATATTCACTGAAATCAAGTGATGATATCAAATTAAATCTTCAGGAAGTATTTTCCTCATACAATTATCAACTTGTACATGTACACTGTACTTATGCATTGTTTGTTTGTTGTTTGTATGTTGTTGTTTTTTGAGGGGGTGGTGTGGTGGGGATTGCAAGCAAATGGGGGTCAAAGGCAAGGATGAATAACACACCCCACCTCCACTCCCTTCTGCTTTCATGAACAGAATCTACAGGCGGAACCCTTGGAAAGTCATGTACAACCATTTTGTTGTCATTGTGTGTGTTTAATTGTGGTATGTGTCTGTGTGTGTGTGTGTGGGGGGGGGGGGGGGGGGGGGATGGGTCAGCCTTCTCCACCTACTCTCGCTGATCTGTGTAATCAGACTTGAACCCATTCAAAGGTAGACACACACTACCAGTTGAGCCACATCATGGCCCTATGTCTATAGTCCAGTAGACGGTCCCATAGACCGTGTACATGACCTGGAAAGTACACGTTTGGTTTTGGTGTTGTTGTTGTTGTTGTTGTTACTTTGTATTCTAGAAGGGTATTGAAGTAAAGCCAGCTTGGTTGCCACCTTTGCAACCTTGGGCAACTTTTTCTTATTAGCATAATTAGCATAATCATATAAATTAGCATACATTGTAAATGTATGTATGGTACATAGTAAATTGTTAATTTTTATACCAGGAAGCCAGAAAACATAGAAACTACAACTTTTTCAAGGGTTTATTTTCATTTCGTTTTGTTTTTTTTATTAAAGAAAAATCCATTCCTAACAACAGTATCTGTTTTGAAATTATGCAAAATGTGTTAGAAATCCAATGAGCGTAATGAGCTACTTTGCATGCGTGCAGTAGTCTGGTAGATGGTACAATATACCATGTACAAGAAATATACCATGTACAAGAGGTAGAAAAGTTGTTTAATGATTTTTTGTTGTTGTTGATGTTGATTCTTGCTCTAGATTGATATTGAAGTAATTTAAGCTTGACTGCCACCATGGAAACCATGCTCAATTATTTTTACTATTAGACCTATGAAGCATAATCAACTTATTAGCATAGTATGTTATATGTTGCTAATTTAAATCCAGGAAGCCTGAAAACACGGATGAGGGTATTCTACGATGAGGAATCCATCCATAACAGGTTTCCATTTCGAAATGATGCAAGTATCTTAAACGTGCAAATTAGCCAATTGTCCAAGGCTGCCAAGGTGACAAACAAGCTTGATTTACTTCAATAACCATCCAGAGCACAAATCAACAGAGAGCCTTCTACTAAACAACATTCCATGTCATGAATAATTATGGTATATTGTACCATCTGCTGGACTCTTGAACATTATGCAGATTAGCTCATTTAACTTAACTGCATGTGTAAGACACTTGCATCATTTAAAAATAGAAATTGTTGTTGCAAATGGATTCCTCTTCAAAGAAAACCCTGAAAAGTTGTAATATCTGTGTTTTCAGGCTTCCTGGATTAAGATATGCAACATATTGCATATTATGTTAAATAGCTAAGTATGCTAATTAGGTTGATAATGACTATTGCC
Source organism: Diadema antillarum (assembly GCF_040938485.1). Lineage (NCBI taxonomy): Eukaryota > Metazoa > Echinodermata > Echinoidea > Diadematoida > Diadematidae > Diadema > Diadema antillarum. The sequence goes on along the minus strand of NW_027272319.1, from coordinate 305,850 downwards.
CAAAGCTGCTGAGTTGACAACCAAGGGTAATTTACTTCAATACCTATCTGAAACAGAAATCATCATCAGCAACAACAACAACAACAGCAGCAACAAAACAACTTTTCCATATATACATAGCATGGTACCATCTGCTAGTACTAGACTGTGTACGTAAATATGCAAATTAGTCATTGCATTGATTTGAATGTTCAAGACACTTAAGTCATTTCAAAAAGGAAACTGTCGTTATAACTGGATTCCTCCTCAAATATAGAAAACCCCTTTAAGAGTTGTACACCGGAATGTTTTCAGTCTTCTTGGATTAAAATTAGCAACATTATATATTATGCTAATTAGCTTGATACCGCTTATTAGACTACTATAATTGCCCAAGGCTACGTGCAGGTGGCAGGCAAGCTTAATTTATCTCAATACTGTACTTTCTATTATCTACAACACGATTCAACAAAAAATGCTTTCACTAAACAACTTTTCCACGTCATATACCACCGTATACTGTATAGTACACAGTTTATGGTACCATACTAGACTGTGTACAGTGTGCATATGCAAATTAGGTCATTATGCTAATTTGACTCCTCATCATAGAAAACCCTTGACAAGTTGTATTATCCATGTTTTCTGGCTTCCTGGTTTTAAATTAGCAATGTATTACATATATTATTGTTCGTATACGCTAATTAGGCTTTAAAAAAAAGTTGCCCAAGGTTTTAAGACGGCAATCCCAAGCTGAATTTAGGCCTACTTTCATACCCTTCTATAACACGAATCAACAACAACAACAACAACAACAACAACAACAACAACAACAACAACAACAACAACAACAACAACCTTGTACATTGTACTTAAAAACTTTACTTTTCCAGGTCTGAAAACGTCTTGACACCGACTCCAGCAGTCATATGATACAGAGGGAATTCCCCATGTACTGCGCAGTATACTAGCAATACATAAATACTGTGCGTTTTACAAACGTACGTTGTGCTACTGCGGGTGTGCTAGCAGGTCGTTCCAAACTTGGGAGAACAGTGATGATGACGATCTGTGGTAAGTGTAGTTTCTGGATAATGACTTTTATATGTTGAAACTTCATTCTGTCGAATTGTATCCATTGTCTGTGTGTTGTGGGTGCTTCGCTGCATAAACGTGCAATGAAATCTACCAAGACATTTATGGTATGAAGGCACTCATCCTTAACGCACATAAGTGAATGCGCAGAGCGCATACTATACATAGTAATTCTTCTCTGCTCCGTTGTACGCTATATAATAGCCATAAGGGTTACTCCAGGTAATACCTGGAGTATCACGGTTTCAGACATCGAGTGTTTATCGTGCACGAAATGCTCCGGACAAAATACCCTTTTTACTGTTGAGTATTCAAATAATCATATATTTATAGATGTTTGAGATCGAGATCATATCTGTCTCCTTATTTTTCAAGCGTCAGCAAAAACCGACAAACCTGCAAAATAGTAGCAGCATTCTGGAATCACACAGCCCTCCTGTACCTCATTACTTAGATAAAAAAGAAAAAAGAGAGAGACTTAAAGGCTATTATGCTCAACATGACTGCAATCTACACTTTCTATAGCTGTGGCATATACCAATAATTGGGTTCTTCTATAATGATATACAAGATCAAGTCAAGTTTATTCATATATTTTTGTTCAGACTTATTTGTTTATCATTTTTGTACTTTTTATATTTGTCTGTTCCTGCTTTAACTGAACCTTGTTTCAAAAATATGAACATGAAATTCATATTTCATAACAAAATATAATTTGCTATAAAATACCCAATATCATTTGCAGAAAGTACAGAAATGAAATTCACCCTTTTCATTTCGTTTATTCATTGCAATAAAAGATTAGTGGTTACAAAAAAAATCAAACAAAAAATTAAATCAAGCGCATTATTCAGGCAAACAAAATTAGGGTTCACATATTTGCCATTTCAGGCAGTATCAGAAAATTAAAAGGAGAAGTAGAGAAAAGCCTTGAGTATAAGTTCTTTCAACCTTAAAAACAAGAAAAAATAAACAGAGAAAAAAACACCAAGTGAGGATTCAGTGGCTAATGTACATTGATCGACACATTGTCATGTCCACTGACTATAGGCCTACCAGGAATACGAGCATGATATAGAGTACATGTATATTGCACTGTGTGTGTGTGTGTGTGTGTGTGTGTGTGTGTGTGTGTGTGTGTGTGGAAATTCCCCAGCAGAAGAAGACCGGAAGTGAATGTTCCTTGACAACAAGCCAGTTCACAGTTCATGTGTTCATTGGTATCGATTACCTTTTTTTTTTCCCCTCAGTTGATTAGGCACTTTCCTCGTTTTCAAAGCAACATAATACATAGCCTTGCCCGACGTAACAATGCATGGAATTCATGTTCAAACAATAAATGATCTTGCTTATAGACAGGTTGACCAGAATGATCGTCAATTGTTGACACTGCGGCAGGCGTCCGTTTTATCGTTTTGTACCGTATGCATTAGCAATCTTTCTCTATTTATACTTAACAAGTACCAGGCTTGCTGTCGGGGTAAATGTGCTAGCCAAGCACCATTTATGATGATTACAAGTCATTGATAAAAATTATGTTACGGATGCTTATCTCTGTGAATTTAAAAAATGACATGCCTTATTGTACAATTACTGACCTTATCTGCTCATGCACAAAGTGGAGTTGTGAACTGGCTTATTGTTGCCAATCATCTTTTATAGTTTTGTATGTATCTTTTTTTTTTTCCTCTGTCCTCTTAAGAGCCATACACACTACTTGGTCGGCTACGTTAGCCCTATACAACATGTATAAAGCCCAAGCTGTTTTGACCCCTTCCAGGCCCGGGGGGGGGGGGGGGGGTGCCTATTTAACTTCATTATTACATTATATATCACCATCATATTTGGCACATGGGTAGAGCAACTCGTATTGTATATGACCCAACATTTGAAATTTCTAAAGGTCACCCATTGAGGGCCCTATTCACCAACATATAAAGAAAAACATAGAAAATATGCTAAAAATTAATGTTTTTTCTTTATAATTCTTTATCCTCAACATATATACATGTATATATATTTTTCATATTTGCCACAAAGGAAAATTAAGTCGACCTTTACTATAAGTTATACTAGTAGTTGAAATTTCTCAAGGCCAACTTGTGGGGGCGCTATTCATTACAGTACATGTATAAAGAAATTATATGAGACCTACACACTAAGAAAAGATGATTCATTCTTGCACCTTTTAAGGGTGCAAAGTGATATCACACTGGTGGCTCCCTATGGGTGTTATCTTGCACCCTCAAGAAATGAGTGCAAAAGTGGCACCATGCGCATGGGTATAACCTTGCACCCTGTGGGTGCACCTTTGCATCTCCAGAGAGGGTGCAACGTTGCATCTTTCATTGAGGGCGCATTCTTGTTCCCTTGGATGCATCTTTACACCCACACGATTTGGCGTTAGGTTGCACCTTTTCTTGGGGTGCAATCGTTTGCCCTTTACGTTACGGCACAACCTCGCACCCAGACAAAGTGTGCTATCTTGCACCTTTTTTGAGGGTGCAATCTTGGTACTTGAACTTATGGGAGCAACTTTGATCCCTTCGTTGGGGTGCAAAGCAGTCCACAAAGTTCCAAAATTGGGCCTTGGCTTAGGGTGCAATCTTGGAACTTTGGGTGTTGCTTTGTACCCGCAAAAAGGGTTCACACCTGTACCCTTGGGATCAACTTTGACTCCTTCGTTTGGGCGCAAAGAAGCACCCAAAGTTCCAAGATTGTACCATCTCTTGAGGGTGCAAGTTTGTGCCTTATATATAGGTATAATGTTGCACGTATGTGGTGCTTATTTGATCGCGAAATTCGCGAAAATTAAACTCTCGTGAAAATAACAGCTTATAAAGGTACTTGTGGCGTGTATATAAGTCCATGTGCATCCTTATACTAGCACCACTCATGCCCCTTATACTCACATTAGAATCTTAAGCAGCATTCCGGAATCATACAGCCCTCCTGTACCTCTGTATATATAAGTATATAAGTATATATATATATATATATATATATATATATATATATATATATATATATAATTATATATAACATTTAAAACAAGAAAGGAAAAAAGGGGCTCAAGTATATTATGCTCAACATGGCGGCCATCTGCACTTTCTATAGCTGTTACCAGTAGTTAGGTTACAAGACAAACTCAGATTTATTCACATTGTTATTTTTTTTTATAGAGTTATCGTTTGTTATTTCTGTACTTTATTGAGTTTGTCTGTTACTGCTTTAACAAAACTTCGTTTCAAAAATATGAACATGAGATTCATATTTTATAACAAAATATTATTTGTTATAAAATACCCAATATCATTTGCAGAAAGTACAAGAATGAAATTATCCATTTCATTTCTTTTATTCATTGCAATAAAAGATCAGTGGTTACATAAAAAAAATAAACAAAAAATGAAATCAATCGCATAATTCAAGCAAACAGAAACAGAGTTCAACTATTTACCATATCAGACAGTATAATAAAATTAAAAGGAGAAGTAGAGAAAAGCCCTGAGTATAAGTTCTCTCAACCTGAAACACAAGGAAAAAATATGAACAGAGAAAAAAAAAGGTGAGGATTCAGTGGCTAATGTACATTGATCGACGCATTGTCATGTCCACTGACTATAGGCCTACCAGGAATACGAGTATGATATAGAGTACATGTATATTGCACTGTGTGTGTGTGTGGTCAGGCGAAGGAAATTCCCCAGCAGAAGAAGACCGGAAAAAACATGACGACGTGAATGTTCCTTGACGACGAGCCAGTTCACAAGTGCACTATTGGTATCGATTACCCTTTTTTTTCCTCAGTTGATAAGGCACTTCACTCGATTTCAAAGCGACATAATACATAAGTATTGCCCGACGTAACAATGTATGGAATTCATGTTCAAACAATAAAATGATCTTGCTTATAGACAGGTTGACCAGAATGATCGTCAATTGTTGACACTGCGGCAGGCGTCCGTTTTATCGTTTTGTACCGTATGCATTAGCAATCTTTCTCTATTTATACTTAACAAGTACCAGGCTTGCTGTCGGGTTAAATGTGCTATATAGCCAAGCACCATTTATGATGATTACATAAATAAAAATTATGTTACGGATACTTATCTCTGTGAATTTAAAAAATGACATGCCTTATTGTACAATTACTGACCTTATCTGCTCATGCACAAAGTGGAGTTGTGAACTGGCTTATATTGTTGCCAACCCTCTTTTATAGTTTTGTATGTATCTTTTTTTTCCTGTGTCCTCTTCAGAGCCATACACACTACTTGGTCGGCTACGTTAGCCCTATACAGTATGTCCAAAAAAATTTACAATGGGGCCCTCCGCAATGCTATCTTTAAAAATATTGCATCAATCTAAATACAAATTCAGGGCATGAAACTGTAACTCATTGCCCACATCTTTCAAAAACCCCATTCGATTTGCTTCAGTGGTCAAAGAAAAATACGGAATTTTGTAGAGGATGTCTCGAATCTCTTCCGTCCAAATTCTTTCTATTATTCACACGCAAGAGCATTGAATTGCTAAAATTGGAAGAATCAGACTCATGACATACTTTACAACAATCCACATTTCTCTGTGACTGCTTAACCAAAATGAATGGGGTTTTCTGCAAAATAGAGCTAAGATGTTATATTTCAAGACCCTGAAGTGGTTTTGGGGGACATACTGCAGTAAGTTGCCCCAAAAATTACAATTAGATTTTCGAATTGATAACACCCAATGTGATTGACCTGTCTAAGTGCTACTTCAGGGTCTTAAAATATAACATCTTAGCTCTATTTTGCAGAAAACCCCATTCAATTTGGTTAAGCAGTCACAGAGAAATGTGGATTGTTGTAAAGCATGTCATGAGTCTGACTCTTCCAATTTTAGCAATTCAATGCTCTTGTGTGTGAATAATAGACAGAATTTGGACAGAAGAGATTCCTGACATCCTCTACAAAATTCCTCATTTCTCTTTGACCATTGAAGCAAATCGAATGGGGTTTTCTGTAAGATGTGGGCAATGAGTTATAGTTTCATACCCTGAATTTGTTTTTAGATTGATTCACTCTTTTTAAAGATATCATTGCGGAGGGCCCCGTTGTAATTTTGTTGGGGACATACTGTATAACATGTATAAAGCCCGAGCTGTTTTGAGCCCTTTCAGGCCGGGGGGGGGGGGGGGGGGGTTGCCTATTCAACTTCATTATTACAATGTATATCACCATCATATTTGGCACATGGGTAGAGCAACTCTTACTCTATATGACCCAACATTTGAAATTTCTAAAGGTCACCCATTGAGGGCCCTATTCACCAACATATTATGAAGAAAAACATAGGAAATATGCTAAAAAAATCATGTTTTTTCTTTATAATTCTTTATCCTCAACATATAATTATACATGTATATATATTTTTGTCCCCGCCGAACGAGTTCGAGCAGGGGACTATGAAACGGGCTCCGTACGTGTGTGTGTCCGTGTGTCCGTCCGTCCGTCTGTGTGTCTGTGTGTGCGTCCGTGTGTGATCAAAATGTTCAATTTGCTACTTGTCTGTCATTTTTGAGCCAATTTTGATTCTGTTTGCTTTATTTGATAGCACTACATGAGAGCTTTGAAACTTCTACACAGAATTTCAGTTGTGACCTTTGACCTTGACCTTTGACCTATATTGTACGTTTTGCTTCAAAATGCTACTCCTTCGCAATTTCTAACCCGATTTCGATTCCGTTTGCTTTATGTGATGGCACTAGGTGAGGGCTTCAAAACTTCTACACAGAATTTTGACCTTTGACTTCTTTGACCTTTGACCTTGATTTTTGACCTATATTGTACATTGGCTACAAAATGCTACTCCTTCGCCATTTCTAACCCGATTTCGATTCCGTTTGCTTTATGTGATGGCACTAGGTGAGGGCTTCAAAACTTTTTTTTTGGGGGGGGGGGGGGAGGGGGATTTGTTATTTCACTTTTATTCTATGTAAAGAAATATATCTATTGAGATGACTTTATTTCATTTTGATTGTCTGTATTATGATAAGTATTCATGTGTGTAGATTTTAATGTTTTACTGTTCAATAATGTATGAAGGTTAACTTTGTGTTACGATGAATGTTTATGTATTTTTATCATGGGCAGGGCTCTCTGGAAGAGCAGGACCTGCTGGTCTTGATGAGACTACCCTGTGGAAATAAAACTGAAATAAATAAAAATAAATAAATAAAATATCTTCTACACAGAATTTTGACCTTTGACTTCTTTGACCTTTGACCTTGATTTTTTACCTATATTGTAAATTTTGCTACAAAATGCTACTCCTTCGCCATTTCTAACCCGATTTCGATTCCGGTTGCTTTATGTGATGGCACTAGGTGAGGGCTTCAAACTTCTACACAGAATTTTGACCTTTGACTTCTTTGACCTTTGACCTTGATTTTTGACCTGTATTGTACATTTTGCTTCAAAATGCTACTCCGCCATTTCTAACCCAATTTCACTTCCTTTTGCTTTATGTGATGGCACTAGGTGAGGGCTTCAAAACTTCTACACAGAATTTTGACCTTTGACTTCCTTGACCTTTGACCTTGATTTTTTACCTGTATTGTACATTTTGCTACTAAATGCTACTTCCGGTGGGGACATATATTACACACCGCGTAATTTATACTTTTCCTTGTTCATATTTGCCATAAAGGAAAAGTAAGTCGACCTTTACTATTTGTTACACTAGTAGTTGAAATTTCTCAAGGCCAACTTGTGGGGGCGCTATTCATTACAGTATAAAGAAATTATATGAGACCTATTATGTATTGCTTGGGATAACTATACATAATTATATTGTTATCACATTGCATATTTCCATGATGTGGGAATTTTGGGTTTGCAGATTGATAATATGTCATGTAAGGATAAAGGGTAATTCACGGTGACCGTCATAATTATTCCACAAAGTTGGTCCTTTAGCAAATTACAGCCAAGAAAACCCCCATTTCATCCCTTATTACAGGTCTATCGTAAACTGAAACTGCATGGAACAGAAAAAACATGCAAAATTTAATGGACATAGTTGTCAGTTTACGGTTGCCATGGCAACCAGCAATATCAGACATAGCTAAATTAAATATCAAAATGGTTGCAATAAAATTTTAGGAAAAGTCGTCAAAGCTAAAATCGGGTAAATCGCGTGGGAGTGGCAAAATTAATGAAAACATTATAAGGAGCACAATGTGCCCCACCCCCTTGGACTTTATAGGCTTAAAGGGGCATTCCAGACGATTTTCATTATTTCACATCATAGTACATAAATCGACAGCTCCATAACAGATTTGTGGAATTTATCGTGGTCCTTAAGCAGAGAAACCGATACTCTGAAAAAAATCTTAAAGAAATTACACTGAACAGTGTTGATGACATATATAGGAGCTTCACATATTGCAGAAATCATAGGCAGTGTAATTCCATTACAACACCTCTTGCATACACATGTTCACCTGTGTGAAATCTATGCATGCCTTCTTCACTTCAGTTCAGCTCAGTTCTGCTTCTTTGAGCCCCAACTCATGCATTCTTATGGCGAGGCTGCCATGTCGTCATCCTTGTTTATTGCAATTTGTTTTAAATTTTGAAAACATTCATATTCCTCACCCAAATCACTATAGACTATGAAACTCTATACTCAATAGTAACTAATTTATTGTTGTTGAAATGCAAAGGTCTGAAAATCATCCGGAGGTCTGCTTTAAAAACTGAAACTTCCGTCGTACTTTGCAGCTGTATTGGCTATACTTTGTAAATGGTATTGTCAGCTGAATTGTCAGCTTTTCTAAAAAAAAAAAAAAAAAGAGCGATAAACCAACAACATGTGTTTGCTAATAAAAACGATATGGCAAAGTTTTTCAAATGCATTCAAATGTGGATAGTCAAAGTAAAAGGGGGAGGGGTGGCCAGACGAAAAAGTGGAAGAAAACAGAGAATGCGTGGGTGTAAGGAGTAAACTACATATAAATGATTCTTCGTACTGAAACTGAAGATATGTAACAGAGGGATATAGTTATATTGTTTGAATTTCAATAAGTAAAGCCGATATTGTTTCTCGCAGGTGGTTCAATGAGCATGATGAGTTGATTTGTTAGTGAGACCATGACGTCATAATGAGCATCTCGAAATTTGACGTTTAAACAGGGAAATCATTTACCTCTCTCTCTGGTCTCTGCATTACTTGATATGATTCTGCTTCCTCTCCCTCGCCTGGCGGCTTTTGACAAGACTTCGGATAAGCCTATCAAATCAAACACCTGGCAGAAAAAGAATATCACAGACACTTTGGGTCTGAGATCAGGTTCACGAATGAATTTTCTGGCTACCCCTCTGCTCGGAGTCTTTCCATATTGGTTGTTTCTGTTGGTTTATCGAGCTTGCAGGCGCTTCTGATTTCTGTTACCCATAGATCGTCTGAAATGACATGCTTAGATTCCTATGGGTAAACTTCACCATATTTTAGTTAACTCGATGTTGCTTTAATCTATATCGGTTTTGCGTTTGTTTGCATTGCCGGTTAAGTCTGCATGGCACTTCGTCAAATGTATTTTCTATACGTCTGGTCATTAAAGGTGTCTTTCTCCAACGGAAAAAAAAATAAACAGTCACAAACTCGACCTATCAGCATCCAAATGCGTAATCCGTCTCTTAATAGCGTGCATAAAACGGATGTTATTTAGTTTCCATCATATTTGTGAAGTGCTCTGTTTTCAAATATCTAAGGTGTGGAATTATTATAATTGACGAAAACACTCCCCTGTAAGCTGATGATACGCATTACCCGACTCTTTGAGAACCAAACTGGTGTGTACAGAAATTTAGGTTTGAAGACAAAAACTGAAAAACACAAAATCATCTCTGAGTTGGAGGAAAACTCCAATAAATACACTCATCAAGAAAGTATTTGCCATATCGAGATATAATGCAATGTGGGATAGAGGCTATAGGTTTAACTCAAAGTCACTTCCTTCTCCTTGGCAGATGATCAATCCTACGCCTATTGTGCCACTGTGCAGTCCTGAAGACGAGAGGGAACGGAAATCTTACAACATATATACGGCTGTCAAAGACAAGTGTCTGTATTTTACTCGGAGTTTGAACATTTCGCATCATGGCAACGCTAAACATCAAAATATGGAAGTGGATTGGCTTTGTTGTTTGTGCCCTTTTAGTCGCCTCTCCAGGCAAAGCCTTCTCGTGTGAAGGTGAATGTAAATGCACACCCTCGAGTCACACGGCGTTGCAGAGAGACCAGGTGATTGGGAAATGCGTCTGTCGCGAGCACAATTTTCTTCCCAGAGAATACGCCGACGCCTACGCTCTCGAAGTAGAATATATCGATCATGCAGTCCTCGGAGATTACTGCGGACAAACCTTCCCTCACCTCCTGTATCTCAACATATCTGGATTCCAATACATCTTGCCCGGGAGCTTTACAGGACACCGCAAAGTAACGCATCTCCGCTTGCTACATGAATTCATGCATGTCATCGAGCCGAACGTCTTTACTGGTCTGGACCTTCTGGAAAAGCTCTGGGCTGACACTTGTGGCATCTACGTTCTCAAGGACGGAGCGTTTTTTGGATTACCGAAACTGAACACGTTGAGTCTGAGCAACAATTCAATCTGGAGCATTCACGAAAACTCGTTTTCGAATTTAAGTAGTCTGGTTAACCTAGATTTATCCAAAAATGAAATTATAGAACTATCAAAGGGACATTTCAGACATTTGTCTAAACTCCAAAAGTTGAATTTGTCAACGAATATTATCAAACACATTGAACGAGGGGCTTTTCAAGGACTGACAAGCCTTCGAGTTCTTGATCTGGAGGACAACCTACTCAAGGTCGTACCCCAACCAAAATTCTTTATGGGTGAAGTGTCACAAGGTGCCCCGTCCTTCGTGACATCGCAAGTTTACCTTCATGGCAACTCACTTCAGTGCTATTGTCAAATGAGCTGGATCTACAACTGCATTAAAATCGACGGGTTTATCATCGAGGGAACATGCAGTACTCCCACAGAGGTTGCAGGACAAACTCTGCGCCAAGTCTACGGCACCTCGATGGACCAATGCAAGCCGAACGGCACTGTAATCAACGTGCCCTCAGGAGCTAAAGCCGAACTGCCGTGTACCATTGCCTACGCGGCCTGGCTTCTGCCTGACGGCACCAAGATCACAGAACGCGGTCAATACTGGGATGAATTGTTCCTCACCGACAATAATTACCTGGTTATTTGGAATACCAAACGTCAGCACACAGGGACCTATGTATGTCAGTCTCCAGACGGGGAGAATGAGTTGTTCTATAACGTTGTAGTTCCGGAGAAGTCTGGACTCTCTGTTGGCATGTGGGCGATCATCGGGTCCGTTGCCGCAATCGTCGTAGTCGTAACGGTCATCTTTCCCACTGTTGCATATTTGCGCCGTCGGAGACGCAGTTACGAGGGTCTACCCGACAATGTCCCCCAGCCGCAGCCGATTCCTCCCGATAACGATCATTGTGACCCGGAAGGTAACGATACTTACCAAAACAATTTTGTGCAGGCTATAAACAACGGAAGTAACTCGCCTGGAGGAAGCAGACCTGAACATGGCACATTCAAGTACAATGACCTTCTTAAGCATGTCCATTGACCTATAAGAGACCTGTATTGTATTGTCAGTGCTCACAGACGATGGGCCAGGGATCTCTACATATCGATACCTGGTCATTAGGTACACAATCACGTTCCAATAATCATTAATGTTATTCCTTGCTTATAATTTCTGCCATAACGTTATTTAAAAAAAATATCCTTTCATCAAAGGCCGTATGAAATTTATTGGACAGGGGACAGTAAAAAAGGAAAAGAGAATCACTTCCACATAAATAATAAAGGGACAGACTACCATTTCTCGCATTATTGGCACAATCAACAAAGGGGGGCACATTTTGCACGGTTCAAAGCTCTGGCCCACGTCACAAAAGAGAGGGAACATACTAAAAACGCACTTTTTGGACAAGAATAATTATCATAGTAATAATATGCTCCTTTGTCGAAGAATTTAAGAAAAAAAAAAGTCGTTTCCCATACGTATGTTTTGACGCCCCGTTGGGGGCGACAAAGAATACAGGAATTTAGAAAAGAAGAAGTAAAATAACTTTCAGGGAACAAGAGACATAAAAGACATAGGACTATAGACAAAGTTTAACTTTATTTGATATCATAAGAGCAGCTACCGATTAAAGAGCGAGAAGAAAACGAACACTTAATGCTTGTTGGATCCGCCGTTCCGCCGCCCTTATCGTAAATTTGATATGAAATGAAACTATGAGATCCTCTTGCACTGTATAATATTGTAATATTTGTAAATGTATTATGATCATTTTTTTTGGTATGTTCATACTCCAGAGTTGCGTACACGTTATGCTGCCTGTGCCTGTAAATAATTTACATTTTACATTGCTGTGATATATGCAAATTTATAGAGAACGAGAGAAACAGAGACAGAAACACTTATGACACCGGGACTTTTATTTCTATTTTAAATCCGTAGCAGAATTAATGGTCATGACGTCTTATTAGGCCATTTTCAGTTCGCTGTGCAAAACATGTGATATCCCGACATAAACTAGGCCGGCACACGGTTATCGCTGCGTTTTCATCTGTTTTCAGTGAGAAAGTTTATTAAACCAATTACCGTAGTAAACAGCGATTCCCTTGTAAATACTACACAGAGTAAGAAAGTATGATTATGAATTTCGATAATCTACGACTGGTGGTCTGATCAGGTAAATGAGAGAGAGAGTAAATAATAGTTAATAATAGAGTAAATAGTAGTTGTACATATCAATTATGAGAGTTAAAAAACAAGGAAGAGAGAAATACATATACCCGGTAAGAAATTCAAAAATAATTCAACCAAAAGTGCAAAACACAATGCCTTGTGTATACCCCCGACACAATTTCAGATGAGTGTCATCATGAATACGTCGTGTATGAATGAACAAAATATTAATGTTCGTGATTCCAAAGATTCGTTAATCCGAAATCGAAAAACTGTTCTTAATTCCGAAGGTTCGTGAATATCCACCTCTTCATCTTAACCAGTGTCCTTCTGAATAACGGTACTAACGTTCTAATTAACAAACCCTTTTCTCATTTTCTAATTAACGAACATCATGGTGTATGAAATGTGTGTCTTTCGGAATCACAAATCTTCGGTATAACGAATCTTTTCATTTTCGGAGTAACTAATCTTCGGTATAACAATTTCACCCCGTTTGTTACTAAGCCTTTGAAGGCGACCAGTAACGAAATGGTGGAAAACTGAGGTTGGTCTGTGGGATACCTGTTTGGCCAACAGACGCAGTGTGCCATAATGTAGTTTTCATGCAACAAAAGCAAAAGCAAAACAAATATGAGATTTATTACACGGCAGCTTGTATACACAGTCCATGTATAATACTTAATGTATTTTGATTACCGCACTTGAGAATGCCAGTTGAAAGATGATAATACTATATGCACATGTTTGTATGAAAGTACACGGCAGATGTGTCATTACATTTCGTTGTTTTTTGTTTTTGTTTTTGTTTTTTGCTAATATTATGTTTGCATTCTTGGAACATGAGGGGTCATGAGTGAGGCATGGAAGACTGTCTCAACGAGATGATCTACTATTTTAGAGTACCTGTCTTGAAGAAAGCATGCACACAGTACAATGTATATAACAGTTTGGAAGGTATACAATGGTGAATGACGTGAGCGAGGAAAACAAAACTGTTTCTGTTAGTAATGTACCCAAGAGTTGACAGTTTGTATCCAATACTGTGCAGGTCTCTCAGGAACGAAATAAATGAGAGACAGAGAGAAATTGGGATAATATGGAAAATAGATAATTCCACAGGCAAAAAAAGTATGCACATAAACATGATACGCTATATAACAACTGCATATACATAAATTATGTGGTGTCTAATTCAATATTTTTTTTCTTCTTGAAGAGCCGCAAATGCAAATGATTACAAGATTGTTTTGAAGAACTTATAGCTTTTATAGTGTAAATGTTTACCTAGAATTAGACCCGTTTACAATCCTTTGCCGAACGTGCTATCATTTGGACTTCGTATTGTTAAGAAATTTATACAAGCGAGGAAATTATCATAGTATAAAAACATCGTATAATCATGCACGTATATGCCTGTTTCTTGTCACTTATATACTCGGAAACGATTGTGCCTCTTACCTTGTACATACCCAGAATGACATGATAAAAAGTCTCATAATGTTACTGTTGTATTTAGAATTTCATGTGAGTCTTTATGAAAAATACGTGCACAAAGAAATAAAATGATTACGTGTAAGTACAGTGAAGAACATGTGCATTTCAATGTATTCGGCAACTGTACACTTTCAGAGAATACAGGTGGGAAATGATTTTTTTTTTTATATAGCATCAGTGTTGTTCTGTGATAAGCTTAGTACTTCTTTGTAAAGAAAATATATCAGTCATCATACATATCTGTATATCATGTATATGTTAGTACTTTGAGTGTCACTGCAGAGTTGGCAAGTCTTCCTGATTTTGACTGAGACTAACTGAAATCAATGTCTATAATGCAGTAAAGCACATGCAATGTAAACCAACCTGACTTCAATGTGAATAAACAGCCCGCATTGCAGCACAGTGAAAGTTGAATATTTTGCATTTTATTCATCGTCATTTAATTCACTAATGTTATACATCAGTTCAAGTTGACAAAGATATTATTTCATAATATGCGGTAAACATACACTATACACGCTAATGAAATTTGGAGATACATGTACAACATACATCGTTTATCATTACACATGAGATTTTTCATCACATGATTGATCTTTTTGTGGCTGGCAGTAGTTTTAATCCGGAAGTTAGGCGTAAAATAACTATTAACAAAGATCAGTTGTGTGGGTATGTGCGTATAAGTTTGTCAGCATGTGTGCTTGCGTGTGTGTGTGTGTGTGTGTGTGTGTGTGTGTGTGTGTGTTTTAGAATGGTATACTGGTTTGAGAATAAAGCGTGTTATGAACATTATTTGTTATCAGCTCTATAGCCTATATCCCAGCGCATGTGTCCTTCCAGTCACGTCTGGCTATTGTTCGTATAGTGACAATAGCATTGATAGACAGTAACGCAACAACACAGCACGCCTCCAGCATATCACATCATTTCCTGGAATAGATAGGCCTGTATCGATATCAATATATTATACAAATAATGACTGCTATGAAGGGCTCAGTTAAAATTATGGGCCCAAGGTGATGTCAAAACCATGATTATGCCCGAAGCGAAGCTGAGGGCATAGTTATGGTTTTCACATCACCGAGGGCCTACATAATTTTAACTGTGCCCCGAATATCAAGCTGTCATTATTTGTTTTATATACCGAAAATATAGATTCTTCTTATCTGATTGGTTAAAAGGTTACCTGAATTAAACAAGCTCGTAATCAACGTGCGTATACCATTATGAGTGATCTATGTGTACGGGGTTACGACTGTCTCCAATCCTACAGGGCACAGTTGATTCTATGCCCCGGGCACGGTAAATCATGACGTCATTTTGATCAAAAATGGGGCACAGCTATTTTCATGACTCCACTTTTAACCAATCAGATGAGAGGAATCTATATATGAGGTATATAAAGTATTATATGCTGTGCAGAGAAGTCGCAAAGTTCAATTTATACGCCATCTAACAAACAGTGTTGCGAGTCAGGAAATAATTCAGTTGAATAGAATTGAAATGATGTTTCACAAAATATCAGGTGTGTATACGCAGGTACGATAGAATATAAATGAGGCACAACTTATATACAACACAAGTACTAGTAGTATACAGATATAGACAACGCAATTTTGCCATGATGTATTGTAATAGCTCCAAAGATCATGATTATAACAAATTTTTTGATTGAGTTAGTCATCATGGCGAAATTTGTGTAAGACAAATGAGATTCTCGTGGAGAATATTGATGAAAGCACAGTTTTTTTATGGCTAGATCGATTCCACCATGAGTATCGATGATGACCGAAGGTGTGGTCACTCAGTTTTTCCTCAAGAAAACCTCTATCGATAGTCAGACTTTATGGAATGACCTCTCAAAGACTGACAAAATTTCTCTTCTCTGTAAAATTCCATCGACCATTGTAGATTTTAGTTGATTCGTGAATGGATGTTAATGCCAATATAATATCCCAATCCTCATGTCAACGAGGTAATAACTTGCAGCATTGCGTACCCTCCGTGAAATGTAAACATATACTTTTACTTATAATGTATTACTATCGTAGTTTGTATAGATGGACATAATATCTACATGCGCTCGGATTATACTGATTATACTGTTCTACATACACATACCTGGACATAAACATAATTATACATGAACAACAAAGATATAGATTATTCAAATTCATGGTTTTCTTCCGTCGAGATGTTTTCATTGCAACTGATTGACAAATTGCCCTACATCGACGTAAATAAGCACTGAATTGATCAGTGTTTTAGTAGTAGCCATGATAAAAAATCATGGGCGTACATATACTCGAGCAGGATTTGAACCTACGACCTCCTGATCACCAGTTGCAATGAAAACATCTCGACGGAAGAAAACCATGAATTTGAATAACAAAGCAGTACCCGCTGCATGCTATAAGGATTAGAACCAACACTTGCCTTCGGGCGAAAGCTCGGTGGTCTAGTGGAGATGACGCCTGTCCGGTGATCAGGAGGTCGTAGGTTCAAATCCTGCTCGAGTATGTACGCCCATGATTTTTTTATCATGGCTACTACTAAAACACTGATCAATTCAGTGCTTATTTACGTCGATGTAGGGCAATTTGTCAATCAGTTGCAAAGATATAGATTATCTGAGAGATTGATTACAAGATCTTATTACAGCGATTATTATTTCTGTAAATGTCATACATTGTTACTTTATCTTACTTTCTATTCTACTAGAGAGCGAAAAAAGATAGATAATACTGTATGTTATTATATAACTACATGGATATAAACATAAACTATATACCTGAACAAGAAAGATTAACTAAGTGGGTTTTTTTTTTCAACAGCGACTATTATTTCTGTAAACATCATTGGTACAAATATTTACTTTCTGCTGTGCCATTTCAACAAGACGTGTAGATAAGAGAAAGAGGAGAAACAATGCACCAAACTGTTTTATTGTTGGACGCGCTTTGTAATGTGGGGAATCGAAAGGCGAGTGTGTTACAGCGCGATCCCATTGTAACGAATACGATTATATCGAAGGAAATTCCAGTTACAACGAAGTAGAGATTCAAGCCGCTATCATCAGCTCTATGTTTTTTTTTTTAATTGGTTATTTGTTCGATTATAACGAAATGTCGATATAACAAAAGAAAACTGCCGGTCCCGAGGATTTCGTTATAACGGAAGTCCACATGCTATGTAGTATTATCATGGTGGATGGGTGATGGGTGGGGCTTTCAGTACTACATGAACAGTACACGTATCTGGATGGCGGAATACACGAACCATTTCACTCGGTGGAAATGTCCGTGTTTTGTGAAGCTGTGCTGGAAAAACAAAAGTTAGGAAGGATGTCCCGTCTTCAGATAAGATCAATAGGCATTACGAAAACAACGATCGTGTTAAAGTGAAAGCAAAAACTTGACCTGTTAAGTAGGCCTACCGGTAATCTTAAAAACCCGGTATTGTGGGGTTACCATGCAGTGGGAATACTGGTCCAACTAGGATTATTATAATACGAAATTCTCTGATCTCTTTGTATCATAGGAGATTATTTGAGAGTATGTGTGTATAGGCCTACAACATGATTAATGTGTATTTTTATGTTGTAGGAATGTAACTTTCTAGAAGTTATTTTGTAACTCATATGCGTGTTTTAACGTGTCATTCATTTTGCACGAAACGTTGGACGTGGTGCTTTCATGTATACATTGGTCCATTCACTTTGCCTGAACTTGAATGATGTCATGATTTGAATAAAGTCCTGATTAAACATACACAAATTACACCCGCACATACGCCCGCACATACGCAACCTAAGAATGTCGACTGGAGAACAACGTTACTGAGGGGCATGCTCTTCGATGCACATGTTCGCAGACGACAGTGGTTCGGTCTCTGGGTATGTTCGACTGGGGGCGCTGTTTCCATTCTTGCCTGCTCGTAATGAGAGTTTGACTTGACGGCGTTTGGAGGGGCGAGATCTTGCAGGTACAGGTGAGGACGAACGTCTGACGTCACTTCACTGAGACAGAGAGGTGTTTCGCCTGTAACTTAAATGGACCAGGAAGGATCACCTCCCTGTGTGGACGGAGTGAACGATGTCTCCCACTGCCCTGAGACGTGGTAACATTCCGATGATTTTGTGTCCTCAGTCCACGGAAATTTACCAGTCCTGATAATCTTAGCTACAGAGAGAAATACAGATGAAAGGATGAAAAATAAGAAGAAAATACATGGACTGTTTTACTGTTTGTACTGGTGCTTAGGTGCTACAAAGTGTTAGTTCCAGTGAACAAAAAAAGATGTAATAAAATGGAAGTAAAACCTTGGTAAAGGAGGTCTGACAATACCTAATGTAATAGACTCTTCCTTTAGGCCTCACTGGAATAGGTAAGATAATTGGTCTCCTTCATTGTGACTCATTATTGTTGCAGTTATCATCATACTGTTATTATCATGACATTATGGCTTCATTCATTCAAGCGTATGGCACAATGTGCCTGGTTGATACCGTTTGCAGACTTTGAGTTTGAATTCAAAGAATGTATTATGACAGATGTGTGAGGGCATGGAGGGTGCACGGACGTCCTTTAGACGTTGTCAATAATGATGGTATAAACCAAGGATGGCGGGTATGTAGAACCAAAAAAAAAAAAAAAAAAAAGACACTCTCATTGTCGAATGAAGTGTGTGGTGTGACAAGCAGATCACTATGGCAACAAGATTTAAAAAAAAAACAACACAGCAATGATGAAAAGGGAAGAAAGCTTTTAGATATCCGGTTAAAGCATTTTGTGGTCTTACCTACTTTCGTGCCTTTGATCAAACAAGCATGTTGTCCCCTTCTTACTGTCACGCTGTCAGTGTCGGTCTTTATCCTGTCCCATTTCCTCTTGTAACTGTAAGTTATAGATTTAAAAATCCAGACAGGCAAGTCGTTATGATAATAATCTCATCCTGTAATGATTTCCAGTAGTCCCTAAAAGAGGAGTATAGCTTCATTGGTTGAGAGAGAAAAAAAGAAACAGAACAGGAAAGTTTCAATGAACAATATTATAAACTTCTATGAAAAGATTCGAAATCGATTGACATATACTTTGATATGTGATGTCTTCCAGCAATAGTGGCACTTTCAAAACTTGGCCTCACTGAAACTTTGAAGTTTTTGTGTTAGTTTCTACAGGGCAAATTCAACATGCTCAAACCATTTCCGAACTTTTAGACACAAATTCTAAGACATAGTTTCATCTCAAAGCGAGTTAACTCAATTCCTATCAATTTGAGGCATTAGCAATTGTACGTGCTCATAAAAAAAGGAACGATTTTTTTTTCATCAAAACTTCTAGAATGTTCTTTGTTATGTTACAAATAAGGTATCAGTGGTAAATTTTGCTCTATCTGATAACTTACTTACTTAAAATAAATGCATGTATAATCATATAAGCAGTGGTATTACAGCAACCCAGCACACATGACTCTTACTTTTATCATTTTCAGTTTTTAGTTACGAGGGGATGAAATATGTATCATTTATGTGTATGTTTGAATCCGTATGTTATTATATATAATTTTCAGCATTTCTGTGTATGCTGGACTCATTCTTCTTTATTTTTCTTTCTTAGCATCACCTGTGTACATGACCGTGTATGTTTTGTTGTGTGAAATAGTTTTTTGTTGTTGTTGTTGTAGTTAAGTATCTCGATAGTTTGTTGAAACTGTTTATATCTTTGTGTATGAGGCCCCAATATTTAAAGGGGAAGGCTTGTAACTGATCAGTGGAAATCAGTGGAAATGCTGGGAGATGATTGTTCCAATCCTTATGGGATTCATTCAAGAGTTCATTGTATATCTATTGTTGTGTGAAAATGATTTGCTTCAGAATGGTCTCATATTCAAGTAATGTGCAGTTTAATGCTTCCAGGTTAGCGTCCCTGGTCAGTGACGGAGCATTAATCTGCACATTACTTGAATATGAGACCGTTCTGAAGCAAATCATTTTCACACAACAATAGATATACAATGAACTCTTGAATGAATCCCATAAGGATTGGAACAATCATCTCCCAGCATTTCCACTGATTCCCACTGATCACTTACTAGCCTTCCCCTTTAAGCTCGGCTTATTGGGGATCCTCCTGTATGGTACCTTGACCTTTTTTTTTATTATGTCTCCGTTCTCTGTCACAATGATTTGCTTACCTTTCATGTGCAAGATCAGCCATGAATTATTATGAACCATGTGTATATTTCTGAAAGTGATCACAGTTGATTATTTGTACCATACAGAGACAAAAAAAAAAATGAAATGAAATGAAATGAAACTCCCATGGAAAAACAGAATCATTATGATAATGAATCTGAATGGGCAATTCATCAATTTTGTAATATTTTTGTGGTTTTATGTGTGATTCATGCATTGTTCTGTGTATTCTTTTAATGTGAAATGGAGATTAAGCAAACAAACAAACAAACAAAACAAACAAACTAACAAAAAACACCTTCAATATTCATCTCACCCGTCGAGCCTGAGCGAAGAATCTTCTAATGTTCTTCTTATCACTGCAGACCGTTTATCCATTCTCTGAATGACGGCTTGTAGACGCGTTAGGAGCTGACGAGACTGGGACGAATAGAGGGCGCTTTCCATTTTCTCCTACAATTAGATACAAGAACATTGAATTCCATTTATGTAACCTGTATCTTGGGGAAAAAAAAAAAAACCACACCACCAACAATAGCGATGAATGACGAATGAGAATTTATGACGCACCGTTGTTGCTGTTTTGATTTCCATTAGAAAACGTTAGAGCTCATTGATGCCAATTTATGAATACTGTCAAGAAGAAACACACCCTTATATCAAATGAAAACTTTATTAGGATTTAGGTGTGTCAAGGGGAGGTGGCTTCCGACTCCAACCTTAAGCTACGGTCACAAAGGTTCGTACGAACGATGCGTTCGTACGAATGTCACTCTTCGTACGAATTCTGGAGTTCGTAGAGATTCGTAGATGGGGCACAGATTCTTACGGCCTTTTTACGAATTTCGTACGAACGCTGTTTAATTCGCAAGAACAACTTAAAACCTTTTAGAGAAACGAAATGATTTTCAGTTATACAATGGCCGTAGAATTCGTACGTTTTTCATAAGAATGCCTTGAGTTATTTTTTCGTCAGACTTACGGCCATCTTATGATTTCTTTTTGTCGTAAGATGGTCGTACGTGCAACTCACGGCACTCCCAAGTCATTCGTAAGAAGATTTTACGATTTATTTTGTATATTTTGTCGGGTTGTTAAAAAGACGCTGCCGTGTCCTGTCGAAAATTCTGTAACAGTTGAAAGTTTCACACTTCAAGATGGCCATAGTGCAAAGGATACCACAACTGCAGCTGCATCTGCAGGTAGAGGAGGAGGAGGTTGTTGCTCCAACTCTCCCCCTCTCGCTCCTTCCTCCTCATCTCCCTCCTTAGTTTTCTTCCCCTTTCCCCTTTTCCTTTTGATTGCCTTCCCTTTTGGTCCCATGTTCAACAGAGATGCTTTCTGGTCCAACACTTATAGAACAGAGTGAGGATTTGAACTTCGCGCATTTGGCTTTATACACCCTAAAACTCAACAGTTGCACAAATTGTGTACCTACGCCTTGCGAGTCCCTTACGAACGCCTTACAAACTCGAAGAGTTGTTCGTAAGAACGCCGTACGAATCTCCGTTCGTAAGGCATTCTTACGAAAGACGTAAGAGCCCTCTTTGAACGACTTAAGGCGTTCTTACAATCATCGTAAGAATTTAAGGCTTCTAAAATTGTCTCTCGACCCTACAAAATCTTGCGTAGTTCTTACGATGCTCGTACGACGTTCGTACGGCCGCCTTACGAAGAGAGGGTTTCTTACGAAGTTAAAATAAATTTTGGACAAGACCATTGACCAGGCTACGAACTTACGAGCGGTCTACAAACGGTCTACGAACGCTGGTTTCGTACGGCCTTCTTAAGAAGATCTTATTATACGAAATTGTCTAAAAATCGTTCGTACGGCGTTCGTAGCAGTTCGTAAAGGCATTTGTGACCGAGCCTTAGGTGTAGAATAGAAATGGGTATACAACTGTACTTCTATATTCTGATGGCAATGCCGGGGCTTAAGGTAACCCCCAGATGATTTTAGACTAAATTTTGCATTTGAAATTCTATTAATTAGTAATGCTGGGTACAGAGTTTCATAATCTTTAGTGAGTGGGCTGAGGAATAAGAATGATTTCAAATATCGCATAACAAATCGCTATAAACAAGAATGATGTCATTAATATAGCAGCTACACATAATAATGCACAATTGGACTGCTCAAGGAAGCAGAACAAATGAAGAAAACATGCATAAATTCTTCTCTAGTGAACTTGTAAGCACACTGCTACATTACTGGAATGTGTGAGCCCCCTGCATATGTCCTCATCCCTGTTCAATGTAATATGGATGGGTTTTTCAGAGAACTGGTTTATCTGCTCGAGGGCCGTAATAAATTCCACGACTCTGTACGTAACAGCACCATCGACTATGTGCTAACTGATGTGAATTACATAAATTGTCTGGAATGCCCCTTTAATTTGTAATCATGACAGGGCTCTACAGAAGAATAGTGCCAAGCGCGGAAATTCCTGTCCTGGTTAGATAACCATGTGTATCATAAAGAATGATTATGATGATGCTGATAAGATTGTAATAATAATGACAATGATAATGATAGAAATAAAAGATAATACAAATAACATGAATGACAATGATAATTATGATAATAATGCTAATAGTGGTAATGATATCAATAATACAATTAATAGTAATAATGATAATAATAATGATAATAATAATAATAATAATAATAATAATAATAATAATAATAATGATGATGATGATTATGATAATACTAATGACAACTATCATTATAATTATCATTATTTCTCTGATTATATCTTTACTGTTATTATAATAGGTTATCGTAAACATCATCGTCATTATCATTTCATATCATCATTATATCTCACAATGATTTATCTCTTCGTACTGCAAATCAAGTGATGGAATCATCATTGTTGAGATGGTAACTCATGTTGTTTATACAATGTTTCTACACGCCATTCATTATGATGATGTTGATGTAACATTAACATTCTGTCGTCAATGATAAAGTTACTACGGAAAGAGAAGCACCCAAATGCCCAGTGGTATGCACCTTACCTTGACTAATACACAAACTCACAATAACAAGACAGGTCGTGTAAAACCAATCGTCAGATATGACTATTACAGTTACATAATAGTCCTCGCTATGTGGAAATCGTTCCAGAATTGAGAGTATGGAAAGAAAAAAAAATGTGGAATGGTACTCTATGAAACATATCTTTCTACTTTGAGCCGGTGGGCATGGTTATGACGAGGTGTATTAGCAGTGATTAAGTTGAGGTGTTATGCATTTTCAGCTGATTTTACAACTGATGATATCTTAGAAGGGGAGAAATTTTGAGGGTTTGAGCTTTTGTAATAGTTTGCACAAAAACTGAAGACTGAAATGATTTAAAAGAAAAAAAACATCCTGCACGAATCTCCATCACTATAAATAATTCCTAAATTTGTGAATTTCTGAAATGAAAACCTTTTTCACACCATGTGCAGCAGAGGCCATCATGTACCCAGGAGCGCACTTGGATGTCAAGAAGCTTTTTTTTTTTTGTTTGTTTGTTTGTTTGACATATTAGATAGATAGAGACACTGGATAGAGAGAGAGTATAGCGCCCTCCTCCAGGGCTTTGGCGGCAATGTATTCCCTTGTGGGCCACCGTATGTATTCTTAATAAAGAAATTCAGCAGACGGTGGTTTAGCAAGATTGCCGATAGCACGTGTGTACATAATCATGCGTGTAACATTGGCCCCAAGTTTGAGAGAGGATATACGTCGTATATAAGAGAGAAACCGAAAGCGCGAGGAAAACGGAGAGCAATAGAGACAAACAAACAAACAAACATACAAACATAATCTGGAAAGAAAGATAGTGAGAAATAAATAAATGGAATAAATATATACATACGGACATACAGACAGAATCCCATGACATAACAATGATAAGGATGTCAGTGATGAACGTGATCAAATGACTATAATGATATTAATAAGAATAAGACTGATAATCATCATTGTTCACGGACAAGTGGAGTGAACGATGTCCCCGACTGTTCTGTGACGAGGTAACATTCCGGTGATTTTGTGTCCTCAGTCCACGGGAATCGACCAGTCCTGATAACCTTAGCTATTGAGAAAAATCACACAGATGAAAGGAGGGGAAAAAGGGCAAAATACAGATGGACTGTTCTGCTGTTTATACTGTGCTCAAAAGGTTTAGTTCCAGTGGGGGAAAAAAACTGTTATAGACAGATAGAGTTAAAGGGAAAGCTTGGTAAAGGAGGTCTGATAATACCTAATGTAAAAGATTCTTACCTTAGGCCTCACTGGAATAGGTAAGATTGGTCTCCTTATTATGACTCATTGTTGCTGCAGTTATCATTATAATTACTGTTATCATCATGAAATTATGGTTTCATTCATTCAAGCGTATGGCACAATGTGCCTGGTTGATACCCGTTTGCTAACTATTGCTAGTCACCTGGGGCGAGGGACCCCGGAGACGAACCACGAGGGGTCAGTGGCATCATTCGCACGTGACAATGATGATAACCATCAAAGACATGTTGAATTCAAGTAAAGAATGCATTATGTGTGAGGGCATGGAGGGGGCGCAGTCCTTTGGACGTTGTCATCAACTTTGGTGAGAGTAATGATTAATAAAGAGTGGCGGGTGTGTAAAAAAAAGACACTCTCACTGTTGAGTAAAGTGGTTGGGGTGACAAGCAGATCACTATGAAAACAAGATTAAAAAAAAACAACACACACACAACAATGAAGAAAAGGGAAGAAAGCTTTTAGATATCCGTTTAAAGCATTGTGTGGGCTTACCTACTTTCGCGCCTTTGATCAAACAAGCATGTTGTCCCCTTCTTACTGTCACGCTGTCACTGTTGGTCTTTATCTTGTTCCATTTCCACTTGTAACTGTAGATTTGAAGCCCAGGTAAAAGAAACAAATCACAGACGATGGTGTTATAATAGTTACTGTATCTTATTCTGTGAATCATTTTCACCAGACTATAAAAGAGGAGTAGTTTAACTAAATTCGTTAGTTTAGAGAATAAAAAACAACAACAGAATAGCAAAGTTTCATAAAAAGCATCAAATTTTATGTTAAAATTCAGGATCTACTGACGAATGCTTTGATATAATATCATGTCTTTCGGCAACAGTGACACTCAAAACTCGACCTTACTGAAGTTGTTTGTTGTCGTTGTTGATGTTGTTGTTGTTGTTGTTGTTGTTGTTGTTGTTGTTGTTGTTGTTGTTATTGCCGGTTTCTCCGGGGTAACCTCAAACTTCCGAACTTTAAGACACAAGGTGTGATTTGGATTTTGGATTTGGACTTATTCATTCAAATCCAAAATCCAAATCCAAATTACACCCTGTGTCTTAAAGTTTGGAAGTGGTTTGAGGTTACCCCGGAGAAACCGGCAACAACAACTATAATATAATTCATACATGTCTTAGGCAGTAAAATTGCAGCAATCCAGACACATGACTCTACAATATTCATCTCACCCGTCGAGCCTGAGCGAAGAATCTTCTAATGTTCGTCTTATCACTGCAGACCGTTTATCCATTCTCTGAATGACGGCTTGCAGGCGCGTTATGAGTTGACGAGACTGGGACGAATAGAGGGCGCTTTCCATTTTCTCCTACAATATTAGATAATGATTGTTATGGACAGTGAACCTGTGAATACTGTATTTTAATAAAAGTCGTCAATTAAGCTTTTAGATTGAATTTAGCACGTAAAGTTGTTGTTGTTGTTGTTGTGGTGGTGGTGGTAGTGATTGTGGTTCCATTAGCGTTCATTGAAGCCATTAACACTATCACGAAGAAATCAACTTATCAAATAAATAAATAAATCAACAGAAACTCTTCGCTCATAAAACATACTTGTGACAGACTTTGTGAAATGGATTTTACTTCTCTTTGAAATTTCTTATCGCTACAAAATATGCAGTTGCTGATATTATAAGCAACTTTGGTCATTCTGAGATTTATGTAAAGACTTTATTTATGTGATTTATGTGATGACATCAGGTGTATCAAGGGGTGGGGGGGGGGGGGTGCGTGGCTTCCAACTCCAAGGGTGTACAAAGAGATGGGTATACTTCTATGTTCATCGTTGTTCATGTGGCAATGCCGGGGGTTGAAGGAGACCTCTAGGTGTTTCGTATCTCAATTATCACTTGATAATCATTATTCCTTGATTTGTAAATTTGTGATATCTGAAAACCTATTCACATAATGCGCAGCAGAGGTCGTCATGTGCACAGCTGGAGCGCACTACTCAGTAGTGTGCATGTCAAGAAGCTGCTCTTTCTTTTTTTTTTTCTTTTTTTCAATAGCCAGTGCTTAATAGCAAGAGTGTAGCGCCCTCATTCGGGGCTTTGGCGGCAGTGTATTCCTGATACTAGTAGATCAGTTCGTGGTCCATTTTGCGCAAGAGCGGAAGAAAAAAGTCATTTGTACGAAGATGCATATTGGTTTGTAAATTCACTGAGTTAAGCATATGTGATGTGATGATTACTCGAGTATTCATGTGACCCTTATAAAAAGTGCTTTCCAGCATATCCGCCAGACATCAGGCCTGGTTATTTGGCAGTATTAACTAACATACAAAAAAAAAAAATCTTAGTACAAACAATGGAATAATGCTCTAATCCCCATATGTTACATTGACAGATCATTGTGGTCACCCAGCTGCTCTGCATAATTCTTCGTTTGGTCATGAATTCCATAAATTGTTACGTCAGGCAAGCCCATTCATTATGCTGCTTTCAGATCAAGTGAATTGCCTAGCCAAGTGAAAAAAAAGAAAGGTCATTTGTGCCAGTATACACAATGAGCTAATTACGAACTGACTTATTATACAAATTCATGAAAGGTTTCCGTGGCGAGATAAGACGTTCGGTGGTGGAATGCGTAACGGTGCACCACGTATTCTTTCTTTCTTTCTTTTTTGTATGTATCATGTATATGTGGCCCTGAAAGGAGCCTACCCACTCTCCGTAGGCAGGGGATGGGGAGACCCATTATAGGGCCCATACCCAAGAAAGAACATGTGGTGCACCGTTAAGCCTTCTGTATAACTTCAATGGATAGAATACCAGCAGCAAGATGGCTGAAAGCATGTCTTAATAATGCTTGTAACATTGGCTCTAAATTTGAGAGAGGATATACTTAATACGAGTAAAACGTAGTAAGCCGAAAGCTTTAATAGTAAAACGAAAGCCCGAGGAAAACGGAAAGCAATAGAGACCCCCCCCCCCCCCGCACACACAGCCAGAAAATAAAATACATAAACTGGAAAGAAGGAGAGAGAGATAGAAATAGAATGAGAAATAAATACATACATATATACAAACATAATCCTATGATATAAATGATAAGGATGATTATTATTAATAATTATCATTTACAGACAGATGTAGCACTCGTTTCATGTTAATTATTTCTTCATTTGAAAGGGATCATCGTGTGTCTGTATGTAATTATACCCGTCATCAGTGACAAGTTGTCATACATGTGACAAGCTACTGAAATCCTTACATCTGATTGGCTGAGGGCAAATTTGTCATAGAAATGTGGCAGTTGACACTGATAACAAGTTTTATGAAACAGGCCCCAGGAGTTTCGGGCCTCGGACACTCGAATTCTCACTCGTCATTTTTGCTGCTTCCTGCACTTCAAAGGAAGTGACGTCACGGTCACAGACAGCTATATGAATGTTATACTTGACGGGACCCTTTTACAATATATATTTATATTCATGTTGTTTTTTGTTGTTATTCAATACATAATATGTAAATTGAGGAATAGACTGATGGGCGCTACTTCTGATACCTATCCCGAGACATTGTCATGATTGCAGGAAAATCAATATCATTAAACAATTCAGGCTAATCGTGTCACAATATAGGGCATGTAAACCGCCACATTGAGACTTAACGTTGTAAAAAAAAGAAAAAGAAAAAAGGATTGTAAAAAATTCAGGCATTATTTCAATTTTTTTCAATGCATTTATTTTCATTCTTCTTTTTTCTTTCAACAAAAACATAACACAAGATAAATCAGGTATTACATCTAATAAACAAGAAAAACTTTGCAATAAACAAATGATATCGATAAACATAAGAGCGCATACTGGCAAAAAAAAAAATTCAAAGTCATGCTTCAGTTGAAAAAAAAAAGGAAAAAAGAATAGAGAGGTCCACTAAAAAGCAAAGCTTGTAGATTATGAACCACTCATAAAACTTATGAATTACTTATTTACAAACACTTGTGACAAATATGATATACGATATATATATTATGCCTCCTCAGCTTGTCTAGAGAAATGGGAATCTAATTTTGAAAGACATGAGATGTAACAATAAGTAACAATAGCAAAGCGATAACAAAGAGCAGTTAGTTAATGCAGGAACAAATCAGATATAGATATTACATTTGAACCCCCCCCCCCACACACACACACATACGTTCTTATGGTATGTGATGGAATAATAGTTACTTTAATTATGATAAGCAATATGCCAAGCAATTAAGAAAAAAAAAAACACGGCAGAACGAAAACAAAAATCATTCGAAGAGAACAACTCACCAGAGGTGGAGATCCTCCTTGCTTTCTGTATAACACGGTGATCATCCAAAACCCAACTGCCACGGACGAAAGTAACTCTGAAATGATATACAGTGTACGCTATTTTGTATTGGGCAACATAGCGCCAGAGTTTAGTAGGGGAATTCCCATCCCAGGGTTTTTCTCTACCTTCTGAAGTTGTCTTATAATATAAAAAAAGAAAATAAAAATAAAACACAAGTATTCGTCTGGTGATCATAACACGGTGATCATCAAAAACCCTACTGCCATGGACAAAAGTAACCTGAAATGATATACGCTATTCTGTATTGGGCAACATAGCGCCAGAGGTAGGGGAATTCCCATCCCAGGGTTTTCTCTACCTTTCTGAAGTTGTCTTATAATACACCCCCCCCCCCAAAAAAAAAAAAAAATCACTCAAAACAAACTAAAACAAAGGAGCACTCAATCGAACCGATCCGACTCGATGACAAACAATGACGGGAGGGGGCGGGGGAGGAGAGACTTGAGAAGAATTTATGAAACATTTCGGAAAGAATGATATCGAAAAGCCCACGGTGAAATTCATGTTCCCTTTTTTTCAACTTTGTGTTTCCCCGTCTTCCTCTCTGTCAATGGCGAAGGCACTTGAGTTTGCTTTGTATCGCTTTGTTCCTTTCCATATCTTCTGCTAACAGAATTATGGCTAACAGACAGCTATGGTGAAATCTTTGAGGAAATCATGAGCGTATTGCACAATCCCATTGTTCTCAGGGCAGTGCATAGTGTGCCAAGGAAAATTTGGAAAGGAAATCTCCTCCGTCAGCTAAGGGTTCCGATACATTGTCAGCCTTGTCAGCTAGCAGTCTTTTCTTAAACCACCCTCTTCTTTACCTTGTGTAATCAAAGTCGATTTCGTGATTAAAGTGATATTGCATGAAATTTTCTCCTCACTTTTTTTCTCTTTTCACCCCGTAAGCCCGCACTTACCAAAGCTTAAACTGTTCTGTATGCGCTTGAATTTCAAATTTCTCGATTTGATCAAAGAAAACTAAAACATGGGCAGCATTTTCATTTTGAAAACGTAGTTTAAGTGATGAAGATTTGATCGAATATAATTCCTAAATCCATGTTTTCTATTACGCATTTTATTTGATAAGCGGATCTCTGTGCTCATGAGCCACAACATGGCCACAATACGTATTTTTCACAATATAGTTTCTCACTTTGAATTAGTCAGTACAAGATTTTTTCGGTTTTTTTCCCTTTTCCGACACTATTCAGCTCGGCTAACCAAACATAAAAAATTATAAGTATGACACAATGAGCAGGCTCTGCATATAAACGCATGCATGGCATAGTATATATCATATAAATAAATATATGTATATATATATATGATATTTTTAGTTACAATCACGTTTTCAAAAAATACTCTATAGATGCTGATATTAGATGTTTTGCACGGCAACCTCCCGCATTGCATAAGATGGCCAAAAAAAATTATATTTATATCTTCAATGAAACTTCAAAATTCGCTCAGTAGGACTATCTCGTCTGGTGCACGTAATCTACCCAGCTATTTATTAATCTTGCAAACAAACAAACATAAAAAAAACAACTTTACAGCGACGATTCATTGATTTTGAGTGTTTGTTTGTTTGTTTGTTTGTTTGTTTTTCCGTGCCTGTAAATGTTGAATAATCACGCTTTTGCGTGTACTCCATGTGCTCGTACTTAGCTCTATAAGTGTTTGTTGTTTAGACTGCTCATTAAATAAACACTGTCAATAGATATACCAGCCATAGCCTCACTTATGCCTGTTTTTGCACAACAAACGTGTTAACGTGATTACATGAGTGCATGTTTAGAAGCTAAATCTGAAGAGACAAAACGCTAAATACTGTAAATGCTTTCAATCAGCATTCCTTACGTTTACAAGTTCTCCTCATTTTAACTTTTGTTCTTGTTTTGCTTTTTGTTTCGTTTTTGCTTTGTTTTTGTTTGTTTTTAAGGGGGAGGGGCATGTTGTAATCTGTAGTGAAAACCCACAACAGAGAAGACCCAACCTCAGCTTACTCGCGGAAATTCCCTCACCATGTAGGCTTCTGTTTACTTGGTGCCGTCAGTTGTCTGTTGTTGTTGATATCGTTGTTATTGTTGTCTGCACCCGGGATAAGAATGGCATCTTTATATTATAATTCCACTACCTATTTTCCCCTATCCTTAATCCTTTATTTTCTTCATGTATGTCGGCATTGATTTACTGTTTTTATTGATCTTGTATCTGTTGGATATTCGTTATCTGTTTTCACGTTCTAAGGTTTCGATTTAGTATTTACTTGTATCATTGTACTCAATATTGGAAGCCTGTTTGAAACACATACTTCATTGCGTTTTTTTCTCTAGTAAAAAATACACTTACCCATTAGAAAAAGCTTAGATACACCGTATCTGGGAAGTATTATTCTCTGTGCTCTATTGAGGTGATGTGATCCTTCGAAATCAAAGAAAAAAAAGTTTTGCTGAAATTGCTTCATGATATATTCTATAGGTCGGTTCAATTCTCTAGCATAACAAATTGTTGTAGAATTCACATGTAGAGAAGGCGGTATATGAAATTCACCAAACTTCCATGATTCATGATAGTTTTTCGTGACTTAATCGAGTATGCGGTTTTCCTCAAACCTTCGCTGATTTATTTAGTAAACTGTCTGCATTCGCTGAATCCACACAATACATGCTTTGCGAAAATCCCCTTTAAACTCAGTTCGAACATGGAGGGACGGAATGAATAGGGATTCAGCAGGATGTTATGATAATATGTTATGACATGACCATTCCTTGAAAGAAGGGTTTGCCAGGCGCATTCTTGTTTGGTATGCATAATAATGAGAAATGAATAAATGATTATAATGAGATGTTGATACCCGTGGATACTGTCACCAGACACTACGCACGAGATCAGAATTGGATGTCTTGGTACATGTAACACCAAAAGACAGCTTTGGAGTCGGCTGCCATAGCAAGTATAAGGTTAGTATGATTGGTCAGTGTTGCAGCCGCCCAGTTGATTCTATCATTGTCATCACCACTAACGCATCGAATAGCAGGGTTCTTCGATAAACATTGTACATGTATCATTTAGTGTTGACAATCCGAAGTAATGTTCTGAAATGACACTTTCCTAGTCTAGCACAGAAACTGCACCACTTTCATACTTCTTGGAAGATGACTCTGTTATATTGATTTACACGATTACATTATTCTAAAACAAATAGTTATCAGTCGTGATACACAGAAGAAAAAAAAAAGAAAATTCCCTAAGCTTGGTGATGTAGGACATTTCAATTATTTGAGATTTGAAGAGACCTTGAATGTTCTTCATTTGTATCCGTTGTCTTTTTTCTTCATGAGTAGCTGTACCACATTTCAATCTTTCTGATAAAGAAAGGGTGAAAAGGGGAAGAGAGAGGGAGAGAAATCATCAGACTTTAATCAATCTTATGACGATACGAATATGACATAATTACGATAGAATTCACACGTTCTCAAAAAGGAGCTGATTCTATATGATCTTCATACAACGTTGTCATTTTCTTTTTACCCCCTTCGCCGATTGCATTACCAGCTCATACGCATATAGTGAGTGCAGTTCAATGAACAAAGAAGGAGAACAGCGGATCAAATAAAAAGGAAGAACAGGGTTAGACAAAAAGTTATATTCATGTCAATCATGTCCATGGCTTTCCTGATGGGGCTTAACTGACCGGGTCGTCAAAACATCGACTTGACTAGACATGTATATCATACAGGAAAACATTTCGCTGGTAGGAGATCGATCATTCGGGGGACAGAATAATAAACCCGGAACAAGCCTATCATGAAGACAATAGACTCTGGAAGTGATATGAAAAGGATTTCATGCGACACTAAGCATAGGCCTAATATCATTTAAGTGTATAGTGGAGTATAGTTCAATTCATGAAAAGTCGGGAAAAGAATGGTTCTATGTGTGCTTCCATTCACCTGACGTTCTTTGTCGATGATGCCAATGGGCAGCAAGTCTCACAGACAAAGACAGTGAGAAACTGGCCACATAAAGACAGACAGACAGACAGACAGACAGATAATCAAATAGACAGACAAATAGGCAGATAAAGATATGATATAATTGACCGAGAGATAGATAGACAGACTGAAAGACAGATTGATTAGATAAATGAATCACGTGAGAAGTATTAAGGTATGAATAATTCATGATTAAGTATACCAAACAAAGAAATTGATATCCAACGCCACATATCGCATTCGACTGACAGAAACAACAACAACAAGCACGAAGGAACAAAAGAAGGGGGCATAAGAATACCCAAGATTATGATAGCTTTGTGTCGTGTTATTTGCGCTAAAAGAGACAGAATAGAATTCCGTCCTTCAAACTACTCTCATCACAAGTGTTCGCGCTTTAGCTCTAATGGTCTCCCAAGACGTTATTGCAAGGCCAAATCACAAAGCTGAATATAGTCCAATCTTGTAAAGCGATGCCCACTTTAAATAGCGGTAATCGATGACATCGGTGAAACGCGAATGAAACATCCCTGAACAACAAAAACAAAAACCCCTGTATGGCAAACCACAGTTTTATTCGTGTTCCACTTGTGGCTTACATGGGTACAGCGTGTTTTCTTTTGTGTGCAGCATGTCTAACCCTTGAGGCAATAAATCGATTTTACAGCACGGTTTTTGTTATGAATGGCTTTCCTCCCAATGAGCATGAGAAGTGTTTCCCACTGAAAAGTTTGTCGCCGCAGCACGCAATGACACGAGGATTGGACAGAATGACATCGAGGGAAAGAAGAGAGTGGTGTGAAAAACAGAGATAGCAAATGTAAGAAATAAATTCGCTAAATTAATAACCCTTTGGTTGCTATGGCCCTTGAAAGTCTGGTGAAACCTGTTTTATTCATCCCAATGTGAGAAAATGAAAGCTATAATCCTCTTGTTAAAATGATAGGGCCTATACTCCTCCAGTAACTTCCTTCCAACTCTGCCCGGACAGTTGCCGGAGGGTTACCTTTCCTTATACATTACAGATCATGATCGGCCATGGTGCTGTTGCTACAAAACTTGACTGAAAAACCTATCGACTCAGGCTGCCACAGTGCCTGTGATGTGATTTTGTAGGTTAAAAAAAAAAAGGAGACAGCTTTTTGATTGATTCTTTTTTTTTAAGATTTCAGTTTGCATTTTTGTAGCCTTTGAGACATATCACTGGAGCGCGATTTGTACTGAACTCACAGAATATTTCTTTCGCCAACAGAAACTCTTTAAGCTACTCTTACGCCACAAAATACTTAGAATAGCACTTATTTTCCAGTTTGCTTAGGGAATGATAGCATTAAAGGGCTTTGATATGAAGATAATAATGAACCACTAATCCTATACATTTTGATCACAATTAAAAATGATGGCATATTATGACTTCAACTTCGAGCTGATTACACTTGCACAGACACCTTTGTATCTCTGGTGTGTATCAGTTCAGACATAGAGAGAGGGGGAAAGGGACAAAGGACATAAGAAAGAGAAAAAAACAATTAAGTAACGTAATAGATAATAAATAATAAACGTTATGGGAAAATCTGTAAAATCGATATCAGCATTTTGATAGGCATCTATGATCTATTTATACACATCATCTTTTTCTATACAACGACCTTGGCGACCCATTATAGAGAAGATCAATTGATTTTCATTTTGTTATCAATCGCAATTTGATGACCATCAGTACGATACCTTGAGAGCGAAGGTTTAATCTCAAATGTGTCCAGGGGCTCTTACGAGCTTCATACAGATACGGAATGCAGTGCGTGAGAGACAATGGGAAAAAATAATTCTTAAATATCAAAAATACAAACTGTTGCTAAAATGGAAAAAAATACAAAGACAATAAAAACAACAAAATTACATGTGATAAAAACAACAATGTAACTAGCATTGCAGCCATAAAACACCACAATGGCTTTTGTTTAATCTTATTTTAAACCACTTCAAAGTCTCCGATCTCCAATGGCTAGATCTTCGTATTTTTCTCTGTCAAGAGTTACCTGGATGGAAGGGGGGGGGGGGGGTAGAGAAGTTTTCTGATTAGAGCATCCGCACTGCAAAAAGGCCGGTGTTAAATATGAAACACCGAGCTGGTGTTAAATTTCCGGTGCTCATTCATGGTGTTAGATTAACACCTCCGAGTGTCATTTCAAAATTTGAAATTGTTTTTTGAATAGTTTCTTAGTTACTGCACTTCTTGTTAATTTTGAACTTCAACAAGACGATTAAGAATTTTCCGATAAAGTACTTGATTTTTGAAAAAATCTGTAAATACATTTACACCACAGTAACACCAGTTGGTGTGGTCCCCTATTGAAGCTGGACGGGTGTTATACCATTGAAATTAACACCACCAATATCAAATCAACACCATGCGGTGTCATTATTGAATTAACTCTAGCGCAGTGTCAAAAATATCACCAGCCACAGTGTCAAATTAACACCACGAAGTGCCAGGCGAACACTTTTTAACACCGTCACAATACATTTTCTACACCTGTGGATGTGGTCCTCTATTTAAGTTTGATCGATGTTAGATTTAACACCCATGGTGTTAAATCTAACACCGATGTTTTTACAGTGGGTGTTTTTAAGTGTCACATGA